>NW_018127932.1:4111050-4128572 GCF_001952655.1 Monopterus albus
ACTGTCAGAAAACGGCGCGCGTAATGCGGCCGAAAAGTGTTTTGGTGAACTCAATTAAATGGCCAGACGAGGAAGTGTTCAACAAAACCGTCTCTTTATTAAGAGAACTAAAACGAAACAACAAAACCATACAAGACACGGTGGACACAAAAACTCACGGTCAGTATCGGTCCCAGGTCAGAGCCAGCAAACACGTACATCCAAGGAAATCCAAAGTGCGTAGTCCGTAAGGAAAGTCCGATAAGCCGATACACATGAGCAGTCCGAGATAAGAGGGCAAGGCAGAACAGGGTAATCCACAAAACAGTCCGAGTCAGAAACACAAATACCAAAAACCGAATATAACGCTGGAAAGTCTGAGCTGGGGTCTAGAACAATCTGGCAGCGTCCTCCCATGAGGTGCACATAATAACGAAGCAGGTGAAACTAATGTGAGTGATGAAAGAACGTAAAGAAAAGACCAGAACTAAGGTGAAACAAAACAGGAAGTAATGTCAAAATAAAAGCTGGACAGGAAGCAGCGGAACTGAATCGTGACAGTACCCCCCCCACAAGGATGGCTCCCAGACATCCAAAACACAAACCAAAACAGGACCAAGCAGGGAGGGAGGAGGGGGGTGGTGTCATGATTCGGTTCTGTGTTGCTTCCTGTCAGGCTTTTATTTTGATGCTACGTCCTGTTTTGTTTCACCACAGTTTTGGTCTTTTTACTTTCTTCATCACCCGCATTAGTTTCACCTGCTCATTATAGTTTGCACCGCATCATAAGCAGCCTTCACCCACCAATCCCAGCCAGATTGTTCTAGACGCCACCTCTCACTCTCCAGCATTTTTCGGTTTTGGTACTTTGTGTTTTTGACCCGGCTTGTTCCTCTGACTATTCTGTTCTGCCTTGCCCTCTTGCTTCAGACTGTCACTGTGTATAATTATCGGACTTCCCTTTGGACTACGTATTTGGATTCCTCTGCTGTATGTGTTTGCTGGCTCTGATCTCGGACTGTTTATACCGACCTGTGATTTTTGTGTTTCACCGTGTCTTGTATGGTTTTGTTTAGCGTTAGTTCTCTTATTAAAGAGACGGTTTTGTTTTACATTTCCTTGTCTGGCCTTTTAATTGAGTTCACCCTCAACATTTTTGGCAGCATAACGCGCCGATTCCTGACATGTGGTGTGTGCGTGTGTGTTTGTCTTTATATACTTGTGCGAACCAACCCCTGATGGAACACCTTTCTTGTGTGGACATTTCATTGGTGACTTTCACCAATGCGGTTTCTGTACTATGATGGACTCTAACTCCTGACTGAAAATCCTCAAACAAATCATTCTTGTGCAAGTGGTCACATAACTGCTTTGCAACAGCTTTTTCAAGGGTTTTGGAAATAAATGGGAGATTGGATATTGGTCTATAATTAGCTAGGACACCTGGGTCAAAGGTAGGCTTTTTGAGTAGCGGTTTAATTACTGCAAGTTTAAAAGCCTGTGGAACATAACCTGTTAATAGAGAGAGGTTAATCAGATCTAGTATGGATGTGTTGATTAGGGGAAAGATGTCTTTGAGCAGCCTGGTCGGGATGGGGTCCAGGAGACATGTTGATGATTTAGATGAAGCAATTGTTGAGGTCAACTCAGAGAGATCTATAGGGGAGAAGTAGTCCAAGTATAAATGAGGTCTTACAGATGTTTCTAAAGCCATTGTAGTAGATGGCACATCTGCAAGAGCTGTGGGAGTGGTCCGACCAATTTTTTCTCTAATAGTTGTGATTTTATTTGTAAAGACAGGATTGTACAGGATTTTATTCTGAAACAACTGAAATCTGTGGAGTTATTACACACATCATCAGCTAGTTGTAGTCCTTCACAAACTGATCCACTGGTTTGATGGTCAGAAAAGGAGCCCTCTTTGAGAGAACAGCTAGTTGTGTTGCTAACAGCATCCCAGGGGAACGCCATGCTGGAAGTACAGATTGAGGCTTTCATGCTTGGTCCAGCAGCTAAAAGCTCTGGCTGAAATTGTCCCCCACTCCATATTATAGCATTCATTACTTCTGAAAAGAGCTCAACTCAGATGATGGGAGAATGAATGAAAGGAGAGAAAACAATAATTTTCTGCCAAACGTCTGCTGGGAAATGTATGGACAGAATGACGTTTCAATTTATGTGTGATAAATGGAGGAGAGGAACAGAGAGATGGACAAAAAGGGGAAGATGTAAAAAGACAACAAAAAGGACAGGCTGAGAGAAAGTAAGAGAAAGATCATTGGTGGGTAGAACTGACTCCGTTTGAAATGATTCTTTCTTCACAATTTTTCCTCATTTGGGTCACCAAATCTCTTCTTTTCACTTCCTTTTTGTCTCTCCAGTGCCGCCTCTGTTTTCTCCTCTTAATTTATGTCATTTGTCTGTTTCATATTACAGTAACACAATTTCCTTATAATGCTTTTCTCTCCCTCCTTTCTTTCTGAAGGCCAGAGAACATAATCCGATCCCTTCCTATTTCTGAGCTTATGGGATATGAAAGAGGCCTCTCCATTTCATTACTGATAAAAGCTGCAGTTTGGAATGACCCACAGGGAAAAAAGCATTTATTTCTTTAGTTGGATTTAATAATATGGATGTGGCCAAACCTTTACCAGTATTTCTCTAACAGCTGTCAATCAGGATTCATGAGAGTGTTCTCATTCTAGCCAGAGAAGAAAGCATCTTAGTTCTTTAAAGGACATTTCTTTCAGGTTTTTCCTGCTCTCTGATGAGGTTTTACATGCTTTATTTGGCCTTCTTCATTGTAAAATTTAAATAATAATAATTTAAAAAACAGAAACCAAGCTGATGGACACAGCCCCAGCATATAATCATCTCAGTGAGGTGTTCTGGCTAACATGTTAGCAGTCAGCTATACATTTACCTTCCCAGCACACACAGAACAACATTAGTATTTATAGCTATATGTGTTTCTGACCATGTGACTATACTGTAGGTCCAGTGATTTCTCTCCTTTTAGGTTAAATGTATGGGTACATACAGTAACACAAGTAAAACACAAGCTGCTACACTTCCTGTGCAGACAGCTGAATTGAATAAAATAGGAATATATTTGTTCCATCAGACTCGAGACATAAAACTAATAAGAATGAAATGCCTTCTCTGTATTTATTTATTTATTTGTCACTCTAGCCACTTACTTAACATATATAAAACAATGATAAAAGATGTTTGCTTTGGCGCTAAGAAACTAGCAGGACACTGACAAGTGAACATGTGAATAAATGTTCAAGGTAAAATCTAAATCTTACAATATCCTTGGCGTCAGGTTTTTGAAAAGGACATGTCTGGCTGCAGCCTCCATAGCCTATAAAAGGTTTTTAGCTGTGAACTGTGCATTAAGTTTGATATTTTGACAAGTGTTCAGCTGCCTGCACATCCTGGAGGTGTTGGCTTTCATGCACTTGTATCACCTCCCGGAGGGCAAAGAGGCAACCAATCTCTGGGTAGGGTGAGAAGAGTCCTTGACAATGCTGGTGGCTTGGTGCAGGTATCTCTCCTGATAAATGCACCAAACAGGGGAGAGTGGCATTCTGATCATTCTCTGCTGTCCTCATCATCATGCATTTATTGAACTTAAAAAATCTTTTAATAGTATTTTTTAAACTCTATGATTGTTATTGACAGCTCAGAGGAAACTACTTATTACTCTATTTATTTTACAAGTACAACTTTGCTACTTCAGGTTAACAGTGTTGCCTGTCATAACCTAAAGAATAACTCAGTTGTCTGGGATCACCAAGACACAGCCACAACCCTTCTCTCCATTAACAGTAGGCCTACACACAGTCATCTTTCATTTTAGCTTGTTCATAGCAAACTGCTGGTGGATGACGGACTGAAACGTTCACATCTCTGCAAGTTTATGCTTGTTTAGTGGGTGTTTTGATAAATTACTCTTATTGAATTTTTACTCGCAGAGTTTTTATTGAATGTACAGTAACAAGCTTAAGTGTTGTCAACTCGAGTAATACGTCGATGGGGTGCACTGGATTTATAACACAAAACAAAAAGATAGCATCATAGTGGAACAGAGTACAGTACAATAATTGTTTAATTTTGATTCTTTTGTTTTCATAATTGTTGGAACCCTAAATTGTCATTGAAAATAAAATTTGATTAATCGCCCAGTCATGATTAACACTGTACTGAAAACCGTGTGTGTCTCATATCAACACCAAAGGCCTTCGTTGGCGTTTGCCTAGAATCTACAGTAAGTGGCTTAGAGCACTGTGCTTACTACACCTTGTTTTGATTTCCTGTCCTTTACTATACAAACAGCAGATCAAATGATATTTTAAGCTGACTTGCAAGAAGTCTTCTTGTCTGACACATCAAACAACTTCTCAAGCTTTACTTGAGAAAGCGTAATTTTCCCATTACAGCAAACCTATGAATTAATCTGCAGATGAACTGTGTCGCACTATTGTCCTACTATAAGATGGCTCTATAATTAAAACCCAAACATCAGCGCAGCAGAGCTTTGTCATTGTGGCTGAACATTTTACTGTAAAAGGACCTTACAGTTTCAGCCTTGCAGAGCTGATATTTCTGAAACACTCGCTCTTTCTTTGCCCCCCCTTCTCTGAGAGCTTTATGACCATGCTCATATGCATGATTTATTTATTTAAACCCAACTCTTTGATGACTGACTGACTCTTTCCATGTAATACATACAAGTCCCGCTGGAATTTCTAAGATAGGCCTTCTGTGTAAGAAACCATTTTGCTGCAGTTAAGGGGTCAGCTTTGAAAATTTTTAGACAAATAATGACTGTTTTTATGCAAGTGTGTGTTTAGGTGTATATTTTGGTGTGTGTTTATGTGTGTGTGCCAGTGAGTGCATTATTGATCTGTTCAGGGCTTCTCCTCTGGATAGCTGATTTTCTGGACAGAGAGACAGAGAGCCACCCTGCTGAGGTGAATCTTATGTTTCTGAAACCTTAACACTGTTTCAAGCCATTATCTTTCCCTTTTTCTCTCCCTTTAGTTACCTCATCCTCTACAGTATCTGCCCCCACTCCAGCCTCGTCTTCCTCGTGTTTCCTTTCACACCAGTTTTAGTTTCTATCCTCTCACCATCTTTCTCATTTGTTCTGTTTTTTTATTCCTATCTCCTCTTCTTTTTCCTCCATTGCCAGCCATTTGCTGTGTGTCTGTTTTTTCTTTCCTTCTTCTCTTTGTTCTCTCTCTGTCTCCTCATAGACTCTTGATGTGTCAGATCAGACAGAACAACAGGGCTCAGAGAGAAGGGCTATATTCCCTTTGGTTCACTATTCAATATCAAACGGGACTGTGTGCTGTGTGAAGACCCTTAAATCATTGTTGGATGCACTTACACAGACTAAACTGTTGTTGCATGAGGGTTCAAATTATGTCCAAGAGTACTGGCAAGTTTTTAAAATCTACTTAAGATTTATTTAGACTACTACTTATTAGTGTCACTTTCTTTGCTGCCAAAATCTGCAGAGTTCTAATGAAGTTTTGAATAAAAAAATAAATGGCATGAAGTCATCATCGTTGAACTAATCGGCCATCTCATGCTTTCATATGAAGTGTAAATGTAACATCAGCACTGCTTGGTTTTAATTGTCACTGTGCCCCCAAACACTGAGCTCAAGTACTTTGAGCTGTGATATGTTTTATAGAGGTGGAGAATGTCTTGACAGAGTGTCTTTAGGTTAGTACACAGTAGTACAACAAGCACAGCTCTGACAACGGGTCTGGCTCAAAAAAGAGATTTTAGTGTTGGAAGCTGATAACGGATGGCCAACAGTTTAATGTGTCCATCTGTTTGACCATTTCGGTGAATCAGAGGGGTAGTTATTTCCAGAAACTAATGCAGTTGGAACATCTGGGTTATACAGGCACAGTGGGATGGCGGAGCACACAGTGATATACATTGGCAACTTGTAGAGAGAAGTATGGCATTATAACATGAGAGGATTACGCTAATCCTTCCCATTTAGACACAGTTCAGAGACAGTTAAAAACTAGAGAATAAGCCCAGCAGTGTTTTTTGTTGTGTGTGTGTGTGCGTGCATGCATATGTTGCTATAACTGGTGTGCATCTGTGGGGGTGTTAAGGTATGCATGTCACTTGAGAGTGTGTGGGTGGGTTGTGCCAAGAGGTGAGGACTTGACCCCTGAGGTTAATCCTAAAACTTAACCATAGAGACATTTGATCCATGACACACACACACACACACACACACACACACACACACGTGGCGAGTGCAGAGGAAGCAGTTACGCTGTCCAGACTGTACTAGCAGTATTTTTAGATTTCTTCAGCATGCATCAAACAAAGATTTCCTTTCATTTGCCCAGTCTGCTCTTTCTCCCTCCCATTTTCTTTCCTCCTCCCTCGGTCTCCCTTTGTTTTTCTTTCTCTCCCTCCTTTCATTCTTCCCTCAGTGCTTCTGTGTCATGTTCATTTTCTCTAACCCCCTCCCTCCCAATCCTATCGTTCTCCTCCCTTGGGAGCCATTAATTCAACAGTGCCTTAATAAAGCCTACCTCTCTCTGTCCTCCCTCCAGTCACAACATCCCTTCTCCTTCTTTCACTTCATCTTGATCACGACCCAGCAGCTCTGGCTAAATAAACACTCAGTGCACAGCTGGTGATCAGGTTTATATTTCCCCTTTGAAATCCCCCCACCCCACAGTGTTCTAGGTCCTCAGTGGGTTTGCAGGCACACATCTACTAGCAACCACAGTTATTGCCATGTCAGAGAACCGGTGGACAACTGACAGAGTTTTATTTTTAAACTTCAGGGCTCCATCTACATATACTATATTCACTGGAGGGCTGACTAAATAAAGATGTAACAAGATCAGCATGCTTTTGACTGTAACGTCTTGCAGTGTGGCTCTGAGAAGTTCACATAGTGAATGGTATATGCAGTCAGTTTGGATTCACCTATTTCCACACTTAAAAGTGTCAAACATCCACAGGAACATCCTAAACCACTTCTGCAGCAGATTCCACTTCTCAGTAGTCTGTCAGCATGCTCAGTATATTATAGTCATATCTTTTTTGGCAAAACATTGCTAAATCTGCAGTAGGTGTTTGTTTTGCTTTAGCGTGGTCAGGGTTTTTGTTTGCAAATGTAGGTGTAGATACCATAACTAAGCCCGGCATGGATCACCAGTAAACAGCAGAGTGCAATACCGAACCTTTCTCTGACTACCAAAGTAAAATGCAGACATCACTGTGGAAAGTTCAGATCTGTCTCCAATTACCATAGATGATTAAGATCTTGCTTTAATTGATGGGGATGCGACAATGTGACTTTACAACAATATGAAGTCACTGGTGTCATTTGAACACTTTTGATACAGTATCTATTTAAATAGGAACTGTTTTTTTTTTTTTTGTTTAAAAAATGTGCACGTACAAAGACAGACACACAGTTACTATCAGCAAACACTCTCAAAAGCATACTATCAACACACACAGACACAAATGTATACAGTGTGCAGACATGTACACAGCCACATAAACAGGCAAAATGTGAGTCATGAACAATAAGAGACATAAAAGTATCAGTCACAAATACAGCCACACTCACTCAGGCAAGCTTTTAAGATAAGGCTGCAATCGGATAAAGCCGCCTGTATTGCAAACCGCCAAGGCCCAGACAGGCTAAGCCGCCCGGATGGAGTGTGTGTGCTTTTCACAGAGATCAAGTATGTGTGTCCTGCTCTAACCAAATGTGTGTCTTACAGTACTCTGTCTCAAAGAGAGTGAGCTGAGAGGTGCCACATTATCAGACAAGAACTGCCATAAAAACCAAACCTGATCACTGGTACATGGATAAGCAGGCTTAATGTTTTGGATAGCACTTCCTTTTATGACTATATCTGTGCTGCATTATAAGGGCATTATTTATTAATGTATAAATCCCTCTACAACACTATCTGGCTTGGCCCCTTCTTAGAATGTATTCCAGCACTAAGATCACGTTTGTCCCTTGGTAAGGAAAGTGAAAAAGATTAGTGCTGCAGTGCTTTAGGTAACCCCTGCCCACTCTAGAGTGTGGCTGTTGCAGTATTATTAAAGCACAACAAGTAGGATAGGATATCTACTGGATGTGTTGTGTTTGTGAGACCCACTGAAGGCTGTACGTACTATAGAAGTGATGGCCTGCAGCGCTTTTTTAAATCCTGAAAACTTGTCAGTCTCCTGAAATTCACTGTTGAAGTTAGAGATGTTACACTGCTTTGGTAGCATTCGGTTCATCTTCTAATCTGAAAACTATGTCTCCTCTCCTGAGCAGTTAAAGAAGATCTCCTAATTATACCACAATAACCAATAAGACAGTTTAGTTACACACACAAATGCATCTGCTTTGTGACATTAGTAAGCACTTTTGTCAAACCACTTCTTGCAACAAAGCTTAACTGGTCCGCAGTGCACAAGGTACCATTCTCACAATAACACCTCAAAAATTGTAACGTTGCATGTTGTGACATGACAGTGCTTTACTGGCAGGGGAAAGGAAAGACAATGGCTGACAACATTCCTGGTTAAGTTTAGGCACAGCAACTACATGGTGAGGGTTAGGGAAAACCCCTGAGTCTGGGTCAACATTTTCAAATGAAAAGTACAATGTTAGACATGGGACTCTGCAGTTGTCCTCATGAAGGTCAGGTGTTTGTTGACCCCATCCATCTGCCCCAGCCACCACCTGCCTGGTGTTCCTAACATTCAAAACCATTCGACTCATCCACACTTCAGTCCAGTTAGTGGTGGTAATGCACCATTTTATTGTTTGCCAACCACCATGAAACACCAAGAAGAACAGGTAGAAAGACACTGGGCTCCAATGCAAAACATGTTGCCATGTCACAGTTTTACAGCCGCGGTATTGTTACACCCCTGAAACAGGGGAGATAGAATCACGAGTGTGATTCACGGTGTTTCGTTGTTGCAGTCTTTTATTTCAATCATTTCAAATAATAACTATCAACATCAGAAGATATATTGCTTGCAATGACACACACACACACAGAAAACAACTTCTCTAAGCACCAACAAAAAAGAAAACACAAAATGGTGAAACGTGGGCTTGCTCGAGGCGCGACTATCACCAGGCCTCACTATCTATTTAACACGATCAAACTTATCATAGCTTTACTCCAAACCAACAAAAACCAAGTATTTATACTTTCTCTCCATGTAACCGCTTCATAAACAACTATATTGGTCACCCTTAGCTGAAACAGGGGAGAAAGAATAACGAGTGTGAGTCACGGTGTTTCGCCGTTGCAGTCTTTTATTGCAATCGATTACAGAGAAAGGCTTATTAGCTGATTCCCACTGTATTCGATTACCGTTACCTCATATTAGTTAGTACACAATGTGATAACATGAAACAAACATCTTAAACTTTTAACTAGTTTTAACCTTTTACCTCGTTTTAGGTTTTAAATGCCCCACTTCATGAAATGATCTTATGGAGGTACATAGTGCTATGTATACATATTACAGTATTACTACATTTTACACTGTGGCTCAACGTAGCTATTCTACATTTTGAGACTGGATGAAGTGACAGACCAAACAATCTAGCAGCAATAAATCAAGAGTTTTTATAGCACAAAGTGATTGCCAAAAAAAAAAACAATCATTAATTTTCCAGTTATTTTTATTTGAGGACATTAATCAGTTCACACAAACTGGACAGACAAACATAAATTAAATAATAAATGTTAACATTGCGTTATTATTGCTATTATTATTAAATTTGTTTTATGACATTTTCTATGCAGTATCAGTTTATACTAAGTGAAGCAACTAAATGGACCTCTTGAGTGGGAAGAGAAAGGCCTCCATCACGTTTAATTTTTAATGATTATTACTGGGGCTCCCCTGCTTTTATAAGCAACATAATTAGTTTTACATTTTCATGATTGTTGTAAAGCTGATTGGCCTCTCATTTTGGAACAGATTTCTAATATAAACTGTCATTGTACTGAAATTGCAGTTCATTTCTGCATTAATGATTCATATTTGTGATAAGCTGTGGATTTTACTTTGATTCCTTAATATAAGTGCTACTTTAACTTCTGTGACCTCCATAATGGAACTTTTAGGATAAAGTGTTTTATGGTGTGTTACATATTTTAGTGCAATCTGCCTGAAAACCAAAGTTAAGATACCAGTCTGAGCAGTTCTGCTTCAGGCCACTCGACATCACCATGCTGTGCGCTGGTCTGTCAAATAGGTGATTGAAAGACAAGAGAGTCACATTATAGCTGCTGGGTTCTACTTTATGGGCTGCGTCCAATGGCAGAAATACACCCTCCTCTGATGTACACACATCGATGAGGACATAAAATTTGTAGATGTGCAACTGTAGACATATAAAGCACCACAGCAATAAGGCCCAGACTATAGTTGATGATCTTCTGTGATTTTATGGATGTTTTGTTTGGACATCTTGTTGCTTAAATTGCATTTTATCCATTTACACAAAACTGTTGTTTGGATGATGTGTAAAAAAAAAAACACTAGACTGAATAGTGTTGGTAAAAAAGTCAGTTTCTTTTTAACATGCTAATATACTGCACCTTCATCTGATGATGTTTTGGACTGAATCTCCTACTGATTCTCACCATCAGCTAGAACAGCACACTACACACCCTGTGTGATTTCCCAAAAGGGGTTGAGCAGCACTGGCAACATCAGAAATCACTGGTCTGTAGAGGCCCAGCATTTTGGGGTCAAGCCAGGACCGAGAACCTACCAGTGCTGTAAGAAGCCAGGAGACATTCAGAGAAAGCAGAGAGAGAAAACCTAACTTCACACCATCAGATGGTAGCTCTCAGTTGATGAATGGAGAGAGGATTCCGATGGAAGTCCAGTAGCCAAATGTAGCAACTATTTCTGAAATAATAACAAGAAACTCAAAGACTTCACTCTCATTATTGTCAATTTTAGAGAACAAGGATGTCTCAGGAAATAACTGAGGGATCAGTAATAAATTAGGTGTTAGTTGCAGTACTATTACGGACTTTGGCATGATCATCATCATCACCATCCTCCTCCTAAACACAACTGGTACAGAAATATCCCATCAGCAGTGCTGCTGGCAGACTGAGTGGTGTGTCTTGCAGTCTGAACAGTTACAAGGCTCCTGGGCTTTAGCTCAGCTCCTCCCAGTCAGCATGTGCATCAACATTTACATTGAGAGCAGGTCAGGAGGAGTTAACCTGCAGCAGTGAAGAACAAACCAGGCCAACCTCTGCTGCAGTGAGTGGTCACAGTTGTGTGGAGTAGAACTGAGGTTACAATGCCCTTCTTTCTTGTTGAGACGTTATGGAGCCAATCTATAAACGATCTATTTCCCAAAGAACATCATCTTACTAAGAGCTGTTATTCTACTGGTATATGACATTGTTAACGCACTCACATCCCACACAAACATGCAGTTAGCATACTCCTTGCTTTTTGTGGATGAGGTGTTTTTGCTAGCTTCAGACCCCAATGTACACTAGGGAGTAACATAGCAGTGTGGATGCTATCATGGTAAAAAGGGAGTTAAACATTTGATTTACTGGGCATTGCTATTCCGACCAAAACAAGCAGTAGAAAATGGATGCATGGATTGCTTTTCCACACGTACTGTACCACCATTTTTAGATTACTGCACTTTATAGACTTTTATACTAGTGTGGCATGTGCATGTGTGTGTAATCCCTATAGTTATATCTGTTTATGCAGACACAGTATAAATACAGTACATGTGCTCAATTTTGCATTAGGCAGCTGCAGAAATCTTTGTTGTACTAGTACAAATGTCATCCAGTGACAGTGAACTGAATCTAAATTTTTATTTTAAATTTCATTTTTAAAATGTGTAACTATTGCTTCCAACAACATTGTGACACAGACGTCTTGAACTAAATCCTTAGTTAAAAGTACAAGAATCCAGTTTACATGTGAAGTGATAATCATCCCATCACTGACCTGAGGCCTCAGCACAAACAATGAAGCATGAAGAACAACTACACAATAACTCCCACCACCTTCTGTCTAAATCACACTCATTCATATCCCAGCATGCACCAGCCTACTCTCAGTCACAAACAATCCTATCCCAAATGTGCAAAAAAAAAAACCCATCATTTTACAGGCCTTGGCAACGGCCTGTGGGGAAATATTTAGTTTACCAAAACAAAAAAATGCAATAATCAAGTCCAGAAATAATTTAGGGCACGCATACACAAGCACATAAAAGCTGCAACGCACACACACACATTTCCACACCTGCACACACACAGATACTGAACACACTCATTAAAATGTGCACACATTCCTATTGCTGCTGTGCCACACACACCTTTTAAAGCTGTTTCCTTAGGGAAAGCTAAAAAATGCACACAAACACACAAAAACATTAAAAGATGAAAAATACTCATTTATTCATTATCCAGCTCCACCAAGATATTATTCCTTTATGTGAGCTGATTAAAATTACCTTGCACCAGGAAAATACTCTCTAATAGACCATGTGTTTTTCTTTCATAATGACTAGTTCAACTCAACAATTTGAGAAAAACAATCAAGAAATGAACAAAAAATTAAAAACACTTGCTGTGTGGTATTTGTACTGCAGACTCTCTCTTTATGTACAGTATCGTTAAGCCATCTGCCTATGATTACAGACAGAACTCCAGTTTACACTACATAACTACTGATGCTGCATGCAGATGGTGTTGGCTAATAGAGCACTAAAACCGCCTTCAGAAAAAAAGTGCAAGTCAGTGGCCGCACATTAAACACATAAAATTTATGTGATGAGTTATCAGCTAGTCGTTTTACAACAAAATGTATTTACTTTCACTACTGATCAGATATTTGCCATGGTTCAGAAACACTAACAGCCGCCATAACACTTCATTTCTTGACTGCCCAGAATCCTTCTGATTGTTAAACATCCACATCAGAGCTTTCACAGGGGCTCTACATTTGTTTAATTTGAAAGCACCAGCTATTATGAATCGGTCTGACCCCTCCTTCATAGCTCCTCCTGGTACTACACCACACACTGCTTGTCTGTGCATTCTTCTTCTATGGCATTGATCCAAAACATTAAGACGTTAGAGCAAAGGGCACAAGAGAAGAGGGAGAAAAAACACAAAATGCAAAAAGAAAAATGATGGGAGAAATAGGAATGATGAAAATAGGAGAAAGACATCAGGGAAAGTGCTGAAGTGTGGAGATGAAGACATAAAATATAAAGCTGCAGAAGAAGAAGCAGAAGAACAGAGAGGGAAATGTCTGGGCTAAAACTGTTGTCTCATTCTGGCTAATGATTTCACATAAAGGTCAACATTTGAAGTGTTTCTCCCTAAAAATGCCAAAAGCCCAACAACTGATGACTTTACCACCCCCTAGAAAGGCCCAGCAGCAGAGATGAAGAAATTTTTGCCAGATGGCTCATGACAGCAGTTTTCTAAATCTATGAATCAGGACTCAAGATGGGCTGTGGGTCCGTTTTTGAAGGGCTTCCACAAAGCATGGGTCCCTTTGATAGGCCCTGGATGCTGAATAAAAACAGAAAAAACCCTTCATCTCACATGATGTTGTCAGGCCAAAGTTGAATAAAACAAACCAAAAGGACTACTCGTCAAAACCAGGTGGTCTCTGACCATCTCTGACACATCTCGGGGTCTGGGAAACTTTCATGTAGACAACCCCAAAGCAAAAAGTTGCTGTTTTTCTGATTGAAGCACACATCTTGAACTGCATGCTTGTGAGTCATGTTTCTTGATATTGATCAGTTCTGTCACTTCTGTTAATGAGGCCCGTGCATCAACTAGATCTGACTGCATGACAAAATCTACCAGCCAATTACTCATAAACCTCAGGCAGAAAAAGAAAAATAAAAGTTTGGAATTACTGATCAAATCTATTATTGTGAAAACTAGCTCTAAGAACCTATCTAAGACAGAAGTACTACCATGTAATATGGAATGTCTCCTTTACCTCCGGGTCTCTGGTTTCACCCACCTTCCTATCAGTGACTTGGAGTCAAATGTGAGAGCTCTGTGCTTAAAGTAGATGTTCAATCAACAAGTCCTCATACCCTGAAGCACAGAAATTGGAATAATGTTAGTACAATATCACCTTCTCTTGTCACAAAGACAAATGCCGACTGCAGGTCAAGTGGAGGTGAGCTACTTGGAAGAAATGTCCGTTGGCTTGAAATCATGACCATCCAGTCTCTGACCACACTGTTGTTTGGGTTACTGCAAAGTATGACTCACTAAAATCAAAGGGTGTGATGCTGAAATCTGAGCTCCAGGTCTGATGTGCTTGTTAACAGTGGAGCACATCAGAAACATGGACAGCACAGCTGACAGTCAGAAAACAGTGTGTGCAGACATGTCTGTCAGTGTGGGTTTGTGACTGAGACAGTGTAGGTGTTTATGATGAGTCTTTGGTCTCAGTTGTGGGTGAACATCTGTATGTTTATGCATGCAATTTTCACATGTAGGTCTGCATGACAAGTAGTTTTACGGCTGTCAAGGATGTGGGTGAGTGTGCTTATATGTGTCTGCTGGCAGTGGATGATAGGACATGACAGATTTGGATGTATGAGTGTAATACAGAGAGATGAGGACTTGACAGTGTTCAGCTGTGTGTATGACATAAGACAGCTGGCAATAATATGTGTGCGTATTAGTCTGTGGTTGTGCATAAATTATTAGGTTGATAAACACAAAATTGTGTTTTCATAAACTCTTGTATAAGTGAAGTTATATAGAAAGTACTGTACGTAGTGTGGATTTGGTCTGTGCTTTAAAATGTTACAACTTCAAGAAATTGCAAATATGAAAGTGAAAAACTTATGTTTATGCTTTCCTCAGTATGAATACGAATTTACAATGGTGACCTGCCTGTCAACATAGGTCACAGGGTGTGTGCATGTTGTCAGGCCAAGGATAGTGAATATATTGAATTCTGTTTCTCTCTGAAAACTGTACAAGCCCAGAAATCATTCAGTTATCTTACTGGGAAATACAGATATTTTCCATTTTCTTTTCTTTGCAACAAAGTGACTTTTACAAAATGTGTTTGGTGTTACTTCTAAGAGATTGTCACCTACAAAAAAAATGTCAGCTGAGCAAGTGCCATCTGCAGTCTGAGCGTTGCAGCTTGTGTCGTCACACCATGAAACAACAAGAGAAGCCTGTTGTACTGTCTCAGCTCTTCATTCTGACAGGAATTCTCCTCCGTGCTTCCTCACATCAAATCTTCTGTGATTTCTTTTTGTCCTTCCTCAGTGCAGTAATTGCAGCGGTGCACATTTCCCCATGGCTGCCATGTTTGTTTACTACTGTGATCATGGAAATGTTCTGAGCTTTAACTAACCTACGTTGCATCCTTAAGGACTGAGCTTGATCACCTTGACCAGTGCATAAGAGCTCACATTAACTATGTTCACGTACTTGGATAGACCATGTTTGTGCGGCACAGCTTGCCAAGGTGCAGCCAACTCAGCTCCTGGCAAAGAAAATTAGCTTGTCCCTGGACCTAAAATGCTTCAAATCACAAGGGTTAACAGCTTTGTTTTGGGGTTGTTGATACATCCCATTTTGAAACAAATAAGGCAACTGACAATGATAATCACTGACTAGATATTATTAAAGTATTACTTCACAGAATTTTGCACCCAAATGACAGCAAGAACAGGTTGCTTCGGTGCACAGGTTGAACCTTTCATGAAGCAAAGTTATCAAAGGTTATGATTGACAAATACAGTAGAAATGATTATCTTCTCTCACAAGTGATTATGTGATTGCTTAGATTTTAAATCCTGCTACTTTGTTCCTAATATACTGTTTATTTAGATAACATGAAAAATATGTTTATGCTCCATCTGTGACAGCCACCAGCAGAAAGTTCAACTAAACAAACACTGGAGAATGTAAAAACATCACGCTTTGTATGCTTTGGAATGACACTAAAACAATCAGTCACACTAATTAACAAAAAATAATGTTTGGCGAAAATAGTATAATTGGAGTAAGCTGCAGCACAAACTGCAATGTTTAGTTGACAATGACAAGCTTGTTTTTTTACTCTTCAAAAAAGCTGTGTGTTGTGTTTAGAGGACGCATCCATACAGTAGAGTATGCTTGAGTCACAAACACTATCACCACATTACTGTTTCTCCACCTCTGTCTTTGCTCCTGTTTTCTGTTCTTGTGTCTAGTTTTCACACACCTGCTTTTCCACCTTCATCTTGGTCGTGTACAGCCCAGGAACTGCTGAGACTCCTGCAAGGCTTTGCTCCTTATATTCCACACTCACGTTCTTGTCCTGTCTCTCCTTTCACACCTTTTTATTCTCCTTTGTGGTGTTTTTTCATCTTCTCCCCATCTCTTTAAGCCCACACCAGAACACACAAACAGGACTTGTTAGCAGAGAGACAGACTTGGATTGATTGACTCAGCAGGTGAGGAGACAGACTGCCAATAGAAATAACTCAGCACTAAGCCTTGATTCCACACCATAAAACAAAACCCATATATGTTACCTCATTTACCTTGGACAGTTCAGTGCAGCTGTGTTAAAATGAATGAGCTGGACACAAAGGAGCTGAGACTGATCTTTGACAGCTCGGTGATGCGTGACTAAAGTCCAGAATTCCACCTTAAAAGTAAATTAAAAGAAGAAACTTACTAACAAACATTATTTGAATTAATACAATAGAAAATATCTCATTCCCCTGCATCTATTATCTGTTATTGCTTTGGAAGAAATAGAAAATTTCTCCAACCAGTAGATCACATTGTCTTTGATCAGTGGTGAACACAAGGGACAGATTGCCTTTGCTACTGCTGGCCACTCACTGCTGGTAAGGCTTTCTGACCTAAATGAAAACTGTCTGTCATGGCAACTAAAGCAGTGTGAGGAGCTGATCTTTTTGTGTTGAGAATATTAAGCAGCAGATAAAAAATACTTCCTAATTTGGGGCTCACATAGTACAACATAAACACAAGCATTTCTGAGATGTACCACAGCTAATAATGGTAGCTTGATACAACGCCCAGAAAGTCAGAAAGCGTCTTAGCTGTCTAGCCTATGTGTCTGAACCCAACCCAGAACTGAGCATAATTTCTAAAATTCTGTCCGAACCCCACCGTGTATCCACACTCTAACATAGGGAAGCCATCCATCCATCTATCCATCCATTTTCCTCCGCTTATCCGGGACCGGGTCGCGGGGGCAGCAGTCTAAGCAAAGATGCCCAGACTTCCCTCTCTCCAGACACTTCCTCCAGCTCCTCCGGGGGAATGCCAAGGCATTCAGCTCTGACAAATGGTACACCACGAGGGATTTACTGGCTGCAATGCCAAATAATAGACACACTTTCTTCTGATTCTATTACATGTTGCACCTCTTTACATTTAGATAACTACAAATATCAGACTTCACTTTTAGTTGGAGGTTTGTAAAAAAAA
>NW_018127932.1:4130405-4135778 GCF_001952655.1 Monopterus albus
TTCCTCATCGGAAGACATGGCACCGGGATTGAGGAGATCCGCGAAGTATTCCTTCCACTGTCCGACAATGTCCCCAGTTGAGGTCAACAGCTGCCCACCTCCACTGTAAACAGTTTTGGCAGGGCACTGCTTCCCCCTCCTGAGGCGCCGGACAGTTTGCCAGAATCTCTTCGAGGCCGACAGATAGTCCTTCTCCATGGCCTCACCGAACTCTTCTCAGACCCGAGTTTTTGCTGCCTGGGCTGCAGCCCACTTGGCCTGCCGGTACCCGTCAGCTGTCTCAGGAGCCCCACAAGCCAACCAGGCTCGAAAGGACTCCTTCTTCAGCTTGACGGCATCCCTTACTTCCGGTGTCCACTACCAGGTTTGGGGATTGCCACCACGACAGGCACTGGAGACCTTACGGCCACAGCTCCGAACGGCCGCATCGACAATGGAGGTGGAGAATATGGTCCACTCGGACTCAATATCTCCAGCCTCCCCGGGATCTGGTCAAAGCTCTGCCGGAGGCGGGAGTTGAAGATCTCTCTGACAGAATTTCTTTTAAACCAAATTATATAAAGCATACATTGTGTATGGTGCTGAGATAAAAAATCCAAGGTTAGATTTAATCAGTTAGTCACCACATCCTTTTTCTTGTTTGTCAACTAAAACTGGACATTTTAGTCTTGTCTAAGTCAAAGAAAATCATGAACAGTCTAGTTTTAGTCACAGCCAATAAGGAACATTTCTGTCAAACAGCAAACTGCTTTCAGAAAAGATTTCAACTGAGGCTATAACATTAGCATGCAATGTAGTTTAACTATTGCAATATGAGCTGACTGCAAAAAAAAAAAAAGAATAAATAAAAAAGATCCCTCTACAACAGTGCGGTAATTATTCCTGTCTTTGTAGTGTTCACTTTTGTCAGGACTGTGTCAGAAATTGGTTGATTGTATTCTGTAATTCTGTAGGTCTTAGTGGCAGTGTGTAAATGTCATATTAAACAGATGTTTTTTTAGGGATCAAATAACAGGTTAACTTACATCTTTTCTGCATCAGTGGAAGTATATTAAATCTTGAAAATGTGTTCCAACTTCTGTTGATTAATTACTACAGATTCTACGTGCAGTGTTAGAAAAGACTGTGTTACTAGGCCCTGTGAAGCATTTTCTGTTTGAGCAACGGGTGATATTCAGCCTAGAAGATCAAAGATGGCCTTCAACTTTGCAGCCATGTCATGGGGCAACTAAGCGACCCCCCTTGTTTCCTCCTTTTTTTAAAAATTCTCATATATGTCTGAAGAGAAAGTCCAGACAGACCACATACACTGATAACTATTGTAACTATTGTATAGCAACTACAATCGCAGTGAGGACCTTTCTTCACAGTGACTGTGGACCGCACAGTGCTTGCATCATGTGCCTTGACTGTTTGCAGAGTAAAACAGTTTTATGAGTGAGAAAAAAAGTTGTATAAAATGCTTTGCAATTTTTGTAGGAACATATTTGAAAGCCTAATACAGGTAGCAGTGTCTCAAAACTGGCCTTGCACCGTTTTTTAAATTGATCATTCCTACACTTTGATCAAAGATACCTTATAGAAATATAGCTGTTCACCTAAAGATTAATTTATGTAAATGCAGAAAACTGAGCCAAATCTTAGATCTAGACTTGCATCTAGACTTAGATCTAGACAGCTTGCAGCAAAGTCTCCAGGTCTCCAGTATGAGATGCATTGACTCGATGGCCTTGGACACTTCACTCTCAATGTAAAATGAACAGGTCTCTTCCAAACTCAGAAACAGGGAGATCCAAGACTCTGATTTATGATACTGCCAGACAGTTAAATTTAAATGCTAATGCCCTCGGTGGAGAGCCAGCAGACTACAATCTAAACTGCCAGGCCAACTGACTACAGACTTCAGTAATGTGAAAAGCTGCAGGAGAAATGTTTAGGGTAGAACAGAGGTGTGGAGTTGTGGAGTTGAATTTTTCAGCCAGTTTTGGAGGCAGTGGAAGTCTAATGATTACAAAGGAGAGCTTGTGAACAGAGGGTCGGCTGCATTTCAGAACCAGCTGAGTAAACTATGGCAGACAAAGTGAACAAGACATGCTGCCACTTTGCAATTACCTGCAAGGTGCACTTGAGCAAGGCATGTTCCTAAATGGGCAAAGCAAGTCCCCAGTAGCTACAGCAGAGATGCTCAGTGGCCAGCAAGACACCAGGCAGCCCTCAGGGCAGAATGAGTACAAACAGCTCCCACTCTCTGCAAGAAATTACTCAGTTTAAGTGTTGTCAGTCAACCTGCTTGGATGAATGATAACACAATGGTACAATGTTCTCATTGCTAATCTCTAAGTGCCACCATAGTCCATCCATGTCCGTTGTTCCAAAGATTCTGGCACAGTTGGAATATCATAATATATTTTGTGGGTTTTGTGGAAAACCTGAACTTGAAACAAACTAATTTTCCCATGTGTAACTGTTGCTGTGTTCTCGGTCATTTGCACTACCACGTGGCCATGTGGAGTTGAAAAAAGGTGGTGAGAGAAGACAGCGACTAACGCTGAGAGGATGCTACAGTACATGTTCCTGACTAGCCTGAGTGACACGAGGAACAAATACAGACAGACATTTAGTCAGGGTTTGTGGACTTGTCTCTCTCAGTCATTGCCAGCGTCTCACCACCTCTCGTTGATGTTCTCTTGCTGTCTCTTTTTCTCACATTTTCAAAGAAAATTCAATGAAAGCTGGATGTAAAGGAGTACAGACACTGTCCTTTACAATTTGCATCCCTATCATTTTTCTCTCCTTCCCTGCATGTGAAAGACATTTTCTGTCTTTTCCTGTCTTCTCTGTACTTTCCAAACCCTTGCTCATTCTTTTTCTCTCACCCTTAAGTAATTTTAGACCAGTGGCATATAAAAACTACTCTTAAGCTCACAGTATGAAACATCAGTACATTTGTTTTCTATGCAACATTGCACTGCCTGTCCTTTATGTAAATTACCACATTAAGCCCTTCATGCTGGCATTTCAGTGGAACTGCAGCAAGAACACACAGACAATTTACATTTCCAGTCTTTTGCGGTGAGGTAAAGGGTCATTACACTGTTTTAAAATGTCACAAAAAAGTAACCACTGAGGATAAGTATCCAAACCCAACAGGATGCCAGTAATCAAAAACCAGTTATTGATGGTTTTGTGTGTGCACCTAAAATCTGCACTGTGGGTGCATTGTGTACTTTACCTTTTGATGGATATTGTGAGCTTACTGTGGTCCCCCTGTTGATGATCTCTGATGCACTGGATCACTGCCACTCTTTGTTTCCTCTTATAAGAACAAATAATGGGAGACAGCAAATGGGAAAAAATAAGGTGAATCAAAGGAGAGTGTAGAGGCTAGTGAAGAGGGGGAAGGATGGCAGAGGAGTGGAAAGGAAGAAGCAGGGAGAAGAATATTTTCTGCTGGTGTTGAGTGGGTGGTTCCTGTACAAAGTGTGGGTTGCCTACTAATGACTGTGTGTGTGTGTGTGTGTGTGTGTGTCTTTGATGTGCACCTGAGGCAATGATAAGTAAGTTGGTGAAGTAACTGCTGCCACTGCTTCACATCATTTACAGTACTGCATGCCACACACTTACAAACACACGTGTTGGTAGTTCTGATTTAACATTTAATCGTTTTGCTTCATTAAGCCTGTATAAATCTTTCTGCAGTTGTTGATTTGCTGTTGACTGAGCACCACCTTTTAATGTGGGTTTGCTTCTAGTCCTGCTTTTATCCCGTAAGCCTGTGTACCTCATATATGCAGCTCTGTATCGCCTGTTCATATTTATTTGTGCATGTTTGTCATCAAGGTATGTTGTTTACGAGGGCCAACAAGACAAATTATGTTTTCACAATGCAATTAATATTGTTTCAAAATGTATATTATGCTTTGAGATGGTTGGTATGTGTGTGCATGTGTGTATTTATTTTAACTGGCTTTGACGTCCAGATGCCTGCTGCCTTGGAAGTAAAGGAATTGGACACAGTCAGTGCCGTGTTGGTTTTTTTACTAAACTTCCCAGTGATCACCCGTCAGTCACACAGCATGGGCAACACTTTGACATGTTTTTATTACAAACAATTGTTCCTGCTTGTTGAAGTGTAACACAAATCTCTTACTTTGCTAAAGAAGGTCAAGTGTGAAAGCTGTTTATATTTAACATATTTAACATCTGCTTTAAAGACCCATGCCATGCTTTTCTGTGTTTTCTGACGTAGCTACAATGTTACAACGATGAATTATCATCTTAAACATGACTGAAAGCTCAACAAACGAGGTGTACCTATGTTGTTGTACTTCTATGCAGAAGCAACTCAGTTTATACAAGTCTCACAAACTCTTACTGCTGAGACCTTATTTTGATCACTTATGTAAAGTCTTTACAGTCGTTTACAGATTTCCTTGAATGGTCATATTCTCCTGGCTGTGCACGTTCATGTGTTTAACATGTATGAATAGGACTGAATAGCAGGTGGAGTGGGGGAGAGGAAGGCAAAGAGTCAAATAATAAAAACAAAAAAAATGTAGTGTGAAGAAGAGGAGAGTGGGAGGAGAGGATGGGAAAATGAGAACAGTAGATGAGGAGTAGGTAGGAGAAGAGAGCAGGGACAAGTAAAGGAGGGGTTGAAGCTGCAGCAGTAATGGCCTTGCATACCCTTTGCTGTGTGTGTTTGTTAAAACCACTTGTAATGGTGTGATTCAGCTCTTATAGAGGCTTTTACTCATTTATGTCTGTTTGTTCAAACAGGAGCTTTAGAACGTGCCAATACAAGATCTTTGTCACACACACTTACACCCTCACACAAAGCACATTCAACAAGGTGAGAAGTATGATCAAAGCTTGGGCTTATTCACGTTGATATTTCAAGGAGGGCGATACAGCACCAGCCACTTACATAGTCCAAGTGCATGTGTGTACCACAGTTCTAAGTCGGGAAAAGAGGCTCCATAGAAAACAGTATGAAGGTTATTCACATGGAAGCCTCTCACAGCAGATTTAGCAATTAAGGTAAAGGCACTTCACTTGTGGCTATGTATAACAGTTCGGTATTTTTAATGGTGCAGTCTCAGTGCCTCAAAACCTCCAAATGCAGAAAAACAAAATGCAGCAAATCTGTCTGTTCTTTTATGATTTTAACG
Source organism: Monopterus albus (assembly GCF_001952655.1). Lineage (NCBI taxonomy): Eukaryota > Metazoa > Chordata > Actinopteri > Synbranchiformes > Synbranchidae > Monopterus > Monopterus albus. Next base: position 4,135,577 of record NW_018127932.1, read on the forward strand.
AAATCTTAGAAAAATGTATGATTTTACCTTTTCTTTGTTTCTCTGACAGGTTCTTTTAATATAGTCTACTATGTCATTTCATTCTTTCTTCTCACGCTAGAATTATTCTGCCACTCCATCTTCTATTTATTCATCATTTCATTTGTTCATATTAAGTATTTAGATTATTTGTAACAGGAAAAGCAATCCTTTATTTCAGCAG
>NW_018127932.1:4135808-4150069 GCF_001952655.1 Monopterus albus
CTTTTTTTTTTTAAAGAATGTACTGTATGTGTGCTCACATGGCCCAAATATCCCATTTAATCCTAAGAGCATCAAGGTTTCCAGCTTTAGAAATGTAGCTGTGTACAATTACCTGGGGCGGCACAGTGGTCCAGTGGTTAGCACTGTCATTCTCAAGTAACAGTTGCATCTCACACTGGTGCTAAAGGGAAGAGTGTTAGTGTTTTAATACAGTGTTAGCCCACTTCCATCATTTAAACTTTAATTTAGAAGAATATTAACTGTTGATGTTTACAAAACTTCATTATCAATGACAAGAGAATTTATGACTTGTACTTTTTCCCCTATCTAACATGAAAATGAACCAAATTGTGGCTTCAGTTGAGTGAATTGTGATTTTTGTGTACCGTTACATGGTGACTTTGTCTCTCCCTGTTGTCAGCCCTGTGATAGACTGGAGATCATGGTGTACCCTGTCTCTAATCCACTGTTGAGTGGATGAGTGGTTAACTGATGGATGGAAACCACTTAAAGGAAATGATGTGATAGTTACGGTTAGTTTTAAACAGGTTAAATTACTGCAGTAACAATGACGCAGTTGGAATGAGTGAATAGGTTTGGAAAGGGAAGCAGAGAGTTGGCTCCTGTCTCAAAGTCCTCTGTTTTTGTTGACCCTGACCTTCTCCATACTTTGCCTTTCTGGTCTCTATAGCCCACACCTCCTTTCCAAGCAAAACAATATGGTGATTGTGCAGACAATATGTAGACAAAGTGCATGCAGAAATGTTCCTGTAAATTCTCAGCCAAGCCTTAATTTCTATAAACATGCACCCACATACACAAATGGAAAGAAACCCACTATGTCAGAACTCACAAACACAACACAGAAAGCCACAGTAGCTTATTATCACAAGTCACAGATGCACATGAACACATGTGTGTGTGCCACGTTGCTTTAATCAATGCCCATACAAACACAGCCCACAAAAGCACTGGAGGACCATAGAAAAGCTTATTACTGTATGTAGCTGTCTCTAAACAGCACTCCATGGAACACTAACACTATGTAGCCACACTAAAGTTAAATGAAAACATTGTAGCTAACTAAAACAAGGCACAACAAATCCCAGAACTAAATATGTCAGTGGTTTCCATCAGGGAGGCATCAGAGTCAGCCGTGGTACCATTTGCCCTTTGATCATGACTAAAAAGACTGTTTAGTTACAAAACTGAGTAACCATCTGTCCAGACACCACAGACAGTTCAACATTCTGAGACCTTAAAACAATGACACCAGAAGTTCTACATTTTAAAAATGTGAGCAGCATTTTAAGATTTTAAACTGGTGAATTTACTAAACGTACACCTACAGTGACTAAAGTGATATTTGACTTAAATGGAATTTAGTTGTTTTTTTTTTCTTAAATGAAATGCTGTAGGCAGCACAGTGGAGCGGTGATCAGCACTGGCACCTCACAGCAAGAAGGGTCCAGGTTTAATCCCCCACCCACCCGGGGCCTTTCTGTGCTGAGATTGCATGTTCTCCCTGTGCCTGTGTGGGTTCTCTCCGGGTGCTCTGGTTTCCTCCCACAGTCCAAAGACATGCAGCTTCGGTTGACTGGCGATTCTTAAGTTTCCCATAGGAGTGTGTGTGGGTGTTTGTCTACAAACACTGCCTCTATGTTCTTTCTGTAACACAATCATTGTAACACAGTTTCTTTCACCTGGCCCTGGCTCTGTGCTTGAGTTCTCTCATGTGCCACGTGCCTCCTCATTGGGATACACTATAAATGGAAATGAAGTTGTTGTACAACTTCTTTTTTTTACATTTTCGTTTCTCTTTTTGTCTCCTCACACCCAGACAGCCATCACATCCATGTAAAAAGCACACACACATAATGGCTTCAGAGATACAACAGCTCCCTCTCTTACACACACACACAACTCCCCTATATAAGTGTGTAGGAGTGAAAACCTTTTAGTAATACTACTCCTTGTTAAGAGGCAGCACTCCAATAATGGCATGTATATGTGACTTTTGTGTATATTGTGTAACTCTTTATTCATGTGTTGCAACAGCTGTCAGTGTGCTCGTGTGAAAATAGAAGTGTTTCTGAGTCATGTTTGATGTGTTTTTGTGTGCTCGAGATGAGTTGCTGTGTGTGTCTGTTAGGTTGTGTATGCATTTATGTGTGCGTGTGTTGGAGTTGTGGGGTGGGCATCTGCCCTTGCTTTAATTGAGGCTTGTGCAGTGTCAGCACTGGTCAAGTGGTCCTCTCAGCTAAATGACTTAGCTGGTCTAAACGACAGCAGTGTAGCATGCATAACTATCACTCTATTAGTCCCATATAAACACAATGATTACTATAATAGAGTCAGAGTGAGGGGGAGGTGGAGAGATGACTGAGACTGAAAGGACTAAAGAGCGATGCAGGAAGAAATAGAGTAGTATAAAACAGGATCGATCAGTATTTATCATGTAATAGATTCATTTCCTTTATCTGGAAAAGTTGTTGTATATCACAGTATGATTGTTTTATTCATGATGGACAGATGTTGACAACATTACCAGCAGTGTGACTGGCAGCAGCCACAGTACATACATCATCAGCATATCAAGTCTGGTCTTTTATACAAAATGTTATGTTTTAAGTATGATATGGAGTCCTTGAACACATTTTCTTGCTAAACCCCTCATCTTTTTTATGTTTGTATGTTTATAAAGCAGAGTCATATCTGGAGTAAATACCAATATAACTTGTGCAAATAGGTCTTTGCCTTAATTCATGACACAGATATGGAGCATGTATCTACTCACACCTGCCTTTGACTTTACATACAGCTGTGCCATATGTATTGCATCTGCTAAATTTATCATTATCTCATCTAATGACCCAGTCTTTGCAAATCCTGAGTTCTGATATATTGATGCAAATGATTCTAATGTTGCCTCTGTGCATCTTCAAAACACTTCATTTTGGATACAGAGATTTATTAATCCAATAAAAACATTATTTTGCCATTGAGATGCTGATGTTGTTTCCCTTCTTTTTATTTTGTTTGTTTTTTTGATCTTCTAGCTGACTATTTGATGTTCACACACTCTTCTACTGTATAATATGTTTGCTTTCCACCTCAGATCTGTCTTATTCAGATAACTGGAAGACAACACCCTAGAATCTGATGCAGGAAATTAAGGAACTGAAAAAATGGATTCTACAGTGTTGGAGGAAAGGACAGTGCTCTTGTTGTTGTGCTTTCTTAGTAGCCTGCAGAAAACAAAAGTTAATGTGACCAAACCTTTGTGAGAAAAGAGCGTTGGACCCCTGGAGTTATTGTGTGGGTTTTAAATTCTTTGTTTCTGCTACTGGATCTGCCCTAGCCTAAATGATACTTGACCATCACCTGGAATATGAATGAAAAATAAAGATGCATGATAGTTTATGAACTTCAGGTCAGGTCTCACAGACTGCTACTGCAACTAATACTTGGATACTTCAAGTGTTTCAGAGAGGGACAAGTCAGAGAGAGGGAGAGATGGAGAGAGCAGTTTGATCTCTTAGTAACTAGCAGGAAATGATGCTAGAAGCAGCACACTCTCTATGCTAAATGAGTTTAGGAACAGCTACGCAGCCTGAATAGATATCACTCTATCAGAGGAAAGCAAATGCAGGGATCACTATGGCCAGTGCTGGAGAGTAACTGGTTACTGGGAAGCTCTGGATCAGGTACCCAGATGTCTATTAATGGACATGCACCAACTTAATATTAACACTTGAATCCACAACTGATCTGCTAGAATTCACTCTGAATGTATTGTGTATCAGGAAGCTTATTTTAAAATAGGATAAATAAACTACTCCTCAGTCTGTGACTATACTGTAGATATGAGCATGGTCAAACAGTGTTGGTGTGTGTCAGGACACGTCACCTGTAGCCTACTTACAGGATGCAGTCAGAGGTGATGTGCAGCCAGTGTTTGAGAATCCAAATCCACATTAAAAATAATAATAGATGAAACAGTGGCTGCATCGTGGTGCATTGGTTAGCGCTGTCGCCTCCCCCTAAGAAGGTTCTTGGCTCAAGTTTGGACCGGCCCGTGGCCTTTCTGTGCGGAGTTTGCATGTTCTCCCTGTGCTGCATGGGTTCTTTCCGGGTACTCCGGCTTCTGCCCACAATCCTAAGACATACAGCTTAGGTTGATATGTATATAAGGTGGCTTATGTTTTGCAACTGCCTGATAATCAGTGTTACTCATCCATCATTCAGGCAGCAGACACACTTGCTTCATGTGCTATAGGCTTCATAATTGGTTTATTACACAGCTGGTAACAACAAATGGCGCTTCTCTAAATTACTGCATTGATAATACATTCATCTGCTATATTAGGTCAAAGTTTTACATTTTACATATTACATTATACCAAATGCCAATACAAAAAGAATGTGGACACTGGACTGACACCATCACTCATTTAGTTTCACTGATCTCTGGAAATATAGTTTTCCTATTTAAACTGCATCAGATGTATTTGAAGTTTATCTCACACAGCAATATTTGACAAGACTGTTTGCAGGAGGAGGAAGATTTGAAACATATCACTCTCACCGCTGGTGAACAAATGTCACATTACAGTGAACTGAAGATGTTCTCTGACATTAAATATTGTTCAGGCCATCTCGTCTGAATGTTTACAACTAGGAACTGACAGTCTGGACCTGTCTGGTGGATATCAATGTTGGCTTAATATAAACATGTTTAAAAAACCTTGTGAAACAAATGCATTGAACAAAACACTTGCTCGGTAAATGCAAAATTGAAATCTGAGGCAAATGGACTGATCTGATATGCAGAATATTACATCTCTAACAGGACCTGTTAACTGTGAGAAAATATGTTACACAGCATTAAAACACGAGGCTAAAATCTTTTCTAAACTGACTGAGGCCTAAATCATAAAACCCACTCCTCCTACACACTAGCGCCGCATAACAAGCATTAAAAAAGTAAAACCATTAATATATTGATTATAGTGAAGTTGAACGTAATTTTGACAGCGAGCACATCACCTGGCTTGAGGCCAGATGTGCCATAGCAGAGGACCTTTACTGATAATGACTGTTCAAGAACCTGGAGCACACACACACACACACACACACACACACAGACCTGCACAGTGAACACTGACAGCAGCAGCCTCAACCTTTATTTCTAAAAAAACAAACAAAACAATGTTTTTTCTGTAACACAATCATTTAGTAAAAACTGTATTTCTTTGCAAAGGTGGAAATAAAACAGTCATCACTTTATTGTATCTTTTATCATAAAAATGGTTAGAGCAAAGGGAAACACTGCTTAATCATCCAGTGAGATGGTGAGCATCCAGAGCACGTTTTTGTGTGCAAAGGTCACGTTAATGATCAGCACAGAGATGAGTTGATGGACCCAAATCACTCAAAACAAATAGTTAGAAAGTGAAAGATGAAGATATGGGTTTCTGCAGCCCTGATTGACCTGTCCAGGTAATTATCAGATCAGATCAGTAAACCAGACCGTGACCTGCCTTAAAGGACCAGTTCATACAAATCACCAAAGAGATGTGTAAACATCAAATAGTCAAGATAAAAAAAAACACAATAAAAAGAAGGGGCACAACATCAACATCTCAGTGGCAAAATAGTGTTTCTGGGCACAAAGTTCCATTTGCATTGCAGGTGGCAGCTGATTTGAAAATCTGCTGCATTGCTATTTTTAAGATTTCCCTTTTTTCCTTTTCCAAAGCATTGCAATAATAAGTAAAATATAGTATAGTATGGGTACTCTGCTCACACACAAATACATGCAAACAGAGGATGACTGGGACATTAGACAGTGGAGCGAATGGCCACTCTTTTGTCTTTCAAAACAACAAAACACATTCTCTCTTCATATTTATCTCTCTGCCTTCAAAGGCAGCCATCAGCAGGCAGGAAGAAGGAGAGACAAAGAGGGAGGATGAAAGGCAGGGACACTAAAGTGCTGAGGCTTGGGTTGAAAGCAGCCCTCTTGGCAGCTAAAATATGATGAAACTGCCCCAGCTGAAATGATGAAATCTGCACACAGAAAACAAATCTGCATGTGTAAAAAGACGATTAAGTGTAGCTGAATAACAAGGCAGCAGATGTCATGTTAGCCCAGCTCCCAGAATTCTGCTCATATTGGACAATCCTAAAGTGGTGATTTACATCCAGTTATGCCAAATGTAACATTCATATTGCACTGTGAAAATTAGTATCAGTCTTTCTCTGTGATTTCTTCCAAACTGTTCATAACACTACAATTTAGTCATTTATATCCACTGACATCAACATCCCTTAACATCAAGTTGTTTTTCAGTTTGGTTACATTAGTTTAGCAGTTCGTTTCTGTGAAGCCTGTGTCTAAACTGTTGAGTGCCATTTATGTTTCTGCTATGTTGAAATAACAGGGACCAGTAACTGACTCCCGTCCTTAGTAGCTGCTCGTACTGTAATTAAAAATATTAATTTCTTTAAGTATTTTATCATCATTTATTAGTTACAGCCAGTTATGCTCCTGATGACATTTTCAAAGCGCACACAGGCCAGTCAAAATGATGCTTTTTTAATGTTTTAATTAGATGAACTAATGATCTGTAATGCAACATTTGGGTGAAAGCATGGAACTTAAATTGCATGGTTTCTTGTCCAGTTTGTCTTTGCATCAAACTTTGTCAAAGTTTACATCTTTGCTTTAGTTGAACAGGCTGAGAAAATGCAATGATAAATTTAAGTTTTTTTGTGTTACATACTTATTTTAATGAAAATGTGATGCTGTTTATTTCAAATGCTCACAGCGTAATTAAATGATTTATCCAAGAGGGGATTTGTGCATATATGTGATACTTGTGTTGTATTTCAAGGTTTTGTGTGCTCAGTGAGAAGATGTGTGTGTGTGTGTGTGTGTTTCAGATAGCACCTGATAGCTCTGGCTATGTGTGCATCCCGGTGTGTGTACAGTATGTGAAGCATAGTGCTGTAGTGAGAGCTAAGGCTGTGCTAACATACATAGCTCATATATTCAGCCTGCAGACGAAGAGGACCCAGCAGCATCAGCATCATTCAATAATTCATGTTATACAGGCCTTATTACGTGCAGTTCGAACACACAATGCTAGAAGGAGCAGTGCTAATGTCTACTTTACATACACATTCCGTGCACTAACCAAGGCATATGGGTGTCATCACCACTGCTATCATAGTTTCATACAGCTGGAGGAGGTATGGGCTGCAAATGGAGGAAGACAGAGGAAGAGTTGAGAGATTAACATTTTACTATTACCTTTTTTAATCTGGGAATTAGAAATGCTGAAGGCAATTTCCTGGTAATTCAGAATAGATTACCATTAATAATTTTTCTGCAACCCCATTTGTTGTAGTAAGGTTTGGAAAGGGAAGTAGAAAATAAAGAGAAGGGACCAGAGGAAGAAGTAAGAGGACAGAGAGAGAGAGAAGAAGAAGAAGAAGAGTGAAGGAACTGGCAGATAACTCATATATGATATGACTTACTTTGACCTGGTACATCAGCCATAAAAACCTTTGATGGTTTATCTCCATGTCATGTGTGTAGATGCACACAAAATAATGTGCTACCAGATATTTGTCTTTTGCACCAGTGAACAACTTCAGCAGCATCAAGGTGTAGATCACTAGATCTAAATCTGAGGGGTTGTGAGAGAATTAAAGGCATCGGGATAGAAAAATAAAAATAAAAAGTACTGCTGTTCAGTTACATACATTTATTTATTTTTTTTACTTCTATTCTATTGTGAAATACTGGATAGTTTGGTCTTTTCTGGACTCAAAGGGAACATTTTTGGTCTCATTCACCAACCGTGAAAAGATTCTGACATCACCAGTGTTTTCTTATCTGGGATTTGAACTGTAACATATTTTATTATGTTGTGATTTCATTGTTCTGTTTTGTTGTATTTATTGTCAGCATGTCTATGAGTTGAAGTTGAATTAGCAATTAGAAATAAAGCAGTGTGCAGATGTCAGATTTAAAGCCTCGCAGCTGTTTTCAGTTATTCTGGCCGATTAGACTTTCTGGGTGTTTACAGACTGTGATTGATTGACATCTCTCTAACTTTCCTGTTAGTTTTTAATGGCACCTGATTCTTTCAAATCTATAAACAGTGGTCTGGAGACCTCAGCAAACTCCCAGCAGAGCTTTATTTAATTCTGACCCATGGAGACGTCTAATGTGACTCAGTAACTGAAATCACCTGTGTGGGTGTGCAGGGCCTTTCATGTACCACTGCCTCTTTGCTTCGATAAGAAAGGTTTGAGTTCAGGATTTCTCATTCACCCACATTCTTTTCAGTATTGTGTTTTAATAATAAAGTTATATCCTCTCAAGACACAATTCAAACACCCCCGCTACCCTTGTAATGTGCATGGTGACAGCAGTAGACTTCCACACTGTCTTATGGTAGACACAGAGTAAATAGTAGCAGCAGTTGTTTTTAATAAATAACAGAGACAGGTACAAGTCTCCGGTGACTTAGAAAGATGCTGGATTTATTGCTTATTCAGCCACAGTGGGATCAGGATTATAGAATAACACTGTTTGTTGGAAGATATACACTGAGATAGGGCTAACGCCCATACATACTGTACAGTGCATACAGTAATAGGCATCATACGTTAAAGCATTGCAAGGAAATAATATACATTTCTCTGGGCAGGGGATAACAGCAGCACAAATATAGATCTAGTAAGGCATATATATATCCTTCACCTACTGAATTTCTCTTTGACTTTGCACCATAGCAATAAAGAACTTTCCATAATAACATTAAAATTTGGAAACACTGGAACCAACTGATAACTATTTTGTTGCTGGACACATTTTGGTGTGAACAGCCCAACACAAGTGCATAGTGTGAAAATACACCCAGACATGTTTCACTGGTGCTCTGATTTGCTTGGGCTGAATAAAGTGGAACCATTTAAACTACCCCAGTCTGCACGGCACAGCAATACTCTGTGAGGTTACTGAATCACCCTTTTCCCCACAAGAATGCATTTCAGCCTCTTGCAGTTTAAAAAGTGCAACAGTCAGTGCTACAATTTGATGGTTTTTTTCGATTAATTGTGAAGCACTAATGGATGCACAGGGTGGGTTGGTGAGCGACAATTCATTGTCTTATTGACTGTCTCTGTTGGTAGCTGAATGACATCTGTTAAGGGCATCTGTTCCAGGGAGAGAGGGCCATTACTGTCACCAATACACAGAAGTGTACAATAAAGCTTGTGAGGTTAACAGTAAAAACGTGCCAGTGAACAACATTAAAAGCAAAACATTTAAATATCATAGTTACAATGATGTGATAGTTACATATACTGTAAGAGAAGACCATGTGATAAAATGGGTTTTAAGAAGAGATTTAAAGGAGGACACTGAGTTTGCCTACCTGAGGTTTTCAGAGGACTTGGACAGCAAAGGCCCAGTCACCCAGCCCGGTCTCACATGAAAATGTACAGTAGCTATGTTGTCCACAGAGTAAAATATAGTGGTGTCACGATAACGACTGGAAAATTGTGACATACCAGTGTTTTTTTTTTCTTGCTGTATTGCAGCTGAGTGTCCTTCTTCATCTTCTTGTTCTTGGTGTCTTTTGGCAGGTGGCAAACAACAAAATGATGCATTACCATCAGCTAGACAGGAGTGTGAATCAGGAAGCTAACATTTAGCACAGCTTTCCCTAACTCTAACCATGTATTTGCTGTGCCTAAACCTAGCTATGTATAAGTAAGAGAATGGAGAGAGAGAAAAAAGAATATTCTGGATCAGTCATTTTCTTTCATTGTTGCTGCCAGTAAGCCATTTCTGAGCATAACAGAGAAGAACCTACTGGACAAAGATGAACCACTCCAGCGCCACCTCACTGATGCCAACATAGTTTTTCAAATGGGTCTATCATTATGAATAGACATATAAATATGGCCACATTCCATTATCCTCATTATCCTTGCTACTACTATCCATATGCAACTTTAGTAACCTGCTGTTTTCTTCCTCTTTGTTTCTCCTTCCTTCCTCATTCACTTCTCCTCTGTTTCAACAGTGTAAATTGATCATGCATAATCCATGAACAGATACAAACAAAAGCAGGGCTCTTTCCAAAGACAGTGAAGGAGAGGTGGAAGGATGGACACTCTTCCATGACTCAGAAAGTGATGCATAGAAATAGTTAGGTGGATTTTTTTTTCAGTCATGACTGAGCAAAGGGGGAAACAAAATTCCTATCTAAAGAATTGCCAACACTGCTTAATACTGGAAAATGCAGTACAAATGTGAAACTGATGTGTAGCACTTAAAATACTATACAATAAGTGTATTTGCTGCATTGAAAAGAGACATAAATAATGTAAAAATAGCAGAAGTGTTGATGGTTGAACCAAATAAATTCTTGCATTCAGTAATGGAAATACTCTTCTCATAACATCAACATATTCAAAGATGTTAATTGAAATGCCATTAGGGGACGAGTGAGAAAATGTATAAGAAAAAACCTAAGATCACAATTCATGGGCTACACACATCACTGGTCGTGTCAGGAAGCAACATGTGTCCATGTGTTTCTGTCTGATGGTGTACTAACCTGAGGCTTAAAAATTGTAGTGTTGTCTGCTGATGGATTATTCAGCTTAATCTGCCGTATTATCAGCAGAGCGGAAATAAGTTGTGCGTGTGTGTTTCTTGTGGTAGTGCAGAAGAATATGGTGCACATCAAACGCAGTGGAGAGGAAAGATAATGAAATACACCAACGAGGAGCTGCTCGGAGGGGCTACAACACAGATGATTGTTATCGCCGGTCATTTGACAACATTATAAGTATTTAGAGATAAATTTACCCTGGATCCATTTTATATCTGAAATCTCAAAAAACCTGGTCCCTCCAGGAAAACCGAAACAGAAGCAACAAGAATTGATTTTCTTTAGGTCTTATTCAGGAAAATATGAATGAACAGATATATTTTGTCCCAGTACTTTGTTATTGCTTGCAGCTTTTCATGATGCTTGAATTGTGTGATCTGTTTTCTTCATAAATACAGCCACAACATAAACTGTGTTGTTTTTTTATTAACCCTATACATTTGAATATTCTGGGTCAGCAGATCCGGAACATTACTTGGATCCAGGGCATACTTTGGTGTGTGGTAGGTCTTGAGGAGATGCCATCTTTTGTTTTTTGTTTTTTTTTTTTTGGTAAAAAAAAATCCTCTGGATTCAGGTGATAAACAGGATTATTTGGCTGCATTCAATCTTCAATAAATTCTGCCTTAATCTGTACCTCATCTCAATTTTATCGTAGAGGTCAACAGTGACATGTGTAGTATTTAAAAAACCTGGGCTTCATGTAGGCTTCATAACAAGAGAGGTTGGTCCAGTGAGGATGCTAATGCACAGAGTATGGCCATTGTACTTTAGAAACCCTTAAGAAAGAGGTGAGAGTTCACTTTAGTCTTCCACCTAAATCTACTAACCCTTTAGACCTTTACTGTGTAGATGACAATGCCCGTATGGGTTGTTTTTGAAAGATGTGACTAAGAGGAAGTGAGGACAGTCAACCTTCCCCTTGATAAACTGAAAGATTGTTTGGGGGCTGTTTGTCTAGCTGACTTCTGAGTGACAGGAGGACGACTAAAGTTCTTCACGTATTACTGACAGTCAGATATGAACGACATTGTGCCTTGTAGGACAGCAGGGAGAACAGCTGTGTCGCCTGATGCCCACTCACACCGTGGCACATTGATGCATGCCATACCCAAAAACTAAACAAAAGCAGTGAGACAGGGTGTGTGTGATTGTATAGTATGTGTTAAACAGAGTGTGTTGCATTTGTTACTGTGTGTATTTGCATTTGTGAACAAGTGTGTTGTGCATCAGTGTGTGCAACATGTTTTTGCATGTGTGCACGAGTGTGCTCTGTGTCATTTGCATGCAAGTCATGATGACCCTCTCCTCTCATCTGAGAATCTCATTAATTCAAAGACCAGCGAGTACACACACACACACACACACACACACGTATGCCAGGCTTTACACAGGCCACCACATTCTAATCACTGCACCCTGCCCCTTCAATCTCATTCTCCTCATCTTTCTTTTCACTCAGTCGCTCTCCACCTCCTCTCCCTCTCCTTGTGTGCCCACATCTCCCCTCCCTCTCTCATCTTCTTTCTGTCCTCCAGTTCTCTCCATCCCCCTCTCCCTACTGTCTGTCTATCTCATGTCTAATTGGGGTAAACACTGAGAGCAGGTTATTAGGGACACCTTGTTGTGACACCTTGCCATTATGTCCCCATTACTGTGACACCCTCTTATGCCCTGAGTGTCAAGAAATCCTGTTGACCTTGTTAAGTCCTCATTTTGATGACCCGGTGTATGGCAGCATAATGACACCTGATCATTAATACCTTGTTTAAGTTCAGCTGGTAATGATATGTTTCTTGCCCGCATTACAGGAAAAGCAGCCGTCTTTTTTTTGCATGTGACCTAGTGTAGGCTGCTGACACTGACAGAGTGCTGACGGATGGTGACAGACTGGTCAAAGTTGAGAGGCTTGATTCATATAATACCAATCTGTCTGAGTGTCCTTGAACAGGACACCTGAACCTCACCCTGAGAGACCTAGTCAGGTAGTAAACAAACTTGAAATACACAGGTTTGGTTGATTTTAAAAAATAGCGTCTCATTTCTCAGTTTTCTTTGAACAACTATAAAATATATTTTTTCAGAACAACTACTGAGGCAAAGTCTATGGCCTCCCATTTTCACCTCATATTTATTGAACTACCGCTGATCTTTTTTTATCATTTGGATAATTTTTTCAGTTTCCAGATAATTAAGAATAATCTACAGATTTCTAAATGGTATGGGCCTGAAATACTAGATTTGAATAAGCATCTGTGCAGAAAAAACTAAAAGAAGAGGATAAAATTAGCTTTTTGTGTGCTTTTTCCTGCAGAATGATGCACTGTTTAAAATATATGATGATTTTATGTGCTGTACTTTTCATTTGTCATGCAGGTCAAGGTCACACTTGAACAATTTTCAAGGAAGTAGAATTTTTCCATGAAATTTCGTTTGCCATACAGTGTCAGGCTGCAGTATGTGATGCTGTGGCCTAGTACTATAAAGACATGCTATTGTGCATTTCAATACACAAACACCACAAACTACACCAGCGAGTAGTCCAACCACACAACAACTGACACAGCTTCAATGCCTTAATGTTATATTTACCACCTTATCCGCTCCTATTAGGTACAGAACGCTTTAGACAGTTGTGAAATCACACGTATACCAAGACAAGCAGTGTAGAAATGACCCTGGCTGATTCATATAAGTCTATAATGAGCTCCTATGGAAACTCTCCACCTATGAAATGAAGCAGAATTAGAGAGGATTAACCACAAAGTGACCCTATTCAAATCTACTCCCAAAATATCTTTCTCCTGTCCTCCTTTGTCTTTTGTCTTTCATTTCTTGTTCTCCTCATCCTCTCTGTCCCTCTCCTCCTGTGATGACAAATTTATAAACCTGTCACCTTCACCTCTTTCTGGTCTTCTTCCCTCCTTGTCCTTCATTTTCTTCCTCGGCTCTCTACTCCCCTCTATTCTTCTGTGCTCACAATGTCTTTGATAAACCCTGTCAGATTAATGAATATGATTAACTGTCCATGTCTTCATTGATGACAGACCTTTAAATTAAGCTGCAGGCTGATTGACTGTTTGGATGGACTGAGTGCCTGGACTTTTCCTCCAACCTAAACAACAGTTTACCATATGTCACTTGTCCCTACCTAATGATATGACCCATAGGACCCTTTCAATGATTACCAGACTTTTGTTGTCATGGTAACAATCATATGCTCACTCCATATGACCATTCCACCAGCAAGCGTACTGGGTCTTTTTGTGGTGCACATCATAAACACACACAGTTACTGTATGATTATGAAGCACAACAAAAAAAAAAACGACTTAGTTAGTTTTAGAATTCCTTTAGGATTGTGGGTTTTGGTTAAAATAACCATAGTTGTTATGGTTACAATAAAAAGCATGTGTTAAGGTTGTGGAACAGTCGTGGATAAAAAGCAAAATGTTTCATTTAAGAGTCAACCACGAGTTTCCTATGGGAAAGTTTGTTCGTCCACCCCAACATCTTTTTCACGTGGACTTTGTTGTTCTTTTTAGTACGTCTCCTTTG
>NW_018127932.1:4150145-4169121 GCF_001952655.1 Monopterus albus
GCCGTTTTAATTACTGACAGTAATGACAGTGGAAGATGAAATTTAAGTGCTAAGGAGTAGAAGAGTCATTCTGAAGTTCAAGCACTAAAGAAATTAAAGTGCCAGTTGAAGTGAAAGTCTTCAAAGGAGATGAAGTGTCAGTGAAGGTTCATGCACTGAGAGTATTACCAGTGAAAGGTGCTGAACTTTCAGTTAGTGGAAATCCATGTTAGTTAAATTGTAAACATGAAGAAGATCCAAAAGCTACCGAGTTAATAACATTTAAAACAGCAAAACAAGACAGGGAGAAGAAGAAGAAATAAATGCCTGTGTGAGTAGTTATTTCTTTGCAGAATGTAGTGACATAGCTGCCCTGGTAAAACTATAGGAGCCAATAGACATAGAGAAGTGGCAGCAAATAATGTGCAAGAACTGCCTGCTACTGTATCTAAATCAGGGGAATGTCTAGGTAGCAGCTTCACAGAGAGAAGTAATGTTCTGCATAGTAATCCCAGCAGGTCCTAACATCTGATCAGACCTCATTGTTAAAGAGATATGATATGAAAAGATCACCTACTGTATGGCCTTTCACATTATTCTTTGAGTTAGTCCAGGGCTTCCTGTCCAATTAACCCTGGGTGACCATTGTGCTCTGCCTTGGGCTAAATAAGGCTTCCTACTGGTACAATTTAAATGGCTTTACCCTGGTATCAGGCAAGGCAAGAGCAGTGTTACTCTCAGTGTTGCAGATATAGTAATCGGCCCCTAAGCTATTTAGTGCATTGTGAGAAGGAGATAAATTTGCCCTGGGCCTATTCGTAGATATCCAGAGGCTAGTAAAGTAAAAAGTGTGGTAATCCAACTCTCCAGTGTAAATCTCTCACATTCATTGCCTATACATGACAGGTGAGTGTGGGCAGCAGGCAGGAGACAGCTGAGTGTATGGCAGACTGGCAGACAGACAGCGGTTGACGGATTGTCTCAAGGTTTTACCTGACTGTTTAATTTTGTTTTAAGTACAGCTGACTTTTTACTGACAGGCAACACACCAGGTAGATTAATGTTGGTTTTATTACAAAGCCTGTATTGAATAGGTGAATGTAGTGAATTTGGTGTTTGGCTGGCTGTTTAATACACCCATCTTTAACACAGGACTAAAAGCAGCAACATTTCTGGTTGCAATAATGGTAGAGATACAAAGCGCATGTCATGTGAAACATCAGCCCATTAAACCAGATTAATGGATTTTAGGGAGTAACAATGGTAGAGTTCATTAAAGGAGGTTATTTTTGCTCCCATTTATTAAACCAGTGCTTTCATACAGTACGTGCCTGTGGTATTTAACAGACAGAGGATACACGGCCTAAGCTCTCACCATGAGAAAGTCATACTGACAAAGTTTTGAAAGTTAAAAAAAGAGGATTCATACAGGCAAATCAATGAAAGTTTAGCTTTTATTTAGTTCAAATAAAGTCTGTTGTTTTTAAATGGTCTCAACTGGCAGTTTTTTCACCAGTAACTGAGCAAGTACAGTTAATTTTAACCAAACCAAACAGGGTAGGCTTGATGAGCTGCTTAGAGCAAGGTTAATTATGACAGAGTGGTTCAGTAATTTGGGCATCAAATCAGGAAAAATCTGTCAGAATTCAAAAGATGGAGTGCATTAAGTCAAGGTATCAATTCCAAATTTTCTCCTTGTGCTTTATCCTTCATTGCAAATTTGGTGGAAAAATACAAATAAAATTAAATAAAATATCATACCCAGAAGAGTAACACCAAACCTGCAATAACAGCATTTGTGTAATCACAGGTTACTTTATCCTGTGTGAACAGAACAGTTAGTACAGTTCTCACAGTGTACTGTGTCACAAATGTTCTAATTAAAAAACAGCAACTGACTTCATTTGCATAAATGGTCTTAATAAATCTGAACTGAGGTACATTGCTTGTTAGTTTTGACTGCTGGAGTAATTAACACGTATCTTAAGTGCAGCGTTGGGTGATTTTCTGACTGCTGGAACCTGTCACTCACCATTCTGTGCTCATTTACAAACAAGCACGTGCATCTTTGTGTGTGTGTGTGTGTGTGTGTGTGTGTGACCACCATATCTATGATGGATGAAACTGTGGATGAGTGAGTGGCTGAAACCAGGTTCTCAGTGCAGAGCGCTCATGACTTGCATGTGTGGGAGACAGTCGACAGAGATGTGCTGAATCTTAAATACAGCGACTCTGCTCATAAAGGCTGCATTCACCCAGGAGGAGAAAACCACTGCTCAGTTGCCACCTGAACCAAATGACCCATGTTGAATCTTTCATTATTTTATGTGTACTCGAAATGCTACAACAGGTTAGGGATGAAAAATCTATTGAATTACAGTTTGACAATAATATCGTTTATATTTAATCACATATAAAGCATGACCACAGGAAATACCCATTTTTGATTGGCTGGTGGGCGTCTCTTAAAACTGTAGAATAGGACTCCCTAAACATGGTGCTAGCTAACTGCTAACTCAGCTTCAAAATCAGTGTTAAAGCTATACTATAATGGTAAACTGCTGCTAACATGAGCATCAGTACTCAGGCTTTATGTTGCAACAAGATATGTTCAACTGACTATAACTGTAATGACAATCAATCATTTTCATTTATGTTAATTTAGATAACTTTTGTTTAATTTGAACCAGCTTGCACTGTAGTGGCAAACCAGTGAATTGTCACTGACATTCAAATTCTGCTAAGATTTGTTTTTTCCTCTGTCAGAATATTGTTTCATTTGTATTGAATATTGTTTCATTGTATACATGTGTGTTGCCCTGATAAACAACTGGTGAGGGAGTTTTTAACTATTATTGATGCTTTTGAACTGGTGCAGTGTGTGTCTGGTCCTACACATGAGCAGGGACACACGCTGGACCTTGTTCTTTCATGTGGTGTGCCTGTAACTAATTTAAATATTTGTACCAATGTTTTTTCTGACCACTTGTCCATTGCTTTTGAGGCAAAACTGTTTTGTGCAGCTGGTGCCCTGTGGGCGCCTGCCGGCGCTGTCGGGCACTGAACCCTTTCACTGCCGGTCTGTTTATCACGGCGTTTGAACAGGCAATTGCGTGCACTGACAAGGCTGCTGGAGATACAGAGGGGCTTAGCGCTTGGTTTCAATCCTTTTGCAGCCTTAGACTGGACTCTGTGGCCCCGATGAAAACTGTGCTGCCTAAGACTAGGGTGGAACCCTGGCTTGGCACTAGAACTCGTGTGGCCAGACAGATGTGCCACAGAGCTGAAAGAAGGTGGAAGAAGGATGGACTGCAAGCTTCACTGCAAATTTTGAAGGACTGTTGGCGCAATTATCAGAGGACTGTGGAAGAAGCTAAGCGGGAGTATTTGTCCAGTATTGTTGTAGCTAATAGTCATGATGCACGTGTATTATATAGAACAATCGGGATGGTGTTAAATCCCCCGCAGCCTGTCTGTCTGGAAGCAAAGGTTGAACAATGTAATAAGTTTTTAGTTTATTTTAATGAGAAGGTTGCTACTACAAAGGCCACTGTGGTAGGGTTAGTGCCCGATCCTTTGGTCTTTACTCCTTGTTTGACTACTTTTGATGTTTTTGAGCCGGTAACTCTGACTTTTTTGGAGGGAGTGGTTGCCCGGGCCAAGCCATCTGGCTCCCCTCGAGATGTCATTTCTCCGGCTTTATTTAAGGAAGTCTTCCCATGTATTGGAGGCACGGTTTTGGAAATTATTAATAGTAGTTTATCTTCTGGTGTTGTGCCTGGTTATTTTAAGCATGCAGTTGTGCAACATCGACTCAAAAAGCCACGTCTGGATCAATCCATGTTGAGAAATTTTAGGCCTATTTCTAAGTTACCTGTTATCTCGAAGATTTTAGAAAAAGTGGTCTATGCGCAGGTGAAATCCTTTTTAGATGACAATAACTTATTGGAGGTTTTTCAATCTGGTTTTAAACTCATGCATAGTACAGAGTCAGCCTTACTGAAGGTTGTTAATGATATTTATTTGGCCACTGATGCAGGTGAATATGTGATTCTTGTCCTGTTGGACTTGACTGCCGCCTTTGACATGGTTGACCATGACATTTAATATCTCGGCTTCAAGACTTAGTGGGCATTCATGGTGTTGCCCTAGCGTGGTTTAAGTCATATTTATCAGGTAGATCGGTGTCTGTCGGGCTGGCAGATGTGGAATCTGTGACAACCCCTTTGTTATCTGGGGTTCCACAGGGCTCCATTTTGGGGCCTTTGCTTTTTTCATTGTATTTACTTCCCCTTGGCTCTATTTTTAGGAAACATGGGGTGTCTTTTCACTGCTATGCTGACGATGTCCAGATTATCATGCCACTGAGTAAGAAGGACACCTACTCGATCCAACCGCTTTTAGCATGTCTTGCCGATATTAGGGCCTGGATGTCGTTAAACTGTTTAAAGTTAAATGATGCTAAAACTGAGGTTATAGTGTTTGGCCAGAATACGTCTAGAGACCCTCTTCCTGTAGACTTAGGCTTCTTGGGGCAGTATGTGTGACCGGTGGTCAGTGATTTGGGTCTTAAAATAGACTCTGATTTGAAAATGGAGACCCAGATAAATGCGGTCATAACATCTGGATTTTTCTATTTAAGGCAGTTAGTGAAACTAAAACTCTTTTTTGTCGCGGCAGCATTTGGAGACAGTGATCTATGCATTTGTTACATCACATATGGATTAATGTAATGCACTGTACACTGGAGTTAGTCAGTCGGGTCTTGCCCGCCTCCAGAGGGTCCAGAATGCTTCCGCTCGGTTATTGGTGGGGGGGCGTAAGAGGGACCACATAACGCCAGTACTGGCATCTCTCCCTTTGCTTCCGGTGCATTTTAGGGTTCGTTTTAAGATTATTTTATTTGTTTATAAATCCTTAAATGGGCTGGCACCATCTTATCTTGTGGAACTTTTGTGTCCATATAATCCGTCGCGGTGCCTCAGATCAGCTGATCAGCTTCTTCTGGAGGCACCAAGGGCTAGGCGTAAAACAAGGGGGGATAGAGCCTTCGGGGTGGTGGGTCCAAAACTGTGGAATGCTTTGCTGCTTTATATTAGGCAGGCCCCCTCGTTGTCTCTTTTTAAGTTTTATTTGAAGACCTACTTGTATTCATTGGCGTTTGGCCAGGAATGAGACTCTGTCTGTAGTGTTAGAGTGTTTATTTTATTGTTTATAGTTTTTTATGTGATGATTTTAGATTTGTATGATATGTTAAGCGCTTTGGTCAGCTGTGCTGTGGTAAAGCGCTATATAAATAAAGTTGAGTTGAGTTGAGTTGAGTTTCAGTTTAATATCACATTTACTGTATAGGTCAGTGTCATTGCTGTGAAGAATGAGGGAAAGGACAATAAATGTTGTAGTTAACATTTGCAGGAGTACATGAAAGCAACTACAATTCAGTTCCCCTTTTGCTCTGTGTTCGTTCAATGCGTTAATAGGTTTGAAAATACATTATCCAAATTGACTTTCATTTTCACAGCTGTGTGTCTGTCAGCTTGTTGCAGAGTTCTTCTACCTCTCACTGGCCAAATGTAACTTTAAAGAGTGGTGACGTAGGATTCTACATCACACGCTTCTGTTAATGAAGGAAAGTCTGCCTCGCTGCCTTCTGAGGGATTAAAAACCTGAAGATTTAAAGTTTTTTTCAAAGTGGAGGTGAATTTTTTGTGCAAACCAATATTTTGTCTATGAACTCTTGCACATCAATGATGGAATATCACTGAGCGAACAGCCACATTTATTTTTTTCCGCCCCACGGTTGAATCTTTCGACTTTTTGCTGGTGACAGGAACACATGACCAATCATAATGCAGCTTGCTGGAACATTGCAACTTTGCTGCGACAACTGACAAATTGTCCCACGGACATCCTGAAGTAGGTCCAAAATAACTACAGTATAGCTTCCATGCTGCACCAAGCAGCAGAACTTTCCAAGTTGCCTTTATATCAATATAGGATGGAGTCCTTGTATCTAGCAGAACCTGCAGGTCATCATCACTTGATATGGACTTGTGTAACACGACCTTTTAGAACTTCACATTCCATATTTGCATCGCTCTCGGTGTGAAAAGACCATAACACTGTTCAGACCAAAACTAATTCTGACATACTCCTGGAAAAAAAGAGATAAGTTGTAAAATGTGAGGCCTCTGGGTTCCTGGAGACCACCATCAGCAGCCGCTGTCACTGGCATTAGATAGGAACATCTGCCCAATCAAGAGACCCTGAGAGATTTTTCTCCTGAGGGAACAGAGGAAGTGCAATGAGTTGCATTTAATCCTACTTTTTCAGATCAGTAGCTTAAAGTGTCCTCATTCAGATTTCATCAAGCAGAACATAGTTCTGAAGTTGTTTCTGTGTCTTCCCCCATCAAAAGACACTGTGGGCCATTAATTATGTGGCTTACAATTGTAAAATATTTGTAGCTGTAGTTAAAATAGTAAAGAGAACGTCTCTCTGACAGCATCCGTTTTCAATTGTTTAATGAAAAATTCACTGCCACAGGTAAGTGTTCAAACTGCACAATGAAATTCATCACAGTTCATCTGTTCAGTGCTGACAAGCAACCGTACCTTAGACATTTGAATTCCTGTTTCTTTCTTTTCTGGGAAGCTGCATACACCTCTGCTCTTCTGCTGCCTTTTACCAAAGTCTACAAAGACCCTGAAAGCCTTTCAACAAGTGAAAAAAGGCAGAAAGTCTAACATCTGCTTTTTAAAGTTGAACGTGGGAGCAATGTCAGTCAGTTGGTACCGTGCTACTTGTTCAGAAAGAACAAGAGAGCGTGGGTGACATCTTTCTCTGTCGCACTCTTTCACTCTTACTCATTCTCTGTGTCAGTTTCTCCTCCTCTCAATCTATTTCTCTTTCTCTGACTAAACCGGGTGTGATGACTTTGTGACAGCTCCACAAAAAAAGGCTCATGTTTAAGATAAAATGTGGGGTGCTTGTCAAGGGGGGCAGAGTGGGGGGTCTTTGTGTAGAATGAGTCTGTGCGTGCATCTCTACATGCACACTTGTGTGTGTATGTGAGTTTGTAAATGTCTGATGCATGCTAAGAGTGACAGGTGGTGGGCCGAGGGACGGGGCGAGGAAGAGAATTTTAAAATTTGCGGCTGATGACTTGATTGCCAGGGCTGCTTTAAACCACAGAAGACAAAAAAGTGTATATAATATTAACTTTCTGTTCTCAACAAATTTTGAGTATTTTTGGAGGTGTAGAATTTTTTGCAACGTCCCAAATATGATTCTTTATTTATGTATGGCTATTAACAAACAATAAAATCCCTATTTAAAGACATGACCTTGAGTCAGCACAGCACCTGCACACACTTCACTCTAGTCTGTGCCATCACACTACGTCTACGTTCACACTGAGTCTGGCTAAACGCATTTTTATGCACGAGGCTGTGTTGGTCGGGGTGTGAGGGGTTGCAGGGGGAGTGTTGTAGGCCACGCTGACCACCTTCATTCATGTTTCCAGCCCATGAGTTTTTGGTGCATTTTAGTTAGCCATGCTGTTAAAACAACATTTTCATCTCACAGAGATCCTTCATCACCCATAATTTCAGTCTGACACAACACAGAAGCATTAATAATGGATGGTGTAGTTTCAGTTATTAATAA
This sequence comes from Monopterus albus, assembly GCF_001952655.1. NCBI lineage: Eukaryota > Metazoa > Chordata > Actinopteri > Synbranchiformes > Synbranchidae > Monopterus > Monopterus albus. Next base: position 4,157,793 of record NW_018127932.1, read on the forward strand.
CACATACTTACATCACAATTTGTTATATGTGTTGCCAGGTTGACACAATCATTCTCCTAACATGTAAAATCAGACAGCAGTGGTACAAATTCAAAATGATACATGTATATTAAGAGCTCAGACAGCAGAGCACCGACACTGCTGATGTGGATTAGGCACCTTGCTCAAGGGCACTTCATTCATCCAGCCCTCCACCAGGCCTGCAAGCCAAAGAGCCAAGGAGTCCTTGAACTAGCTTGCCAAGTAGTCATCCTTCCACCCCTCACCCATATCCATTTTGGCCACAGCTCCCAAAAGTAATTGAACTGCCCATGTGAGAGGCCTAAATGGCAGACAGATACATGCACACACACACACACACACACACACACACACACACACACACACACACACTTCCTCTTTGTTTTGCTCTATTTCATTGTCTCTCTTTCTCTCTCATCCTCACTTCATATTTCTCTTCCCCCAGTCACTCTCACAGCGCCAGCAGTCAGGATCTGTTGGACAGTCTTGGACTGAGAACCTTCTTCTTGTTCCAGTGAGAAAATGTGTTCGTGTCCTTCTCAATACTAGCACAATTTTCATGTGTCTGTGTGATTTGTGTGTGTTGCAGGAACAGATGTAATATCACAGAGAACATCTGTGTCTAGTGTGTTGAAGGGGGATATGCAAAGCTCGACACTTGGCGGAGTTATGGTCTGTGCATGTGTGTGTATGTGACTGTTTTCATGATATGGGCTTTTAATGCTTCATAAATCTGCAGCTGTGAGTTTGTGTATATGTGTGTTTGCATGCAAGACAGTATATAATGCATTAGAAATCTCAAAATTATTTGTATTTAATGGTGATCAGCTGTTCATTTTCTACAGTACATATCTAATTATGTAAACAGAAAGATCACACGCTTTGTCTTTGAGAAAATTAAATTACAATGAACTGACTTTGATTCATTTTAGGAGGTAAAACAAAATGCTTGAAAAAAGAATGAAGACAAACGAATGTATGTAGACAAACCTGGCATTACACACATTTCAGAAGATGTTTAGATGCTTGTTGCTCTCTTAGCAATGCCAAAACAGTGCTGCGAGAGGAAAGCTAGACTTTTTTGGGGAGGGTTACAACCTTTAGTGAGGAGAATGGCATCCTAAAGTATTTACAGCTTCAACTTTGCATTCATGTTATGGAGGTGAGGCAGAAATAGCAAGCCAGTACATGTAACGTTTGGTCACAAGTTGAGTTAGACATAATTGTTGGCTCTCATTACCTCATTTTTTAAATTAAAACACTGTTATAATGAGGAATCCTGTCATTTAACTCTATGGTTGAATGCGCTGTAAAGAGATACAAGACAAGGAATGAAAAGCCTAACTCTAAGATTAGTCTAATTAATGAGCTTAAAAAGGTAAATCCTCAGTACACAACCAGCAGCGGCTGAACCATCTATGTAAAATTCAAACTTAAACAGAAGGTATATGCGGTATTACAATGATCTTCAACAGAATGAATATGACTTTTTTTCAGGCAAATCCTCTTTAGACACTTCTTACAGCAGAAAATTTGACTTGTCAAACAACCAGTGGACCTGCTTTTCTCTCAGCTGTTGATTTATGTCTCACTATAATTAGAATACAGGTGGTGAAAGGTTGTTTTGACATGCTATTTACTGAAGTAATTGTGTAAATGGCTGTTTGTTGCTTATTCAAGCTGTCACATTAAAACATTTGTGAAGTGAGCATTGTTTTGATGAAAAGAACCATGAAATATTTAAACCTCTGTATGATATCTAAAATGTGGTTGCCAGCTGTCTAACCTAATTTCTTGAATTAGTTTTTAAAGATGTGCTTTTCATCTGACAGCTGTAATACATACTGTATACCGAGGATTCATTTTCAAGCCTTTTTATCAGTAGAACTGGTGTCCTACTGTGCTGCTTTCAAACAATACTCTCGCTTAGGTTTCTTGTATACCCTGGAGTATTCATCTCAAAATGCTAGAAACAGGGGTAGGCAGCCAAGAGAATTAGAAAACATAAGCTTCAGACTGGAAGGTTGCAGGTTTGAATCCTAGAAGGATATGCTACTAGAAGGAAACAAGAACCCTCCACGTTTCCCATAGGAAAGCTAGAGCTGTTCAGTATAGAAGGCAGAGTGTGCACAGGGAAGCTTGCAGATGTCTTGCAAAGTGTGTGTTTTTGTGTGAATTCAAAGTATTATGTTTCAGTAAGAAGCGCAGCGCTTCTTGGAAAGTTATATAATGAGAGTGTGGCACCTAATCCCCGATAGAAACAAATCCTTTGAAACAGCATTTGCAGCCCGTGCCTCTAGAGGCTTGTCACTCACTTTCCCTCACTGTGTCACTACGAGGAATTTTCCTTACCACTTTTTGAACGTGTTACTTAATAAAGCAGGCACCACAATATAATATTAATCTTTTACATTACTTCTAAGAGAATGAAAAGGCTTTGATGCAGCCTCATTTTCCCAACAATCATTTTTATTCCCACACATTATGCCACCATGCATTTACACGTCTTTGCAATTTTCTAGATGTATTTTTGCAGGTCATTAAAACAGTCAGCTGTGATGTACTGAGGCAATAATGAACATTTACAAATATCAGTGTGTGTGTTTCAGCAAATAACTATTGCTATTCATTTTGGACTTGATAATTCCCTTTAGCTGTATTTTCTCTCCGAATATGCAGCAAAAGATGCATGGTAGAGGTGATTGAAGCACCATTTCTGCAGGATGATTATAGGTTTTACTGTATCCTGTAATGACAGACTTACCACAGAAACTATCCCAGGATACATAACTCTAAGGAGTTCATTCATAAAAAAACGACCTTCTTGCTCCTTGATTGTAAGTCTTGGCTCTGCCCTCTATGGTGCAAATCACTTGCCTTTCGCTGCCTCCACTCGCGCCTAAGGGAGAATTTCTGCCTCTGTGCTTTTAGATCTCTTTGAAAGCCAGCTGGGGCTGAGGTTGATGGACTGAGACCAGAGAGATGCCTGCATTTTCTTGACTGTTTCTAACAAGTTGATTCCCAAAACAAACCAAGGTGTCAGTCATTCCAGTTTTCACATTTCATGATTCCTGTCACTACCGATATTTTTTTTCCGGCTTTCCTTTGTATTTGGCACTTATTTTCAAAATGAATAAAAGCTGAATATATAGTGACAAGATATAAAGAACTTGTTGATCAGTGAGCAGAACAGGTAAGTGAGGTCATAGTAGAGTGTTTGGAAATTGACTGTAGATGTGCTGTTTTCCCCCATGGGGTGTGATGTTAAAATAAAGAAGGAAACAAGGGAGTATGTGACAATAAAGGAATGGGGAGAAATGGAGGGACAAATATAATGTAGGTAGGGAAGTGGAAAGAGAAAGGAAAGGTGGGAAAATGGGAGTTTGACAGACTGAGACAGAAAGGAGGAAATTGGAGAAAAGAAATAAAAGCAGTTGTCACACTTCCATTGTATCTATGACAACCACTCAGTCGGTAGATTGACAAAACATTATAATCCTTAAGAAGCTACCATGAATCTTCCAATAACTCAGCTAAGCAGACTTTTGGATTAAGTTTGGATATATACAAAAATGGTGTTACAGTTGGGCCTCAAAAACTGTATCACTGGGAACATAAACTCCATGCAAAAGCCTCACACTGCTGTGCCGTAGCTTGTCTACTGGATGTGCACCAACTTGAGAGCTAATTCTTCAGCTGCTTAGTTCACACAGGCTGCTGCAAGTGGATCTGTATTTCCATAAATTCTGAGACTTGGTACGACATATGCAGAGGTTTCTGAACAACTGTGTAAGCAACTGAATGCTGCCATTTGTGGACATATGTTTCATGCTCAAAAACTTTCCAGTCAAGTGTATTAAATGTCTTAACCGAAAGAAAATGTAATGCATGTAATGTACAGAGATGTAAAATGGGTTAGTATTGTAAGGTATGCCTGCATGAGTACAGTAGATGTGAAGCTACCATTAAGGTATAAAACTTAAGAAAAGACTGGAACAATGTTAAACCTAGGAGAGCAGGTCTTATGTATTCATAGCCACTATCATCTCTCAGATTGTCACAATCTCAGTCAGACTTCCTGTTTTACGCTCTTATTTTGATACACTTCCACATCCTCATGCCTTCACCTAATGTAGCTTTACCTCACAAATTGTACTCACCTGTTTTCAGTCTGCAATCAGGATCACTGTGTGGTTAAGCCTTTCGTGGTTCAGTGTTTTGACACTTTGTGAGTTTATGCTGCTGTTATCAGGATCACTGTGTGGTTAAGCCTTTTGTGTTTCAGTGTTTTGACACCTTGTTTGTGAGTTTATGCTGCTGGTTTTTTTTGGATTCATGTTTTCTCCAGTTGCTGATATTCAAAGACTCAGATTTTTGTTGGTTTCTGGTGAGTTTGGTTTTTATGCATAAACTCTTTTCATGTCATCTGATTTTAGGTTTAGTTGTATCTTGTTAATTCACAATGTGTTTCACCAAGAATTGTGTTCTGGTATTGTCTTGCATCATGTCTCTTGCTGCAAGTGTCCTTTTGTAGAATTCTGTTGTTGGTATCATTTATATTTTTTTCTACCTTCTTGGAGACATTGCTTTGTGACCTCCATGTTTTACTATTTTGTCCTTTTTTTAATGTCAGCCTACTAAGGTTAAGATGTTTCTTTGTGTTGCTACTAAACTTTGGCTTTACTGACTTTGCAAATAGACTTATTTGACCATGCTACATGCATATTGTAGACTCAAGCCATTGCTGTGCTCTGTACCTGCCCACCGTGTAACAAGCTGCACGTTAAAATTGTCTCTAGATTTCTAGTTTGTATGTAATAGGCTAGCTAGCTGCACTGGCTTCAGTTCAACTTGATGCAGCGTCTCCTGTGAGACGTATGTACCATTTTGAAAACCTCTATTGTATATGCGGGGATCTTATGGTGTTAGTGTTTTGTTTTTTTTACTATTTTTGTTTGTTAACCTGAAGTACAGTAATCAAATTGGAGCATCAGCTTTAGGAGTGATGTCTCATTTTGCAAGAAAGTATAAAATTGGTTTAAAATATAAGCCATTAAGAGAAAGATGGAGCAGGAAGCAGCCATTATACCTGTTTAGGATCCTGTCTTAATGCTAGTGGAAGTCAGGCCTTCTTGTTAGATGTCCTTAGAGAAGAGCAAGTGAAGAGCACACAGAGCATTTTGTACTTTAACCACTGAGCTACCTTCTTTGTTGTTTCCGATATGTACCTCTCCAACAAAACGGAAGTGGACTCATAAGTTGGATATTCCTCTACTATGTGAAGTACATCTAAAAGCCATAGTTGAGCTGTGACAGATCCACTTGTCCGCTAACATGAAGACCGATCACTATATCTATTATAGCTACTTTTAAACATGATGATGGTGCATGTAATTGTAAAAGCAGAGGTTTCTGCTGCTGTGTTAACAGGTTAGCACTGCTGGATATGTGGTGACATACAGGATAGCAGGTGTTACCAGATATTTGCGTGTAATGCTTGCCAACCCTAATGCTTATCTTGAGCTGAGAAAGACCAGGAGTGATCAAAACATCAGTTATATGACTAACTTATGTGAACTTGATGGGTGTTTTTGGTGCTCCACCAAGGCTGCCCTTTGTCACAGACTCTGTTCAATATTTTTACGGACAGAATTTCTAGGCGCAGCCAGGGAACAGTGGGTGTCTGTTTTGGTGGCCACAGAATCTCATCCCTGCTTTTTGCGGATGATGTGGTTCTGTTGGCTTCATCAGTTCAAGACTTACAGCATGCACTGGAGGGGTTTGCAGCCAAGTGTGTGCCATCCACAGTAATGTGGTCTGTGTACCGGTTCGTTGTGGTGAAGACGGAGCTGAGTTGTAAGACAAAGTTCTCAATTTACCGGTCAATCTACATTCCTGCCATGAACTTTGGATCATGACCGAAAGAATGAGATCATGGATACAAGCAGCAGAAATGAGGTTCCTCCCGATAGTGGCTGGGTGCACCCTTAGGGATAGGGTGCGGAGCTCAGTTACCCGTGAGGAGCTTGGAGTAGAGCCGCTGCTCCTCCACGTTGAGTGGAACCAGTTCAGGTGGCTTGGGGACCTGTTTAGGATGCTCCCTGGACACCTCCCTGGGGAGGTATTCTGGGCATTGTCCCTCTAGGAGAAGGCCTTGTGGGGTGACCCAGGACACGTTGGAGAGACTGTCTCCCAGCTGGCCTGGAAATGCCTTGGGGTTCCTCCTGAGGAGCTAGAAGAGGGGTGTGGAGAGGGAAGTCTGGGAGGCTCTGCTCAGACTACTGCCCCCGCGGCCTGGTCTCGAATAAGCGGATGAAGATGGATGGATGGGCGTTCATCTTCATTTATGGAAATACATTGCATGAACAGCATCCAGTGTCTGGTGTGCACTGACTTGGCAAGTTTAACCAAATAATAAAAATGCTTCAGTGTAAAATTTTATCAAGTTTTAATATATCGGATTGTTGAACTGCTATGAACATAAGTTGGAAACTTATAATACTTAAGAAATGCAGGGTTTAGCAGTGCACGGTTATGAAGTATTTTTCAACAAACTTAAAAGGACTTTCATCTGTTGTGATCTTTAAAGAATGGTTGCAGGGAATTGACAACATGAAATCTGAATGATCTCTTGAAATGTCTGCTTTTTTTAGAAGTTTCAAACTTTTATGTGAATACTGTACCTTCTCAGTATATAGAAAATGTCTTTTTACAGCACAGAACATTGGGTTGTAGTTAAGACTTATAGTAAGCATGTTAAGAAGAATGGCCAAAAATTAAATTCTAATCTTATTTAGTCAACCTGGCATTAAGAATGTATGTACCTCAAACCCCAAGTGTTTAAATAATATCCCCCAAGGTGGTTGGAGGATCAGCAACAAGAACAGCTAGGATTTATTTGACCTTGTTGATGGTTCAGTCCACAGTTTGGTCTTTGCTCTGTTCTGATAGGAAGGCAGAAAACAATGTAGATAGAGCTAAATACTTGTCAGCTCAGGTTTCGCAAACATTGTGTGGCAACCAGAGCACACGAGAACCATGCAGACCTTCCTACTCATTAACATTAAGTAGAAAAAAGTGGCTCCTGAGTGCTGAGGTGCATCAGTACAACTGTCTCCCTGCTTTCGTCTCATCAGACACTTAGAATTGCCTTTCTGTAGGAAATGTGCTATATACTGTAGAGCAGGTTAAAAAGCAGAGGAATATATTGATACCTAATGAAAAGAGGAAGGGAGATAGAGAAACTGTTGAAGTTGCACCCTTTCCCCATCATCCACATCTTTGGCTGGATAGTTAATTAAATATAACCCCAGTCTGTGTGAGTTGTATATGCAAACTGGTGTAGAATGGCCATAGGGAGATGAGGTCTACAAATACAAGCAGGGTAGGAGACAGAATGTGACTATATGGAGCCCAGAGAGAAGGAAAGGAGTTGGTGATGGGGAGAGAGGACACAGGAAGGGTAAGAAGGAGGGAGAGGAAAGGTAGGCATAGAGATGACAAGAAAGCAAGAGCGATGAAAATGAGGATGGGGTAGAAGGGAAAGTGAGGAACCTTGTTTTCACTGATAAGCACGTATGAGAGCTGTCTCGGCTGTCAGATCAAAGACTTGGCATCACCGCAGAGATGAACTTGTTAGGTATTGCATGTCCAGTTGGTCCACTGGGGTTGGCAATCAGCGATAAGGGACGAGCTAAACTGATTCGAGTGGAAGGAAGTAGAGTGTAACACGGAGTTCATCTGAACACTCAGGGATTCCTAAAATACAGGAAGATGGACATCTCTGACTGAAGATGGGTCACGAGCTGAAAAATGATGATACAATTTGATGGTTTTTCATCTTTGGATTTGTTTTTGCTGCTTTTTCCAACCTCTAAGTGGGCTGATCTTTAAAGAAATGGAGAAACAAGGGGAACCGATGTATCCAGAAAGCATGTTTACTTTGAAATTTATCTGGGTTTTCTCATATGTGACTATAGAGGCATGATTTTTACATTTAACTATACGTCATTCTGTTTAGTACACTGGGAAATGCTGAAATATCTCATTGAGTTGTTGCAGTTTCCATCTTTCACTGATTATCATATGGCTTTGAACAGTTTAAGTACTGCACTAAGCAGTGCTCATGTTTTCATCTGTTCAGTAACTTAGGTGTTGCTTATGATAGCAATGAATCGGCCAGTTCATTAGTCAATTACTCAATCAGTGTCTGTCGGCAGCAGTCTCATTCTCCAATACCCAATCAATAATTTAACAGGAATACTGAATAATTTTAAAATGTTGTGCTACTGATCAATATTTTAAATGATTTTCAAAAAAGATTTGAGTATGTGACAAAAAGGAAAGAAGCCAAATTAAACCAAAACACCAGTTGTGTAATGCTTTAGAAATGTTGTCAGAGGTTCAGCCAGTGATTAGTGAAAACAGTTCCCTGCCCCTACAAAGCTTGTCTTGGACTTGATGTGAGGAATTAACTACAAAAGACCAACAGACAGACTAGTTAAAAGAGCAGTCCTCAACTCGAAGAAGCCGCTTTCACACAACTCCAGATCTATTACATTTCTAAAATAAACTGAGCTCAGATGGTGTTATTGGAAATGATAGAGGTCAGGAAGAGAAATGGAGGCAAGGCGGGGGGGAGACTTGTAGATCAAAAGAAATAAACAGTAGCTCCATGTTTTGTAAGAAAAGAGACAACCAGTTGAAAGAAGAGCAAATCGGCCGCCCTGAAATGACGGTTCTCATCATGATAACTACTGAGAAACTTTTCTGGGTTCAAGTCCACTGCCATCTTAGATGCTGTGTTTTTCTGAATGTTATAAACCATTTGCAGCATAAACACTTCCAAATGGCTTACATTTCCTGTACTGCCAGAGGGTGTTTTTGTGTCAGGACACCCGGTGCAATGACCATCAGGTAGTAATAACAGTAAAGAACCATGATAATTACAAATTACATCAGTGGCTGAGTTAACAAGACAACATCTCCCATTTTATGGCTGTTGGTGAAGGGAAAGTGAATGCAGCTGGGGTAGTTAGGTTAGGAATAAATAATCATACTAGAATGAGTGGTGAAGCAGACCCACAGTGTGTCTTTTGCACTTGGGGAGGGCTTGAAACGCTGCTAAATCACACCAACTCGGGTAAACCCCTCAGTCCTGGCTACATAAATGCAGATGGTTTTCTAAAATGGCTTTGGACCCATTAAAGTTTCTGGATCCACTCAGGGTTTCACCACCTGGCAAAGTCCCTCGGTGTAGTGTAAATGTGGAACTTTTAGAAAACATTTGCTTGAGATAAAAAAAAATCACTCTTTTAAAGGCACGAGATTTAACTGCAGTGCATTTGTATAAACGGTGTTGCAACTTATGGGATGCAATACTCCTTTTTATCACAGTAAAAAAAATTATTTTTTTACTACTGTTTAACAGTCACATCTTTTGAGGTTTTATGCAATATAATAGGACGTTTCTTTTGCCTAAGTGTTGTCCTAACATGACACTATTTTGATGTGTAAACATATTTACCTAATACATTAAATACATTCTCAAACTCCTACATAAAATATCACTTCATAGCTCACCCCAGAAATGGAAGCCACTTTTTAATAGGTTCATCAACTGTATATCTAGTCTTTCAGATGTTTGAAGCCATGAATGGCAGTAATCTGTGTTTGACCATCACACACTTGCAGTAAAACCTGTTCATTAAGCCAAATTGCTCAGTAGGAAAACAAAGCTGCAAAGAAATGTGACTAAATGGCTGTGAAAACGTCTCTAGGCTAACATTAAAGCTAAAGCTTTTGTTAAAAATTTTGCTCCAAAATGTTTGTTGAGAGGTGATCTCGAAGCCTCCTGTAACCCAGACTCACTGAACAGCAATGTGGAGATTGGGCAGGACTGACCTTTCTAACCAGTCAGAGATGTTCAGTTGTTTCTGCCTGATCAGTAGGTTTTATTTCATTTTTGTTTATTGTAATTTCATAACAGCAAATATCTGGGAGAGGGAGTGTTGGGTGGAGCAGAGTGAATTGATTTAGACGTTCATACTAGTTGCATGTTCTAGCTTTAGACTTGGTGTTAAGCGTCCAGTTACTCAGGAATGAATATCTCTGGTGACGTGTTGATGGTGTTGCTCAGTGTAAAAACTATCTATTAGCCTCTGTCTGCTGTACTCTGTAGTGAACAAGATGATGTAATGGTGCTGTAACAGAACTAACCATTTAGGCAGCTGAAAATATTTGTTTGGATTAAAGTTTGTTTACACTCCCAAAGGCTAAAGATTAACAAGAAAATCCAGACATGCCCTAACAGCCGTACATCAATTTGACCCAGAAAACAATGACAGAGCTCATAAGTTTACAATGAGAAGAACTGCAGAAAAATAACGTGCAAAAATAATGAAAGTCATAAAACAATATAGCTCCAGCAGAGGGAACATGATGGTAAATGATCAAGTGATGGGGGAGTAACAGCCACTGAAGCAAAGCGATAATTGCTTCAGGACCCTTTACAATATTAATCCTCTAATAATCTGACTATGTAATGACTGATCTCTTAACAATTGCACTACGGGACATGAATTGTTATTATTATAAAACCAATTTTAACATTTTGATTGAGGGTTTTATAAAAGCTACCACAACAAAGCTCATTTTTCAGCTGACGATTTGTTTGCCACACCTGCAGGTCGGTAGGTCAGCTGTGCAGAGGAGCAGTCGCCAGTTGGAGTGTTTCGCTTTAGAACACTTCAGTAGTGACAAGATGGAATCATTATCTTCCTTAACCGCTGTACTATTGTTATGCATCTTGACCTGTTAGAGTAAAACAGATCTGTAGCTTTGGAACTGTGTAAAAGATGAAACTAATATTTTCATGTAGCACTGCCAGGTGTGTGTGTGTGTGTGTGTGTGTGTGAGAGAGAGAGAGAGAGAGAAACATGGCCAAGTTTTATGTGTATAAGTAAACCAACCATTTTAAAGAGAGGGCACAAAGGGGCTGCATCCATAAATGAGTGAAATGGATGGGCATAAAGAATGAATACAAGACAACATGACTCTGTGTGTGTGTGTGTGTGTGTGTATGTGTGCGTGCGTATAAGAGTGATGTGTGAAAGCCTGTGCATAAATGGCAAAATGGGCAACATAAATAACACAACGTGGCTTTGTGCATGTGGCTGTGTGTGTCTGTGTAAATCATCAATTCAGGGTAGTGAATGTCTGTTTATTCATGCCGTGACCCTCCTATGCTCCCCAGAAAGGCCGCCTCAAAAGCCTCATTGTCCTCCTCCTCTCGCTTCCTTCACCTCCT
>NW_018127932.1:4169150-4190368 GCF_001952655.1 Monopterus albus
CTTTCCCTCCCTCTCTCAATCACTCTCTCCATTTCCCTTGTGGTCTTTTTATAGGCTGGTCTTGACAGTCTCAGACAGCCCCTGACCCTCCTCCTCACTATCTTGACTTCCTGAAACACGTGGTGAAATGAGACCTTTGCTCCAACACATGCACAGTAACACACCGCGGCAGCAGGAACGTGAGAACTTGACGGCTGCAGTCACTCAGCATAGATTCCATCTTAACCTGAGAGATGCACCGAGCAGCTATGGAACAAATACTGTTTGGGATCTTTTGGGTGTTTCACTTAACAGGCTATCCAATTAACTTACCCATCTTAAATTATAATCTTCTTTCAGATTTGCTATGAGACATTTTGGAACTTGCACATTTGTGCCCAGGATATTAAATGAATGGTCCATTCGCATAAATTGGGAGCAGAGTTAACATTTTATGATGGACCAACATACTTTAAACTCTAGAGGAGGTTGTCAGAAGACAGGGTTGGCAGTTTGATCCCTGGCATCTCCAGTCTACGTCTTGAAGTGTTCTTAGCCAAGACGCTGAACACCAAGTTGCTCCCAACAACTTTGTATGGCAGCTCAGTTTATTTGTATGAATGAGACTGTAAAGTGCTTTGAGTCCTGTGTTAAGTGCAGTTCATTTACTATTTTATTTAGTGGCTCAAGTAAGCATCGATCTGTTTAGCTAGTTAAGTATCTAGGCTAAACGTAGGGTTAGTTAAGCCTGACATTTTTGAGATGTCTGCATCCCATATTAGTTTTCATCAATTCAGTGTCTCCTTTCAAACAATGTGTTTAGGACTAAAGTGGACATTCCTTAATATCTACTGGAGCAGTACAATTTACTAAAACCACTATATGGTAACTAGCTACAGTAGTAGCTGGACTTTACACACAAACTTGGAGAAGAACCTAATGTACCAATAGTCAATGCAACCCAGTCTTGGACTTCTAAAATACTTTGGCATGTTGAGTCTGGCCCAGTGGAGCTGAACTAGAACTGAAGATGTTCACCTAAACCACACAGTACATATTGTAACTTTTACAGGGTTTATCTTTTCTTCCTGGAAATGGTTTTGTTGTGCATAGTTTTCCAAACTAGTTTGTCATGATAAATTATTACATTTGGAAAAAGGCAGACAATGTTGTTGGTTTCCAGTTTTCCATGTCTCACATGTCTGGTTTGAGATGATCTGTTGTTTGTCTGGCTTTTCCAAACAAAATCCTCACATTTTAAGAAACAGAAATAGTTTAAGATTTGTCTGCCTGCTGATTTATTGTCAGTGAAACTCTGCCAAAGCCACTGGTTCAGCTCTGATGCAATAATAAATTAAACAGGCCTCTGAAAACTGCTCTGCCAAAAGTCCACTTCCTGGCTGTGAGAGCACAGTAGGTTTGAAAAGCACTGAAAATTACAGGTGTCAGTGACACACTGGGCTCTGGGTCTAGTTATTGTGGAACTTCCGTCATATACTGTAATTCATACTTTTATCACGCTGCATCCCACTGCTCTTTTGCTCCACATCTGAGTTGGATGTTAAAAGCACTGGAATTTAGTTTTCTTTAAGGGCACCAGAAGAGTTTGCCAACACATATAGAAAGGTCAGAGTTATTTTATGTAGAGCATGCTGAATCCTTTTCAAAAGATAAATCTGAAACATAAGCTGCGGTCTTGACAGAAGAGATGGCTGGCTAAGGGTTTCTAATGGCGGCTGTTTCTGGGGTCTCGGTTAACTTCAGCTGCACCGGTCAATGAGATGAAGGACTTTAGTTTGAGTCAGTGTTTGAAACTTTACCTGACAATATGAGCCTGTCTTGGTTTTCAGTTTTTCCTAATGAAAGTCAGATGTAGGGTTTTTCCTGTCGGGAGCACCATCAGAATGTTGTCCCACCGGGAGGCAGTCCAGTGAAAACAGAATGACAGAGAAAGCTGAGCAGGGATGGAAAAAGAGGCAGAGGGAGAAATTATGGTGAGGAGGGAGTCCAACAAAAATATGATTGACTTATTTGGAAGCTGGAGTGGAAGAGTAAGGAGAGGGGGAGTAGAGCGAGGGTCATCCTAAGACTAAGACTTCTGACTTTTGGGGAAATAAAGAAATTTTTTTTTTTTAGCCTTTTTTTTTTTTTAAGCATCCTTCTCAGAATTCTGTGAGCAACTTAGTTTGTTTCCTTATTGGTAACTTTCCAAATCAGATCATTAATTTTCTGTGATATAATTGTCATGTATTTACAGTATGAAAACTTTGCTTAGTATTGTGAAGAAAAACAAGAAATGGATGCAAATTATAAAATATATGGAGATAAAAATAATGAAAATTATGGGAAAATGATTTTCAAAATTGCCCCTAAGTTGTTCACTTGGAAATTAGACGGCACAGTTTTGTGATTCTGAGATCTAGAATTGTGACGTATCCAACAAAATGAGAGGTAAAAATGATTTTTACAGGTGTTTTATAAAGTAAATTCACTGCTGTCTGTGTATGTATGGAGTCAACATCCAGCTTGCACTAGAGAAACCTATGTCAGCAGAGGTCGGAGTCACTTCAGTACATATATGCAGTATTCCCTAGACCCTCGAGGAGGGAAAGTAGGCCTGAGAGAAAGTACAGTGAAGCTCTGGATGCTGTAGCAGTTTGTTTACATTCTTCCTTGTGGCACACTTACTGTAATGTACATCCAGCATCCTTCCTGATGACTTCGCTTCTCCCCACTGCGCCCACCTGATGAGTCCTCATTGCTCCAGGAGCAGATGGCATGCTGGCTGGGATAGGTGCCAGCTCTGCCTCCGTGCATTGTCATAGAAACAGCTTCCGTGCTGTGCTGGTCTTCAGGAAGGTGTCGGAGTCTGTTCACATGGTAGGTTACGGCTCTGACTCACCAACTGATCAGCCCGTCTTTTTAGCAACCCCTCTCCTATTACATCAGGTGCTGCCTTGCTTCGGCTGGGCTCAAAGAAAGACCATGTACCTGAAAGCTTCTATTACTTAACTCACTGAACACAAGAAGAAAATGCATTTCTGCCTGCACCGAGTACATGGTCTACTAAAGAAGTGGATCACTGACACATCTGGATGATTGCTGTGCACATATTGCTGCAGCTCTGGGTTGAGATACTGCCAGATGGCTGCAGAGCCTTTTTGTTTTGATCTGAAGTGGTCCACTCAACAACACCTCTTTTCAATACCCTCTGTTGGTAAGAAACTGATGGAAAAGTTCAGACTCCCTAACATTCAGGAGTAATTTTTCTAAAAATGGATCATAAGATCAGCGCAACTGAAATTCAATATTAAATTAATAAGTTGGTTTCAGACAAAGCTTGACACTGGATCAGAAAGAACAGTGGGAAATGTAAGAGTGCTGGCAGAACCATCACCACAGTGTTTCATGTACAATGGGAGATTCTTAGCAAAATAAATTCACAAGTATCAAAGACTCACCCCCTGTAAGAACCTGTCTTTAAAGACTTTTATGAAGAACAGCAGCTAAGTTCACTTGAACCGGCAGCAAAAACAAAAGATTCCACTGGCGACTGTTTTATGTAGGGGAAAAACTATAACGTGCACAAACATCTCATACAGCAGAGGTTCTTCGATGGGATGGTATGGATGTTTTAACCCCGTTTCCACGGTGAAATGTGAATGGCTGCTACTGGAATTGACTGTAACTGAAGGAGAGAGAATTGACAGACGTGTACGAGAACAGCTGCACTCATCTTGCATGAGTAGAGCAACTTTCAGTCACTTTCATGACCTGCGCTGCAGCTTGTCTGCTTTCTTGCTTCACCTCTTACATACTAATACTAAGCGTACTAATTATGCTGTTATATTTAGCAACAGATCCCAGGAGCTTCCTTGTGCAGTTATCACTACAGAAAATTACTCATGAGTAATCAGCATTGTCAGTCAACATCAGGGAAGAGCATTGTTTATCACTAAGCAATATTTTATTTTATGCATTTTAGCTTTGGCTTGCTTTGAGTCCATTTTTCCATGTAGTGTTCTCTCTTCTTGTGACCTGTACTTCCTCATATATGGATTCACAGGAATGTTGGAGTTGCCTCCTTAAACCTAAAACAATTCTATATAGAAAAGCAGCTGATGTCTCTTCAATATTGTTCAACAAATGAAGGGATGTGCTTAGACCTCTCGAGTGAATTAAGCAGTAGAGTATTACTGGCCGGATTCATTCGGCTGTATAAACACAGCTTAACTCTAATTGCCGGAATCATTGATCGGTGCAATTTGCAGCCACTTTTAGCATGACCCAGACCTTTCACTCAGTAATTTAACCCTGAGGCCAAGTTTGTTGGATCTGAACTTGGGAGTGATGTTACAGTATATGGTATTCTACAGCTTCGTGTGCTTCTCTACCAGCTGCCCTCTTCACTATCTGCTCTCTCATTAGCAGCACGTATGAGGAGTTTCTTGTTAAATTGAGTCTGTTCAGTTTCACTCTGCTTTATTCATATCTTTATGTTCCTTTTGGTGTCTAGCAATTATAATATGTTTAAAATTAAAAACGCATTTAGTGTTTTGTTCAACACAATACTAGCAAGATAAAGCAGATGTTACAAAATGGGGATTCAAATAATAAGGAAGAAATCTTATTTAAATCACAATTATTTCACCCTCATAGGTTGTCTTGGTAACAGATGACACAATGAAGAGATGTATTTTGTGAGGAAAATGGAACTTGGGACTTTTAAGTTGCAATTTAAACTGAATGGGTTTTCATAAATATGCAAGTACTCAAATCATCACATCTTTAAAAAGACCAATTTAATCAGGAGGCAGAACAAAAAGATACTTCCTTTAAAAATGACATTTTGAAAGATGCTTATTTTGTGAAGTGACATGCTGTGCAAAGTGTATTCAGTCAGTTACAGCTTATTTCACTAGTGTGTTCTTTTTTTTTTTTTTTTAATGAGTCTCAAGAAGGCAATTTTTACCTTATGCAGAGTGACCCAGAGGAGACCGACTGAGATAGAGGAAGGGTTAAAGTACAGATGAGATGCAGGAAGAGGGATACGTTATAGGAATGAGGTTAGGAAGGTGGAGAAGTAAAGTCAGGAAGCAGAATGATGCAAAAAGAAATAAGAAATATATAGAGGTGAACATGAGAGCAAATGAGATGGAAAGGGAGGGGAGGAAAAAAATGTTATCCAGTGTGGATGCTGGCCAAAGAAAATGCTCCAGTTTATGCACAATGGAAAGCAGAGACTGGAAGCGGACTAAGGAGAGTCCAAAGAAAACAGACATGAGGATCTCAGAGAGCAGGAGGGTGATGGGAAAAGACCTGAAGAAAAGGAGTGAGAGTGAAAGGAAAGAAAACAGTGAGTAGAGACTGGAAAAAAGGCTGCAAGTGTTAAATTAGCCTCCGAGGGTTAATGCAGAGACAGGAGAGTAACCTCTAAAACAAATGCATAGATTACACCGATGAAACTGTTGCCTAGGTGACAAAGCATATCTAAATGAAACAAAAAGGCTAAAGCCAAAAAGTGAAAGGCTAAAGCTAAAGCTAAGGTTTCTCATTCTTCAAAAACAGCCAGTATGTTCAGGTTTTCTGCCAGCAACCATATAGTGGAAAATGTTCTTTTCCAGTAACTGGCTCAATTTGTGCAATTGCTGTATTAGTGCAACAGTACAGTGAATAAAAATAACTGGATCCATAGCAAAGCAGCAACTGCCTGCAAGTCATCTCTGTGCAGATCTGCTGTTTAAATTTGAAAGTTAAAATTCCCAGAGCATGACCAGTGCCTCAAAAATGCCTGAACCTCTACATAAGTGGTATAGATAATGCATGGGTGGGTTTGAAACTTGTTGGCCCTAAATTCAAAATGAAAATATTTACAGCTCAAAAAAATCGCCATTCGTCAGTCAAATATTCAACAAATGCAGTATATTCACAAAATACACAGCGAATAAGAAAAATTAGCGCATGCCTTTGGTATCGTGCATTATATGCACCATAGAAATGGTCAAAGCTAAAATACTGGTACAAGTGGTTGAGGTTAAGGACTGAACAAAATGCAAACCCAGTGAGAGCCACTCAGAGAGCTGTAGTTCATGCACTATGAGTGTTTCAGTATAAATGCACTGAAGGCTGTAACACAGCAATTTATAGGTAGATTAAATTTCACCCATAGAGGTGATTATTGAGTTACAGCGGTAGCTAAAGTAAAAGACTGTTCTGCACTCCTTTATTAAAGCATTAACGTCCGTTACCTATTGTACATGGAACAAATTATGCTCTCTTAGGAATGCATTAAAGTTGATATATGGCTGTGTGTGTGTGTGTGTGTGTGTGTAGCTGGGAGTACCAATTATACTTCAGTCTGACCTGAGAATATTATGTTCTTTTCAGGAACATGGCGATTCATCTTGACTTTTTTCCTCTTTGCTATCTTGTCACATACAATGCTCCTTTTGGTGCCCCTTTCTGCTTCATACTTTAGATGTATTTGTGTAATATTTTGTACCTCCTTTTAATATTAATTAACTTGTATCTGTAATGTCTATGTAAGGCTGAAGTGAGAGTCATAATGAACTCGAGCAGTATCCGCTCTTCTTTGTCCCTCCTGCCCCCTTCTCTGAAACTACATCATAGGCGGTCACAACAACCAGAGGCATCGGCCGTCCTGGGTTGTACCCACACAGGGAACCTCCAGTGGGGGCATAGAAGAAGTGCGGTCAGTACAGCAGGGGAGATAACAAATCTAGGCTTTAACCCGATTTATCAGAATTGGTGTTAAATCTTAGTTAATGCAGCTTTAACCAGAAGACTCGCCTTCAAACCGTTTTGACAAAGATGCAAAGTGCATGAAGAAGCTTGCATCTTTGTCAAAACACTTTGAATAATCCAAAATGATCTGTTTTGTATAATGTTATTTATCAGTATTGTGTTTAAAGTAGACACAAACATACAGTACAGTCTCAGTTTTAATTAGTAGAATACTTTGGATTAATGTTGGTTTTTATTAAGATGTTAAAGCCAGCAACATAGCTTTTCAGCCACGCTGGTACAAATTTGACATTTGTTGTTCTTTTCAAGTGGGAAATATTGTAGCTCTCATGAATTTTAATAACACTTTATGGATTTGTAATGACCCCCCCACCCCCCATTCTGTGTTTTATAATAATGCTGGGTTTGATCAAGGTGGTTCTCTCACCTCACTTAACCTTACACTGGGGATCTTTCTGTTACAAGCTTGGTTTTAACTTTCACAAGGTTGTTTCTCAGATTAACTGTAGATGGAAGAAGGAGGGAATTCTACGGTGGCCTGCACCAGTGATTGTGTGTTTGACCGAGGACCACAGGAGGCTAATAGGGTGTGATTTATTGGGTGGCAAAATCTGACAAATGGCCGAGCCTAGTATCACTCGTGCACGCATGCATGTGTAAACACTCACACATGCACTCAAAAATGTGTCATGCACTCTTTCTTTGTTATGTCCAGATAGGGTTTAGACAGGATTAGTGCAAACACACACCCTGGCCCTTTACAACAAAGAAACAATTAATTGCGAATTAGCCTGGCCAAGCAGCACCAGGTGTTCAATTAGTTACCTGTGTGAGGGAGTGAGAGAGTTTAAGTGTTGAATGGAAATAGGATTGAAACTGATTCACTGGCACATCAAGGGTGTGTGGTACGTGTGTGGTTTGTGTGTGTGTGTGTGTGAGCGTGAGCGAGAGAGAGAGAACTTGAGAGCCTCTATGTTAACTGGGTTGAAATTGACTCACTGGTTTAGTGGAGCAAGAGAGGATGGCATCACTGTGTGTGTGTGTGTGTGTGTGAAACCTAATAGGGTCTAAATTGATTCGCTGGCAGTGCTGGGTTGCAGCAGGGGTGAGTCCGCACATCCGCTGGGAAAGGGACAGACAGATGGACTCAGGGAGAGATGGAGAGAGCGAGATAAACGATGGCTGCCTAGGTGGGCCTCACATGGAAATTCAGAGGTGGGTTTAAGTTCAACCATCACAGCTGTTCTATGTAACAGATGTGTGCGTGTGAAGCATCTGGAGTGTCTGACAGTTTCAACTTCTGTCAGTATTGGCTTGACTTCTCACGGCTTAGTGTTTGTTTTGTTTTTTTGTTCACTGACATGCACACACACACAGCACCAACCAAAAACTTCCTCTCCTAGCTGAAGGTGACACAGATTCTTAAACAATATAATGTACCCACTGAATTGCACCTGTCCACTTTACTATCAATTGAAAATTTCTCTAAATCACCACTAAACAGTGTGAAACTTGAAATTTTGCATGTGCAGGTTCATGCAACACACTCTGGATAGCTACTCATAAAAACCCAGACTGTCAGAACACTTGTGAATGGGGCGGACTGTAGTTAAACAGCTCATAGGAACGAGGTGTGTGTTTAATAAAATTTGTGTGCGACAGATGCATTGTAATGCAGGTTGTGCTGACAGATCTAGCTCACACAGAGTACACCTGCAGCTTATTTGTGTTGACTAAGCCAGGACTTTGTCAATGTGTATTAAATGATCCTTCAGTTAATTTGAAAAATTCTGACTCTATTGCCCACGTTGATAGTTACTGTAAAATAAAACAAAACACATATACAACTGTGCACTGTTACCAAGCCTGTCTGTCTTTAACATTATACCAGGCTTTATACTAGGGTTTTAAACCTGTTTTATTTTAACTCTGGCACATTTGGCCTTTTTTAAAACCTCAGTTTAAGGTGTGCTGGTACCTAAAAGCTATGGTATAAATGTATAATGTATACTATAAGCATCATGCCATTGTACTGTTTAACTATTCCATGTGGAGAACAGACGGTGAGCAATTCTGGGGTCTTGACCTCAAATTGAATCCAAGGGCTTTTACAGGTATAGAGTAGCCAGACATAATATGCTTGTAATGGTTTTAAATGGTTTCGATTTCTCAGTGAACTTCCTTAACCCAGGGCTGACAAACACCATGGTCATGCACACAGCAAACGCACACACAGAGCTAATACTTATTTGTCGCAGCCGGTGTCATGTGGTTCTTATTCTGCCATGTGTAATGAAGTTAGCTCTGGCTGGAGCAGATCCATATTGCATGTATTATGTGAGCCTATGTTGGGGAGAGGGTGAGTGGCAGGCAGTAGTAATATGAATTGACTTGATTGATAGCATGAGGATTGACATGCCTATAACCTGAATCACATTTTTATTATTGTTGCCTTGATCGCGATGGTTTAATAACCCAAAGGAAATATCCATTTTTACCCCAGACCCCATGTTTTCCTTGTTTAGTAAAACCTTACCCCAGACCCCATGTTTTCCTTGTTGTTTAGTAAAACGATGCCTGTTTCTTAACCTTTACTCTGCATTTATTATCATCATTATGGTGACTGTACCTCTGTTCCTGGTATCTTATGGGTCGTATCCAATGATGTAGGGACAAACAACCCATCTGGTCATTTTGGTCATCTTATCAGTGTGTGTACAATTGTGATTTGATAACAGGTTGCAAATGCTACTACGTGCTAAAAACACTAAGTGCAGGAAATGAATATTTCTGTGAATTCATCCATCCATCTATTCTTCTTTCCTGGGGGGGTTTCTAATTATTTACTTTCAGTGTGAAGAAACTACGATTCCTCTTTCCTGATGTTGTCATCCACAGACCAACTGTGCTTCACATTTAGTTGGCTCAGTGTGAATATGAACAAACAACTTGCATCACTTTTTTGTTAGAAGTAAAAAAAAAAAAAGGTAATGTATCATCTAGACTATTGCCTTTAAATGACTGTCATTAAATTCTGCTATGCCTACATGCATCCTGCAGATTTCTGGAGCCACATTAATGCCTTGGCCAAACTCAGCTTCTGTGACAAAACTGCAAATGGGACTTTTAACCTCAACCTTGGTTTAGGACAGCTAAAGTAATGCTAAAGCTTACACAGGCTTGCATCTGAATTTAAAGTTAGTAAAACAAATGCATTTGATAATTTCTCAAAGAGAAACACTGCCCGTTCATTGCTCAAATTGACACAAGACTCAGAGGAAGAGAACTATTTCAGATGCTAAAATCTTTTTAAAGTCTGATAAGCTCCACCAAGAATTCTACCCTGACAAAAGGGAGAAAAACTCAACCTTAGTTGGACATTTAGACACTGGAATACTTGAAACACCTTTACCTTCTTTCATTTTTGGCCACCCCTTCTGTCTGTACTCTGTCAGGTAAGGCACAGTAGCTGGGTTGTCCTCTCATATTTTCCACCCTTACCTGTCCTTCCACCTTGGCTCCCATTTCTGTAATCTACTGGCCCAGCAGGGATTTAACAGTTCCCTCCTGCTGAGAAAACCTCCCTCCCACAGTGTCTTTCTCTCCCCCAGCACCACCATCCTCTACCCTTTCCTTGTAGTTTTAGGCTGCGATCTGCTGTCAGCTCCCATCAGCCAGGTCAGGTGGAAGATGAGAGGAAGAAGAGAAACACTGCTAACCTCTTCCTCTCTTTTGGAATGAGAGAAGCAGCTGGTGGGGTCAGACTAGCTGTGTATTTCAGATATTGATTGTAATGTAAAGAGTAATTATCAAATCCAAAAATGTCAGTCTGTGTTTGTACTTGGATTTGAAAACAACTCAAGATTGTGAAAGTATAAATGTTCAAGTCTCAAATCCATTCAGTCAGAGCTGTTTTCTCCATCAGCTCCCGTACTTTTTCTGCCTGTTCACCTTCTGTGTTCTCAGGCATTTGGTTTTTCAAAATAAAACAATTCAGTTTTATCAAGGGAAAACAGAGCTGTGTCCTAGCTCAAGACAGAATGAAGCTTGGAATATGGTAGATGCACAGGAGTACAGGCAGTGACTGTGAAAGTAAAGTTTCCACTGGCTTGTTCAGGAGAAGCATTCAGGCTGCCTATATACTTAGTTAAAATGATTATGTGTGTGCGCGTGCATACACACGCACAGGCAAGAACAGTAGTACAGCCGAGATAAAACAAGAAATTCTTCTTTAGGTCACTGGGAAACTACACTTCCCATGAGGTTGTGATTCATGGATGTTGAATGATTTAACAAATATGTTCAGATCTTTAACAAAATGAAAATATCACTGAATGTGTAGCAGGAGATTTCACTTTCACGTGGGAATATGGACAGAAAAGTGCATCATCATAATCCGAGAGCTGAAAAACGTTCAAATCAAACGTATACTGCTGAACAGCTCCATGTTAAGCTCCAGGACTGATCTCTGTAAACTTGACCACTACATGGAGCAGTACGCTTACTGCAAATCTAGACTGCAAATAAAAGTTGCCCTTCATGAAGATAACTGAAAAACCATTTTGCCGTTTTTCCTGTTTGTGTTTTTAGGCCCATAGAGCAGGCTGCTGGCTACAGACAAGACTGCGTTTGGATGATTGTGATTCTCAGAACCATTAGTTGATGTACAACAGTTCCTTTTATAACAAAATAGTCTGGGCATCATGTGATCTTGTGATACTACACCTGACCCTGTGCTGTTGAGGGTTTGATGTACTGTACTTTAAATGCTGTGCCTTAAACTCATGTCATGTCCCATAAATGTGCTTTTTCTTACATTAATTTTACCACTGCATTGTCTGAAGTAATGATTTGTATGAAGTAAATACTATACATCTATAGTAAAGGTTATGCTTGTGTAATATGGAGATTAGATGTGGAGATGGTTGATGACAAAGTAGCTGTGTTCAGAGTTTTGTATAGAATCAATATGTTCTTTGCCTTATTTCATTTTTGTACCGTTTAACAGCAAGTGAAGTACATTAGAGTAAATGAAGTCAGATCCAGGAATTGTGGAAATATGAAAACATTCTGTGAAAACAAGCTATATGTGCATGTGCATGTGCACTGGGGGAAATGGAGCATTGATACTTCGCTGTTGGGTTATATTGGAGACCTAATAAATTTTCTCACTGAACTGAAAAAAAGCTTTTGAAAGACTGTTATAATAGGAAAGACATTGTCACTAATTACCCTATCATTAGCTTCCACTTCACAACACACTATAAAACAGATACAATCTCAAATGCATGCACACACTCAGATGGCGCTCATTAGGCACACGCTTTATGGTCATCAAAATGGAGCGAAGGGACAGATGTGAGAAAGAGGTGTAGAGAAAGACTTGATGAGAAAATAACAGGAATTATAAGATGGAGAAAGATTAAGTGTGAAATAAAAGCTAAAGGAAGAGGGCAAGATGGAGGACTGATGAGAGGAAAGGATCAGACGAGAGGAAAAAGGGAGCAGTAATGTGAATGAGCTTTAAGAGACAGGACTTGCGAGGTTTACAAGCAGCTTTAAATAGACTTTTGGGGGTGTTAAGGGGTTTTAAAGCTTGTTGTTTGATGGTTCAATGCAACTCCTGTGGGTGTGAAGGCCACTTTGAGGACATACGGTACAAGTCTCACATACAACTACAGAAGCCATGCACAGCAGAGGACAGGTATTTCTCAATAATTGTTTTTCCCTCAGTGATTTTAATGGACTTCAAGGTGCAGGAAATACCCCTATGCCATGCAGTTAACTGAGGTCTGTCCTCATTAAATGTAATATTTTGTAGATTATGTGATTTGTTTTGTAGAGTTTCACTGTTGTCCTGGCTGTTGGTCAGCAGGGTAACTTGTACTCAAATACCTGTACAAGTGTGTTTGTGTACTTTTATTTTAGGGGCGAAGACAAAAAGTCTGTAGCTACAAACTTAAGATTCATATATGTAAAACTTTCTTGGGGGTGTCAGATCAGCTGTGTTCATGTGCATGAGCTTTGCTGTTAAAACACAATTTCCCCGTCACCATACATTACTGTCATGCAGGACTCGAAGAAGGTGTGTTTTAGAGGTGATGTAATTCAGCGGAGCCAAGTCTTGATGCCAAAGATGATGGCTTGCTCCACAAACTGGCACCAAGATGCAGCTGCATAAGAAGAGTGGGTTTGAACTTAAACAAAAAATTGTGCTTATCCAAATGTAGTGTGAAGCCAAAGAAATTAATATTCTTGTGTTTATTAAGATTATCCCACATCTGAGCTACATGTAGTACATGTGTCCAGGTTCCCTATATCGATACATTACTGCAACTGTTTGTGAAGGAGTAGGGGCACAAATAAAAAAGGAGCAATGTCAGGCTTGGGGTTCATTACTGTTGTAAGGTCACTCTTAAATGGCACAGAGGTCACTGATATGCCTTCTGGTATTTGAAAGGGTCCAGATGGTCCACCAATAAATCTTAGTTGAATAAAAAAACACTAGGAGCAAAAGGAAGTGGGGAGGGGTGGTTGCCTCATTCCACCTCTGTGCATGCACATATGATCTACAGTATATCTAACATTACAACAGCCACTAGAGCTTGTTACTTTCAGAGAGATGTCTGGACCATCTTGAATTTTAGCTTTAAAAAAAAAAAAAAAAAACTTTCATAGGTGGAGCTATGGGCAAGCATACAAGTTAAAGTGGGTTATGTTGTTTTCCACTCACTTTTTCCTTTAATTGTATAGATTGGTGACAAATTGAAGTGTCTTAGGGAGGTGCTGGGCCACCATGTGCCACCAGAACAGCTTCAGTGCATCTTGAATCTTTATCACTCATCTGTAGCGTTCTCTCTGCCAGTTGGTAGCCAAAGGTGGGAGCAGAAAACGTCAAAACAAAGTGTGGTTATCATAAGAGGAAGCTACTGAATTCATCGCTATTCTTCTGTAACAGGGGCCAGTAGAGACAGTAAATGAACTGTGGCTGTGTTACATGTACCCTGGGAACTGGACAATTAGAGTTCTGTGAGTACATGCGCGCGCACACACACAGAGAAACCATTCTTTCCATTTCTTTGGGCAGAGAAACAGAAGTTGTGACACGGGTATGCATGTACCAGCTTAAATATGCAGTACCTGAAAGTGGCAGTACTGGTGAGCCACTTTAAGGACTAGTAAAGTATGCATCCACACAGTAGTAGCTATGGGTAGAACGTGGCTTTAAATCCCCAAAAGTGTGCACGCACACACACAAAAACACCTACAGTTAAACCTATTAGTGATACCATAGGGCGTGCTCAGGGGCTAATCTTAATGTGGAAACTACTGAAATGCACTGGTCAGTGAGGAACCTTTTTTTTATACAGGGACCTCTTCTCCCCACACTGACATGCTGGGTCCATCATCAAGTGATGTTCTGGTACCTCACAATTTACAAATTCGCTGGACAGTGGAGCTGGTTAACCTGGTTTAATGAAACCACCCATCAAATGCCCACAAGGCAGCCTGTGTCACCCTGTAGTGAACCTCCAAATAACCTGTCAAATCACTGGTGTTGAAATTTGTCATTTATGCTGTTGAATTGTTCCTATCTCATATTTTGTATTCAGTGCTTCAATCTTGTCTCATCTTTCACTGGCAAGATTATTCATTCACTTGTCTGCTGTTAAGCTGCTGCACAGTGGACAAACAAAGAAGAAAGACCAAGTGAATTCCAGTGCTGCTTCATTAGTGAATCCTAACATTTTGCACCGCCATAACATAACATCAAACTTATGTTTCCAGGAGCACATAATTAAAATCTTGTCAAAAAACCAAAACATTTCATTTTTAACTGGTGCATTCAATGAGAATACTTTTGCTTTGCTAGTTAACATTTTGCACACAACTTAAACACCTTACTTGCACATCAGACAGTGAATATTTAGTATGGATAGCAGTTTACCTAATTCATTTCACAGGAAACTGCAGTTATCTTCCATTTGGGGGTAATATAAGCTTTTAAGACCTACTGTAAAGTCACTATTATATTAGTAGCATCAGCTTTGATGTAGTTTAAATCAGAACATTGGCCTTCAAGGGAAAAGCAGGAGACTTTCAGTGGGCACAGATGTCCTTATGCGGTGTTAATTTGCACCATCCAGAATAGACTTAAACGTTTTTGCATCCACTTGCATATTTTGATTGTTGTATGCAGCTGAGCAGCCTCTAATTCAGCTTTGTGTTCAGCCTAATCACACCTGATCAAGTAACAATTATTCTACTTGGTATTATAGGACCACACAACAGTATTTTACTGTGCAAAAACACATGTCAAAATGCATTATGTTCATGACCATGCAGCTAAATAATGAATGCAGCCTTCCTGTGATAAAATCATGAAAGATATGGGAAAACACAGATCCTTGTGTGCGAGTAAAATATTCTGTCTGACTGCCAGCATTAGGAAAACTAATTGAAAATGATGTGCAGCTGCATGCATGCGATGCTCTGGGGTCAAGAACAAAGGACAAAACTGACTCAGAGTTGTCAGAATTATGGAAATGCATACCACCAGCAGACTGAGTCCACCTCTGCTGGATTTTTTAGCAGTGCCCCTCCTGTCTCTGCCTCCTTCTCCGTCATCCTGCCCATCGCCCCATTCCACTGTACCCATCTGCTGCTCTTTCTTCATTTCTCACCATTTCTGGTTCACTGTCTCTCCCAATCCGTTGCTCAGTGGGCGGTCTCCATGAAAAGCTGGTCCACTTTTGAATGTGCTGCTCCTTTGAAGTTCAGCCATCTTTTCTCCTCTCCTATGCAGTCTGCCTTCCCTCTCCTCAATGTCTGCTCACCTCCTCTCTTATCTCCTCATCTATCTCCATCATCCTCCTGTCTATTTTCTCTCCCTGCTCTACTTCTTTACTCACCAAACTTTGGGTCTTCATTTTCTGCAACTTTTCTTTTCTCTTTGGCTTCTTTTTCATCTCCTCTGCTGTCTCATGTTCCCCTTTGATCCACTAAGTCCAGGTATTTTTCTGTTGGCTAAGAGGCATTCGCCATTGACCTAACTTGACTTTGACATTGCACAACTTTTGTACACTTCATTAAACCTTAAACAACCTTTACTCAGCGGAGGTCTTACACGGAAAGTGGTGAAGAATCCTTGCTCACCAGGTGTATTATAGAATACTGGTACCGCCAACCAAAAAAAGAGGTTTTGTAGTACAAAAGTGGGGGTAGTTCGACTAAGATCTTACCAATGGAGGAAGTAGTTGGATGTTCTTGTATTGCTACCTTCCAGGAGGCTGTTGAAGGACTACTGTGATCTGCAAGGTGAGGATCACCCAACAAATCTCAGCAGACTGAGTTTCAGTGTTCACTGTGTCTGGCTGGAGAAAATATCAAATAATGAAATGGCAAAATTAATAAGTTCCCACTGAAATGTACAGATTATTAGCAGGGTAATACTGCAGTCATGTTTTATGGTTTGGCAACCTCTAGTGACCAAGCAAGGGGTTCAATCCCAGTGTGTAACCAAGCTGCTTTTCTTCCTAAAGCTAACCAAGTAATTTGTGTGGCTAAGCGTTATGAAGCTGTGATGGTTTCTTAGCCATGACTGCGTGTTTATGACAGTCTCCATGATGACAAAGTTCCGGTACACTTGCTGTTGTGATTATGGCTGCTTCCGTTACAGTGAAAGTCCATAGTTGCCAGTGTGGCGTATCTCGTTGTTAAGGTTGACTGCCTGATAATGTAGGAGTGCTATTTCTCCTATGTACTATAAAAGGGAAGGGACAAATGACCACATGGGCTTGTTTACAGTATTTTATCTACTTCTCTGCCTCATTCTGGCAACAGCTGTTGTATTTGCAACGTGCAAATTTCATTTCTATTTTATCAACTGGTTTTTCCATCCACACCAGTGGTTTTGATAAAGAAATTACCATGCACTGCTAAGACAGGTGATATTGCTAAGCTCTTATGTTGTTTTCAGTTAAATCACCATGTGAAGTTTGATATGTAACGTCAATATTTTGCTTTTTGTTTAGTAAGTCTTTTGGATGAGGCAGGCCTGGAGATCTTAGCAACTCGGAAGCGGGTTTTTTTAATTCTAAAAATAAGAGGGGAAAACAAGGCAGTGCTGCAGTAACAGATGCCTTGGGAGCAGGTAGCCTCTGTGCCTATGGGTATACTTAAATATGAGCTTCAAAAAACTGCTAGCTGACTACTTTCATAACACATGCACCTATTTGTAGCTCCTTTGCATGCTATACATCTTGTTGCTCTGAGCCAACAATTCTAATTTTAATTTATTAGACTCAGCTCATTTGACTCACAGCAAAATACAACATTAGTCAGACAGTGCCATGTGTTAGCAAGGCTTAGAATAACACTCACAGGTGCTGCCTCAGCATCCAGAGCTTCACTGCTCTGCTTGTTAAGCTCCATACATATAACAGCTCTGCTTGGACACTGCTACACGGTCTATAAGGAAGAGGATGTGACATATGTAAGTG
This sequence comes from Monopterus albus, assembly GCF_001952655.1. Lineage (NCBI taxonomy): Eukaryota > Metazoa > Chordata > Actinopteri > Synbranchiformes > Synbranchidae > Monopterus > Monopterus albus. Next base: position 4,186,397 of record NW_018127932.1, read on the forward strand.
TACATTTGTTACTTTTGAAAGTAGCAAATGGATCCAAAGGGATGAGAATACTTGTAGAAATATTTTTGGTGCCGATCAAAATCTTGCTCTGAGTGCGTGTATATTTAATATTTCTGATTTTATTTATCTTTTTTACATCTCACCCAGACTTTTCCAGTGCTAACAAACAGATGCATGCTACCGCCCATAAGCATACATTATAACATTATCAGATACCCCAATAAGGTAGAATCTTTGGCAATGCTGCACAGTAGCGACCCCTAATGGCAAGAGGAGGTACCTATTCAAAAACAGAAATCATGTGACCTCAAGAACCTGGCCTAAAGTAACAACCACTTTGATCGCAAAACTTTATTTTTGATCCTTATTGTACTACTTCTGTATTCATGTCCTTCACCCTGTAATGACTCCTCTCTCAGTAGTGGCTCGTGTACAGAATTTATTATATATACATTTAGACAGTTTGTATTGAATGCTCTGCTTCCATATACTACATTTTAACAAAACTTAGAACTCTTGTTTTCCAATTTTTCTCCTCTGCACTCATCTCCTTTCGTCTCAGCAGAGCCCTCTCACACTCACAGGTGAGCACTCCTGGGAATAGTTTAATAGCAGGTGAAGGCACGGTGGTCAAAGGTGATGGATGTGTACACAGCACTGCTGCAAATAGGCGACTATATGGGAGGCGGAGAGGCAACAAGAGGAGTGGAGAAGTAAAAAGGAAGGTGTGACTAGGTAGTCTGAGAGGTGAAAGGAGCAGAGGAAAGGCAAAGAAAGAATGAGGTGGAGGGGCAGAGAAGAAAAGAGATCAAGAATAAGAGAAGAGGATGGGAAGTGGAGGAAATATGAAGAGGGAAACAGGAGAAAGTTGGGCAGACTTCAAAGAAAAGCAGGGGATCAAACACAGGGTTACCCCAGCATGGGGGGAATCCCGCTGGGGAGGGAGGGAGTAAGATAGACAGATGGTATAAAGAATATGAGAGCCAGCTAGTAAGAGGGCAGAATGCAACGCAAGGCCTGAACCTTTTCATTTGCTGGTCTAGCTGCTGGTGCAGACTACAGGCAACTTAGTTTATGGTTTGATCCATTCTTGCCAAATGGGAGCAATATTCATTCCCACCTTCTTTATGGTTTCTTAGCCATTCATTGTTTAATTTTTCAGCTAATCATAATGACACATTTTATGTTACTTGCATGGCATTAAAAGAATATAACCTGCTGTAAAAGCAGTAATCAACTTGTGTTTGGCAGTTACTGTTGTTTATATTGTAAAAAAAATATGTAGAAATCTGTCTGCCAATCTCTGCTGCCTGTTTTGACCTATAAGTGTTTTAAGTGTTGATGTATTGGCCCAACAGCTTTACAGTAAAACTCGGATGTTTGTAAGGCTTCACCATGTTTCTACACTGTGAATAAGAAAGAAAGTCACTTTCAGCTTTTCCCGTTTAGGGATCGCCACAGCGAATCGTCACACTGACAACTCGCATGTTGACATTTGGCATGTGTTTTACGCCGGATGCCCTTCCTGACGCAACCCTGATTCGAACCCGGGGCGCCGTGGCGAGAGCGCTCGGTGGTGTTTCAGTCCTTTGGTTGGTCTCTGTATGAGAACTGTTGTTAATAAAGACAGTGACCGGCCTTTTAACTGCAAGTTGTGTGTACATACACTAGCCTACCAGGAACGGCGTGTTTCTACACCCTGAATAAAAATATTTAATAAAAAGAGGGTTTTAAAGAGGTCTTTTACTTAGACCACTTAATCCAGTTTGGCCAATCCTAAACAGCTTGTAATGGCATCGTCCAATCATTGGTATCACAGTCAGACAATGTGGAAAATCCGGCCTGAACTCTTAAAGAACTGCAACCGTGACACAATGCACTTTATATTGCAATTAATCACTATACAAATGTTAGTTTCAGATTTGAATTATTTTTTTTTCTTCACATTTTTTGTTAATTTCTATATGATGCAAGAATAAAAGACAGATATGAAATCCACAGCATAAACATCAAGTCTACAGGTTTTTATCAGTTTCATTACTATTCTTATGAATTAGTTAGGAGATTCATGAATCTGCTAATGATTTTCACACTAAATGAAAATTAATAGACATGGCTGCATGGAAGGCAGGCAAAATAAATGTACACACAACTTGCAGTTAAAAGGCAGATCACTGTCTTTATTAACAACAGTTCTCATACAGAGACCAACCGTGGATTGCCTCTACTTGTACTTAATATCTGTCAGTCTACAACCTGGATTATTTTACATGTCTGTGCCACAGACCTCCCTTGTTTTTCATAAATGATTAAAGGCACATCAGTGAAATACATGGCTGAAATGTAATTCCCTGGTATTTGTTAGAAAATGTCACCCAGAGGTTTTGAACCACCAAAACTTTTTACAGCATCTGAAGTCAGCCAGAGTCAACTGTGCATGTGTGAGCTCTCCAGATATGTGTGGCCTGTTGAAAATACTGTTAATATAGAAGGTGACTGGCCTTATTCTTTGAGGAGATGAAACTTGAGGGTGAAAACAATCACTGGAATAGTCGTTTAACGGGTGTTGTGCATTATCTCACTCGTGCAACAACAAAACTGGTGCACATATCACATCCACATTTACACACATACAAAATATCAGCGTGCTAATACAACCACTAAGCACATTTATGTGTGTGCACACATTCAAGTGAAAAGTAACCCAAATTTATGCAAAGTCTCCCACACACACATCTACATGCACTCTGCGTGCAAAACCATGCACACACAGAACAGGATTTTAACCTCATTACTGCAACGCACCCACTCACAGAAGACCATAATCGGGTTTTGGGCTGCTCACTGCATCTCCCAGCTGGTGACATCCATCACGTCAGCCACTTTGAGCAACTCTGTGATGAAGATGCACAAATCTGATAGCTTCATTGATTCATGCCATTATGAGATTACTGGCAGGCTTCAATCTAGTAATGCAGCATTCATATTCTGTCAGTGGTGACTGGTGTTATGGAATATGGCTGTTCAGCTTCATATAGTTCTTTTATTGAATCAATAACTGGAAACATCATCTGAATTTTTATTGGGTCTCACTTCTCATGAAAGCTATAAATTCAGACGAGTCATTTAATGAGGTAAAGTTCTGCAGAGAAGGTGGTGTCAGGCAGAAAGTGGAATTAAAATTTTTTGATATTACAACAATAATATAAACTAATGCATTTAATTTTGCAAGTTTTAATCTAATGTTTTACTGTTTTATGTAGGTCTTAAATTAGTTTGTTTGGGATCAGGTCCTTGAAAGTCATGACTTTTTTAGTAGACCACCAACCCATTTTATTTATTCCACTGGGAGGTCAAAATATCGACTTGCCGAGAATTTACAGCTGGTATAAGTGCCTTGCTTTAAAGGCAGTCTCTAGTGTTGGTGGGCACTGCAGAATTGCTGAAGGCCACTTCTGTAAAAATACTGCTGATGTCCTGCTACAACTACACCTATTATTCCATAATGTAAGTGTGAAAACAACCTATTAGCCAGTGAGGCTGCACTCTAAGCCTGATGTGCTCCTAATGGTCCCTCTGGGTGCACTGGAGAGTCCCAGTATATCAGTCCAGCTCCCTCCTAACCTGTCTGTCTTTGTTTTCAGGCCCCTTTATCTGTGGCATGGACAGCAGAATGACAGAGTCCCTGCTGCAAAGATTATCTGGTTAGAGAAAAGGTGCCTTCCTTTTAATAGCATACAGTGGGTACAGAAAGTATTCAGACCCCCTTAAATTTTTCACTCTTTGTTATATTGCAGCCATATGCTAAAATCATTTAAGTTCATTTTTTTCCTCATTAATGTACACACAGCACCCCATATTGACAGAAAAACACAGAATTTTTGACATTTTTGCAGATTTATTAAAAAAGAAAAACTGAAATATCACATGGTCATAAGTATTCAGACCCTTTGCTCAGTATTTAGTAGAAGC
>NW_018127932.1:4191319-4197210 GCF_001952655.1 Monopterus albus
CTGAATACTTATGACCATGTGATATTTCAGTTTTTCTTTTTTAATAAATCTGCAAAAATGTCAAACATTCTGTGTTTTTCTGTCAATATGGGGTGCTGTGTGTACATTAATGAGGAAAAAAATGAACTTAAATGATTTTAGCATATGGCTGCAATATAACAAAGAGTGAAAAATTTAAGGGGGACTGAATACTTTCTGTATCCATTGTATTTCTGTAGGTCAGAGGCCTGTAGAGTATTTGAAAACTTTTGCACCTAAACAAGCTTTCTACTATTCACATAAAAAAAAATGGCTGACACCATAAACGAAAACAACTAGTAACACAAAACCAGAACTTTAGCATTCATCATTCAATTTTATGTTTACAAAGCTGAAAGTAATTATTATTACTATTAGATTTCACAAGCGACTAATAAGATAAATAAAAAGAAACTAAGTCTCCACACTTTCTGTGTATGCAAAAGTGGTGAATTTATTTCTGAGTATTATCAATGTGTATTGCTGACTGGGGGCTGTAAAAACAAATAGTGCTAGGGCAGCTCATTAACCATTTATTTCTTCCATTGTGACTCACTGTTATAATTCACCAGCCATACGATGTGCATTCCTTTTGTTGTGGCATATCTCTCACTGACACTTTTCCTATCCTAACAACTCTTCTGCTTCTGCAGAGACCTTCTCCATATTCTACAAACAAACTTTTTCATGCACTGAGATCACGTAACAGCTGTGATCTGAGTGTATTTACTACTTTTCTCTTTGATATTTCTCATGAAAAGCTGTGCTGTGGGCAGGAGGTCTAAGGTGCTCTGTCGTCGAGGTAACTGGTCAAGTAAGCACAATAACAGCTTGGATATCTGAGTGGTGCTTGACCTAACAGAGACACAACACTTACAGATACATGCACACTTTAAAATTCAGACATTTTCATGCCATTGCAATTATGGAAATGTGCATATGTGTTTTAATTCACTGTCACACCACCACAGCATTGGTAAGCTGATTGACAGACCAGAGCAGTTGTTTGCTTGTTACACATGGGATTGTTTAAAAAGTCCAGCCTGTGTGTTTTGGGGGTGATGTTTGCTGTGCCATATATGTGTTTCTGTGTGTATGAAGAAATGTACTTTTTCTTAAAGTACGGGTTTATTGATTAAGCCTTTGAAAAGAGTTTCAAAGGCAGCAAAACCAGAAACAAACAGCTCTGACCTGATTCTTAATTCAAGAGGAATGGTCTCGCTTCATGGGGCTGCACGGGATGTTTTTATGTTCTTATTCTACATTTTAGGTTTGTCATTTTTTGTGTATTTACATTCATAAAAACTAAATAATGCTTCTCCTAAAACCAGGACCAAAAAGTAAAAAAAAAAAGGAAAAAAAATCAGCTTTTCAAAACTTTTCAAATGTGATGTAAATAGCTATAATATTCTCATTTAGCTTTTTACTAGAATTGTATTCCCACCATACACCGATCAGCCATAACATTATGACCATTGTTCACCTTAACAGGTGAAGTGATTAACATTATCTTGTTGCACCCATCAGTATGTGGGGTGCATTGGGCAGCAAGTGAACATTCACTCCTCCAAGTTGATGTCTAATTTATCTGGAGCACACTGACCTCCTTTAATTCCGATCTCATTCTCAATCAATTCCCGTGTTCTCCAAAACACCTTTATTTAAAAAAAAAAAATCTGAATCAGTATTTTTATGTAAAAAAAAAAGCTATTTAGTTTTTATTGAAGGAATCTGACCTCGGGTTTACACTACAAAGTGCTATATTACTCATATGGAGAATAAACAAAGTAATGCAAGAAACTGTGGCACCAAGTACAAGCCAAAACTCTCCTCCCACCCACTTGGTGATTAAATTTTCAGCTCAGCATCAGGGCAAGTCTCTAAATGGATCAGAATGGATCATCTTAAGTGAGTCTCTATTGGTAGAGAGAAGTCTTTTGCTAGATCCTGCATCAGGTGTCAGCACCAGCTGGCATGCACAGCTCAACATTGTATCCTAGCAACACCACATGCACTCACTGTACGTTCCAGCATTGCTGTTAAATTAAGGGAGCGTGTGCTCTTTTAAGGGCCTTTGAATCACATTTATAAATGTGTGTTCACTGTGTTAATTTCTAATTTCAAGCGAAACATAAAAGCAAGTTGAGTGGCCCCTTCTGAACAGTGGCCACTCGACAGACTGTTGAGCGGCTGGCATAAGTATAGACAGGACATTAGCTTATTGTGTGGTTACACCGACTCAGACTTCACTGCATGAGTGAATCACAGTTTTCATTTGCTCTTCAGTTAAATAAGCCTCTGGGCTTCGAATTTATTCAGTGACATTTATGCTAATTATGTTGTGGCACTCTCTTGCCAAAAGCATCCGGCAGGTGTTTATAGTGACCAAATCAACAAAGGGAAAAAAGCATCCGGCAGGTGTTTATAGTGACCGACAAAGGAAAATAGATGAGCATCGGTGGCAGAAACTAAAAGTTGTTGACGGCAACAACTTGATTAACCCAAACTCTTTATCACGTCGTCGTTAGCAGACACTCCGCATCAGTTCACCTTCTGAAAGTTGAACAGAAATGTTCTTGGACAGAATACTGAGGCCATTAATTAACTGATGTGCTGGCAGTGAACTCTTCACCAAGAACAACTTCACTGCCAGATTTCAGAGGCTGAGGTGTTCCTGGTGCACCCACTGCTGGGCTGAACTGCTCTCTTCCTAGAAAACACAAAAAACAATGGTGCACAGCACGTTACCACTTATCCCATGTTGTCTATGTTGTTCTGTGTAAAAAAAATAAAATAAAATAAAAATATGAATAGGGGTCTCTTCCACATTCAGTATATACTTTCTTCATTGTCACAATTATAAAGTTGGTGATTGCAAGCCTTAGTCCAGTCTGTAGATAAAAGTCAGTAGTATTTTGGGAGAAAACTGATGAAATTAAAATACTACTGTAACATTAGGATGCAATAAGTAAAGCACTTACAATATGTTGATAGTAAATTATAACATTAAAAATGTTAAAACTACTTAGCTAGATGTGTATATTATTAGTCAGTAATAATCATTGCTAAGTACTGCTAACAAAAGCCAGCTGTGTGTATGCATGCCTTAACTTTGTCTTGCTGTCATGCAATTTGTCATATTTTTTAATCCTTTCCACACTAGTCTCTTTTTCCTTAACACATAATGAACACATTTAATACATTTTCATAAACCTTGCCTCTGTTTTCAGCAGCAAACCCTCTATACAGTGTTAGACGCCGATCCAATTTAATCTGAAGTGCTGAGATCAGGGCTGCTTTTGCATTTATTTTACCTTTTAAGGGTGTTACAGGGGCACCTGCCACTTATATTTAAGGGCAGATAGGATTACAGCATCCATTCATTTTATATTCATGAGATACTTAGATTCTTCATCAGGTTATACATTCCTCTTTCTTGTGTCAGATTTCAATAAGCGTGCCGTCACCTATGAGTTTTGATTGAATATGCAGAGTATCACTTTCCCCTTAGGTGTGTCCTCTCTAGTTGAGCATAAAAAGCCTCTCTATTCTAATTAATTCCTTGTTTTTGTATGTAATTATGTAGGAGTTTTTGGTGTTACAGACAAAGTGACTGTTTGTTAGTTCAGTTATCTGATTATCTTACAGCAAAGGGTGTTTGATTCTTTGTTTGTGTATGATGTGAAGGCACCAGAGTAACAGGCCTGAAAAGCAAGTGTGAGCAGGGTTAGGGGTTCAGTTCCCCAGTGTGGTTGACACAAAACACACATCCACTCAAGATACAAGAAGGTCTTGTGGATCAAAACAACCGTCCTTGATTTATATTCAGTTGATGCTTTAATGGGTCCTTAAAGTCAGTTTCTTCTGTGAGAGACTGAATAGTAAGTATGCCAGTGCCAGCAGTTGTGATTATTGCCCATGAGCAGCCACTGAATATGGATTATGAATTTTTCCCTCTCTCTTTTTTTTTTTCCAAGTGATGACCTGAACCCTGAAACACCCTGAACACCACTGGGTGAAATGCTATTACCATGATTATGCAAAATCATAACAAGTACATTCTGAGAGCACAAAATGTTCGATACACATAGTGTGACACCGTTCTCTCCACAAGAAAGGGCACACTGGTGTTGAAATGCTGGAAAACGGACAAGTTATGGTAGATCAGTTAAGGTGGTGATGCCTTTAAAACACATTAGTATGTGGTAAATTAAAAATGCAGTGTTAAGTTTAGGAAAAACGTCTGGTTTCATTTGTGGATGTGATATAAAACATTCATCGCAGATTAGTCAAAGTTAAACATTCACAAAAAGATGTTTTTAAAAAAAGTGAAGTACTAACCTACAAATGGTGTGAACCATAAGACAGGCAGTGCCACTGACCAGCCAGCTAATCTCCATGTTACTGAGTGTAGGATTCATATCAGTCAGTAAGAGGTATACAGGAGCTGCCTTCTATCACTGTTGTCTTTTAGTTGGACTTAGCCTAGTTCTCAGGTTGTCCTTTCTGAGAAGGCCCCAAGTAAGGTGTTTAGTTTCTACAGATAGTAACACCCATCCAGAATGTTTTTAATGTTCTGTCTGCATACTAATCAACTTGTGTGCATTGCTATTTGAATTTACATAGTCCTAAAAGCCTTGTTTTACCACCACACCTCCCTAAGGCCCGTGACACACCAAGCTGACAGTCGGCTGTCAGTAAACATCTGTCACCCTCGTTGTTGCAGTGTTTCCCACACTGTTGGCACTAGTCGATTGGCTTTTTGGCTGATTTGGTATGTTGAGGGCCTTGCCAGTGAGAGAGACCAATTTGATTGGCTTTTCAGAGAATCATGGCACAAATGGAGAACAGTTTAGGAAAGCCTCTTCAGCCTGTCGCTGTAGTATCAATGATTTCACCCCTTTAGGGTGAAATCCTTATTTTTACTCCTTATTTTTTGCCTCCACAACCTTGATTAGAATTGGCTATAAACAGCAGCTGTGTTGAATGAGAGGTGCTTTGTTTTCAGTTTGTGTTTCCGCTGTCTAGCTCTTCATTTTTCCCCTTCTGACTGGTGAATACAGATACTGCCACTTGCTGGTCAGGGGAGTTATTTCTATCACGCGGGCACAGAAGTTACTTGCTAGTTGGTCGCTGGCTGTACTGGCACCATGGCGTGCTCAAGTGCCACTTTTTTTGACACGATAGTTGTCTTATGTTGCTGCTAGTTCTTTGACATTGGCTTGGTGCACCTATGTTGTAACCTTGTTAAGAAAGACTCTAATTGTCAGAAGGATGTTAACTGACACTTGTTGGTTGGTTATATACTGTATACAGTATGCTACATGCAGTTACTTTAAACTGGCTCTAGCTCAGCATTTTGGTGTCTTTTCTCATACACCTTGTATCAGTTACTGTTTCAGAAAGATATTTCTTCTTGCAGTGTACTGTCGAGCATAATCCACAGTGCATGTTTAAATTATATGCAGTAATACTGAGAGATAATATTAAATTTGGACACGGATCAAATTCTTATTTCCACTAACATCATTTAACTCTTCCTCTGCCAATGGAGTTGTGCTATTCACTGCTGAGCTACTCTTAAGTGGTAAACATTTCCTCAGGTGAAATGTTAGGCTACACCCGCAGTTTCAGATCTTATTGGAATAAAACGGCTGCACTATCTGAAGAAACATCAAATTTGACAACACATTTGCAGTGCATTGATACATCTTCAGCAATAGAAGAATACTGAACTCTGTGAAAGTCGAGTACAACCAAATGGAAAAACCTCCCCAAGTTAATGTGTTTTCTGATGGGCTCTGTTAAGAAAACAGGGAGTGGCAGGAATATTCATATTCAAAACTCGGAGACACTCTAATACATGATCACAT
>NW_018127932.1:4197231-4200350 GCF_001952655.1 Monopterus albus
ATTTGCCCAATTTCAGGTTTGATGTTTTCTTCCACTTCTGTGACTAAATTTGCCGTCTGTTTGAGCAGCAGCAAATCGGCGTCTTACTCTGTGGCTCTCCTTCTCGCCTCATCTGCTCTCTTCTCTGATGTTCCTAAATGAGAAGGCTATTGCAGTAGCAGCAAATCATTAAGACAGAGCAGAGAAGGTCAAATGCTTTATAAAGATGAGGGGCAATTAAAAACCCACTGAGACAATGTAACTCAGAAAAGGTTAGCATACCCTTCTAGTTACACACATCCACACAAACACACATACGCAGGGGAGGCATTCATAGGCAGGCCCTAATGCACACATGCCAACAAAAGCACCAGTGAGAGAGAAAACACATAAGTATGGATAAACAGACTAAAGTATGCACATGGCTGACAGACAACCACATTCAAATGGATGCACAAACCCAAATATGTCAACCAAATGGTGTGAGTTGCATGCCAGTACACACACACACAGACATCACACCATATCTGTATAAGTGTGAAGCTTCTTTGAAGAGCATTTAAAAAGACATAACAGAATGTGCTAATAAGCAGTGAGGACAATGGTCCCATCTTGCCAATTTACTAAATGACTGTAATGTTACAAACAAGTTCCCCAACAGCAGTTTGTATCTGTTGTTTTATGATGACCATATAAAGTTATCCCAAACTGACTTCTCCAGTACCTAGTCCTCTTTGTTGTCATTAAGGATGCACAGCACTGGCGAGTTTAAATTATGTGCTAAGCTAACTGCAAGCATGCTAGTCAGTTAGATGCCAGCTATCTAAACAGTCACAATAGCTCTCCAGAATAGCTGCAGACTGACATTTTATTCAGGCAGCTCCCATGTAACTCCCCTTTTTGAGAGCAGTTTAGGATGCAGAACAAGGAAGTGATGGTGCAACACAGCTGATGGACTATTGACTGTACTGTTTCTCTCTGGTCCCTCAAATGTTAGCAAGAAGACTCCAAAAACATTCAATGGTTCTCCTTAAAATGCAGCTGTTTTCAGAGTGGTATTTCATCAGGCCATTGTGTAGTTGTTTGAATAAATAGATAGTAGCTACAACTTCTGTGTAATATTAGGCTACTGCAGACTCAAATCTACACTCACTGAATGCTATAAAAGGATTTAATTAGGTAGCATTTTTCAGATTGGCTTATATGGAATGTTAGCTATTGTCACTCTCAGAAAGCAGTGCGCTCTCCAAATTCCAGTATGCAGAAACCTCAGTGTACAATGATTGGAATGGGAGGAAAGACATCTTCTATAATGTGTTGAATGTTACAAACAGCATACTTCTGCATAATGTCAGTGAAACAGGCAGGTATTTCTATTTATATTTTTCTTTCTCATATGTATTTCAAAAGACTTGAGCAAAAATACACATGTATTGCCACTTGTGCATGACTGAAACATTTGATTTGATTTATTCTTTCAAGCATGTAAAAACAGTTGACATGGGCTGACTTACAACCATTCTGCCAAGATGAGTGGGCCAAAATTCCTCCACAGCGCTGTGGCAGACTCATGGCAAGTTATCGAAAACGCTTGATTGCAGTTGTTGCTGCTAAGGGTGGCCCAACCAGTTATTCGGTTTAGGGGGCAAACACTTATTCACACAGGGTTTTGTAGTTTTGGATTTTGTTTTCCCTTAATAATAAAAACCTTCATTTAAAAACTGCATGATGTGTTTACTTGTGTTATCGTTGACTAATATTTAAATTTGTTTGATGATCTGAAACATTACAGTGTGACAAACATGCAAAAAGATAAGAAATCAGTAAGGGGGCAAACACTTTTTCACACCACTGTAGCTGCAGACTGACATTTTATTCAGGCAGCTCCCATGTAACTCCCCTTTTTGAGAGCAGTTTAGGATGCAGAACAAGGAAGTGATGGTGCAACACAGCTGATGGACTATTGACTGTACTGTTTCTCTCTGGTCCCTCAAATGTTAGCAAGAAGACTCCAAAAACATTCAATGGTTCTCCTTAAAATGCAGCTGTTTTCAGAGTGGTATTTCATCAGGCCATTGTGTAGTTGTTTGAATAAATAGATAGTAGCTACAACTTCTGTGTAATATTAGGCTACTGCAGACTCAAATCTACACTCACTGAATGCTATAAAAGGATTTAATTAGGTAGCATTTTTCAGATTGGCTTATATGGAATGTTAGCTATTGTCACTCTCAGAAAGCAGTGCGCTCTCCAAATTCCAGTATGCAGAAACCTCAGTGTACAATGATTGGAATGGGAGGAAAGACATCTTCTATAATGTGTTGAATGTTACAAACAGCATACTTCTGCATAATGTCAGTGAAACAGGCAGGTATTTCTATTTATATTTTTCTTTCTCATATGTATTTCAAAAGACTTGAGCAAAAATACACATGTATTGCCACTTGTGCATGACTGAAACATTTGATTTGATTTATTCTTTCAAGCATGTAAAAACAGTTGACATGACAACACACATAATGTTACACATAATCCAATATCAATTTGCTTATACCTAGTACATGCTTGAATGGAGTAGGAAGAAGTCAGACTTATCCAGTCCTACCCCATGACATCATCTTACCATCATTGGTTTGCAAGCAGTAAATGATTCACTTCTACACACACACATATTATAGTAAAAAAAGATTATAACAGTGTTAACATTCTTACATCACACAAGTAATATACTAAAGAATTTTTACAAAATGTACACCACACCCACAATTGTCCATGTAATTAATCATCGAGCCTGTTCTTGCATATATCTTGATTGACACATACCTTATATTTATGTTTAAACTCATCAATTCTATTACTATTTTTATGTCCACACTTAAATTATTCCATAATTTGACCCCACTTATGGAAATACAAAATCTTTTTTTGGTTGTACGTATAGCATGAATTTTTAAATTTAACTGACCCCTTAAATTGTATCCCCCTTCCCTTTCATTAAATAGTTTTTGAATTCCACCAGGTAATAAATTGTTCCTGGCTTTATACATAAACACAGCAGTCTGATATCCCACTAAATCAAACAATTTTAACAATTTAGACTGTATGAAAGCTACATTGGTGTGATCCCTATACCCCATCTT
>NW_018127932.1:4201222-4217461 GCF_001952655.1 Monopterus albus
GTTTTTATCTATGTACAAGGCCACACCACCTCCCATCTTATTCTCTCTGTTTGTGCATACCAAGTCATAGCCATCAAGGTCACAATCCATTCCCCTTACATTATTAATCCATGTTTCAGAAATAGCAATTATATTAAAAGAATGTTTTAGACTACTGAGATAATGTTTTATTCTCTGAAAGTTTGCGTATAAACTTCTGCTATTAAAGTGAATTAATGACAATTTGTTTTCAGTCTTAACATTGCTATTAAACTGCTCATCCGTGTAATACTTGCAGTTATTTTCAGAGTTCTTAAAAAAGTTTTTTTCAGGGTCCAAATCTTCATCCGGTTCATGATAATGAATTTCAGTATTTCCAATTGTATTCAGTTCCCGATCCAGTCCCTCAAAATCTATTAACTTCTGTAACAAATCACTTGCCTCATTCCGTACATGGGTCATACTTGTTGTTGTTGGTTTCATCATTGGTTTCAACGTTGTCCTCTGCTTTTGGAAAGTAACCAATTGTATCCTGGGGAATTATGTACAGTACATCACCTTTTTAATTATTTTTAATTTTTATTTTATATTATTGTTTTAGCCAAACATATAGAATAAGGAGGTTAAGAATAAGATCTGTCCACATGTTTCCTCACCTTTCTCTCCTGTAATCTTATGGGCCTCATATTTTGCATCTGGGTTGTACTGTGTCTTGTAGTCATGGACATGCAAAGCAGACTTAAATACTGAGGTCACAGCAGTGTAAAAATTCTAACATGCATCATAAATTAGTCTCTTGGTTACCTGGTGTCTAGATTTTGGGAAGTATTGCTCAGAATATGACCAAACTGTTGGTTGAAACCTTGCATGCACAGTTTCTGATACCTTAGTAATAACTTACTGGATTGTTTTTGGTCACAGTTTTTTAATATTGCTAAGAAAAAAGTGATTTTTTTTTCAGCATTTCCAGGAAAACATTAGTTGTATTGTGTTTTCACTTGAAGAAGTTTAATAGTCCATTTCAAAAGTGGTTTTGTCCATCACACACACTGTCTTCACAGAGGAATTTGATGCAGGTAAACAAAAACTTGCCTACACATTTTTGCACAACAATCAAGTGAATGTGTTTCACTGAAACCTGATCCCTGAATGTGTCCACTGAACAGATCATACCTGCCTACTGAAATAAGTCAACCAGAAAATCTGTGCTTAAAAGGCCGTAAAATGGAAGCTTCCTTCACTAACACAAATATCTATAACAGCTAAATACTAAAATGTCTTCATAAGATGAGAAGAGTCCTCTAAATATTTCTCCAGCCCACATGTGGTAGGGTACATGTCAAAGAATTTCTAACATTATTCTATATGATCAGTCTTGATCTACATTATTTACATTAACGTGTTGATGTGGTCACCTTCTCTTAACGTGCCTTGTCTACTGTACAAGAAAGCACTGATTGAATTCTCATGTTATCATCATTGTAGGAATTGTACTTAAAGTCCCCGTATGTTGTATGTAAGCTGTGTTGCCCGAACCTCTAAAAAATTTATATTTTCATCAGTTCGTTTATTGAGCTGAGCTGAGCGCTGTGACGTTTGTTGCAGTGTGGAGATTTCATTCGGTCTCCAGTCATGTGCATTTGCTCCACAGACATCACCAGTTGCCACAGAGTGAGCTACTGTGGCTGGAGAGCCTCTCTCAACTGCTTTCTCTCCCTCTGTGTTTCCCCCCATTCACTGTTAGATATATAGAATAAGGAGGTTAAGAATAAGATCTGTCCACATGTTTCCTCACCTTTCTCTCCTGTAATCTTATGGGCCTCATATTTTGCATTTGGGTTGTACTGTGTCTTGTAGTCATGGACATGCAAAGCAGACTTAAATACTGAGGTCACAGCAGTGTAAAAATTCTAACATGCATCATAAATTAGTCTCTTGGTTACCTGGTGTCTAGATTTTGGGAAGTATTGCTCAGAATATGACCAAACTGTTGGTTGAAACCTTGCATGCACAGTTTCTGATACCTTAGTAATAACTTACTGGATTGTTTTTGGTCACAGTTTTTTAATATTGCTAAGAAAAAAGTGATTTTTTTTTCAGCATTTCCAGGAAAACATTAGTTGTATTGTGTTTTCACTTGAAGAAGTTTAATAGTCCATTTCAAAAGTGGTTTTGTCCATCACACACACTGTCTTCACAGAGGAATTTGATGCAGGTAAACAAAAACTTGCCTACACATTTTTGCACAACAATCAAGTGAATGTGTTTCACTGAAACCTGATCCCTGAATGTGTCCACTGAACAGATCATACCTGCCTACTGAAATAAGTCAACCAGAAAATCTGTGCTTAAAAGGCCGTAAAATGGAAGCTTCCTTCACTAACACAAATATCTATAACAGCTAAATACTAAAATGTCTTCATAAGATGAGAAGAGTCCTCTAAATATTTCTCCAGCCCACATGTGGTAGGGTACATGTCAAAGAATTTCTAACATTATTCTATATGATCAGTCTTGATCTACATTATTTACATTAACGTGTTGATGTGGTCACCTTCTCTTAACGTGCCTTGTCTACTGTACAAGAAAGCACTGATTGAATTCTCATGTTATCATCATTGTAGGAATTGTACTTAAAGTCCCCGTATGTTGTATGTAAGCTGTGTTGCCCGAACCTCTAAAAAAATTTATATTTTCATCTGTTCGTTTATTGAGCTGAGCTGAGCGCTGTGACGTTTGTTGCAGTGTGGAGATTTCATTCGGTCTCCAGTCATGTGCATTTGCTCCACAGACATCACCAGTTGCCACAGAGTGAGCTACTGTGGCTGGAGAGCCTCTCTCAACTGCTTTCTCTCCCTCTGTGTTTCCTCCATTCACTGTTAGATCTCCTCTCCCCTTCTTTCACTCCTTAGCTTTTAGTTTTCCTGTCACGCTTCTTTACCTTTTCACGTTTGCTTGTTCATCTCTGTCTGTCTTTGAGGGTCATAGTATATTTCCCTAGGTGTTTGCTCACAAGATTATCTCATGTGGTGAGCTAGCCCTGCGGTAGAATGAATTGCATCAAACAACGATAACAGAGATGAGGGGAAGTGGAGAGGAAGCACCGATTACATTTGGCTTCGGTCAGATAAATACCCTCAACTAACAACAAACACCATTACTAATAAACTTCCAGCTTACTTTCTTTTCTCTTCTTTCTGCTTTATTTTTCTTAATCTGAAACAATGAAGTCATTTGCACAGTGTGTCAACATCTAGTATGACAATATCATATGCATACATAAACACTAACCTCTTGAATACACACAAACACTAGCAGGCAGACAGACATGCACATAAAAGCATATTCAAATTCAGTCACTGTCATTGTTTCTGCAAACATCTATACAGAAACGTATTCAGGTTTCCTTCCAAAACACAAACATTTCATTTCTCCTTGTATGCAGTTAATATTGTCATGTTTGTATAAATGAATACATACAAATTCATGCTTCCATGCTAACATCTAAATTTTATGTCCTTTTCTTTTTACCAAGCAAAAACAAAATCATATTTCCAAATCGCCATCTTGCACCCTGACACACGCGCACACACACACACACACACACACACACACACACACACACACACACAGTGCAGTGGCTCACTGTATTTAAACACGTTAGGTCTTTGCGTAAGAAGAGAAAGACAGCACATAGCTCTCCAAATGAAATAGCAACATGCTGCTGAAGACGTAGCAGCACTATAGAAATGCAGCATTGTTATTGTCTCGTGGAAGAATTGATCTTCACACTACACTGGCTTGAGCATGAATGGATTGATTTCTGTGTTTTGTCAGTTTGTGTTTCTCATGGCTCTTGAGGATTCATATTGAAGTGTTTTATAAGTACTTCCCCAAATTTTCAGATATACCAGTCTTGTTGGTATAAGCTAGTGTAAAATGGTTTAGAATGAGTAAACCATTAACTAGCTACAATAAAAGCAACTAATGGTGTCATTTGTCTCAAGAATGAGTAAACCATTAACTAGCTACAAAAAAAACGCAACTAATGATGTCATTTGTCTCAGATCAAGGTAAATTCCAAATGCAACACTCATTTACACTTAACTGCATATATACATCTTAATTAGCCAGATACATAACCTGATTGTGTTTTTCCATGCTACATAGACATGTATGTACTGACAGTAGCAGGGTTTTAACAAGTGTGAGGCAAACTAAGCAGAGCATGCTGAGGTTTGTTGGTGGAATCCTAGTAAAAACATACAGAAACTCCCAGAAAAGAGCCAGTCAGACCCTTTTTAGTCCAACAAAGTGCCACTCACAGGCCTCTCTCACCAGTTTTTGACTCTGTGTTGCACTTTGCATTCAGTGTACTGATGCACACAAGCCACACAGTTTTGAATACTGGATCAAGTACAGCATAACATTTAGGAAAGCTTCCACATCACATAATCTCGTTGGCATACCGGTTTTGATGAACAGATTGATTTGTGTTTTCCTGATTTTTGTATTCACTGGAGCACGTCACCCTCTCCTCTGAGAAGAGCGTTTTGCTGCTTGGTGGACGTATTGCTAGCGTTACCCTTGTTGCTAATGCTCTTCCTCACTACATCGTCTTCCATGGATGCTGCATGTTCCTTTCAGTGGTAACTTAAGAAATGTTGGGGTTTTCCCTTTGATTTCCTCTCCACAAATACTGTTGCCTGAAATGACTTTGTATTTGCTTGCAGGCTACAGCTACACAGAATGTGGGTCACCCATCATCTGTACAGAATAATTATTTTTGTATTTTTTTAATTTTATTTTAGCTAGTTTTAGCGATCATTATTAGTCTCATTTAGTATGTCTTCATTTTCTTCAGGTAAATTATTTGGTTTGAATAAAGTTTCAAAACTAAGTTTTCATGTTACTTTATGATACACTGGGCTCCTGTAAATATGGAAGTGATCATAAAGTATTCTGATAAATTTGATTTGTTTTGTATTGGTCAACTATAAAGTCTGTCCATGTAGAATAGAGAACACCCTGGATAGAGGTTTCTTTTCAAACTAATCTTTTTCAAAATCACATAATACAAGACTGGCATCATTCAGGTTAAGTTTCTCATAGTTCCCTCTGGAATGTGTGATGAAAATGCCATTTCGTAATAAGAAGAAAACAAATTCAGATGTGCATAATCAGTGCGGTTTTGGCACAGTTTCATCACACATAATCAGTTATCACTGATTTGGTTTGATGAGACATTTCCTCTCCATGGGGCAAATCTTCTAATAATTACACATCCTATCATGCCTGACCAGTAAACAGGTTTTGAAGTGCTGCAGCATCAATATGAAGCTGTCTTTGTGCCCCAGCAGACAGATAGACAGTAATTACTTGATATTAAAACCCCTCTCATAAGCTGTAGTGATTATAGTTGCATATCTGGAAACCACTGCTGTAATACTGTCAAAGAAAGTAGGGGGCTTTAAATGTGTAAACAGGAGAATTAAAGAGTGTGTGCTGCAATATGTGTTATTGCTCTGAAATACTTTGACTTTTACTATGGCCTTGTGGGATTTCACCCAGATGCTTTATTCAGTTGTTCATACCTTTTGACTCGCACTTCTGTGGGTATGGTCCTCCCATCCCATTACAACAAGACCAGAGGGTATGCTGTGTAATGTGTAACTCTGGCTGATCCCAAGTCATAAAAAACTGAATTTTCCAGTTCGCCCATGCATTGCATGAACGCAGCAATGCGCATCAAGACCATGATTATACTATTTGTAGCTTTGAAATGAATATAAGTTACTGTAAAGTCCCCAGAAGGAATGAAATCAAACATGTTTATGCAATATTGAAACAAAATTGTAATTTGCTTGCAGATAGAGGCGTTTGTTTACTTCATGTTTTAAGAGTTGCGTAAAAGTTGAGCCAAAAAAAAAAAAACTGACTGGCAGGAATTGGTTTTAAATGAGTTCTTTGTTTAGTCCAGAGGATTTCTATATTTTTCTTTTTGCTTGCTGCTCTGATACCATTTCCACGGTCTCTGCCATGGTGTACAATAACACTGCATGCCAAACCTTTTGCAGAGGTTTTGTGCTGCAGACAACTGTCAATAGAAACTACTGCTGGAGTTCACAACGATAAAAACTATTTGCAGATTGGCTGTGCGTGAAGCTGAAATGCTTGTGTGAAGTGACAATCATCTGCTCTAGTGAGAATTAATTTCAACAGTTTTGTGCATTTTCTTTGCAGCTGTCTTGCATTGGATCCGCCACTGATTTTACCCATCACCTCCTCTAGGGGCTGCAGCACAAGAACAGTAGCACACCATCAATAGCGAGACCCTGACGAGGGATCTGTTTGTGGCACCGAGCTGTGTTTTCAGAAATACAGTAAAGATGACTGCCGTAACAGCACAACATGTCATACAAATTTCAGGGTTTTCTAAAGTGAAGTATCCCATGAGCCACTTGAATAGTAGCAGCTAAAGATAACATGAACTCATTTTAATTCCTGCTAGGCCTTTAGAGTTTCAGTTGCTAGTTAGATTACACTCGAGCGAGACTTTTGCCTACATCTGTGCAGTATGTCTGCAGTATTAATCTACTTTTACCACAACATACGTAGAGGTCTGGCATGAGAGGTTTTAGTTCTCTGAAATATTTGACAACCTCAAAAATGACTTATAGCTCCAGTGAGATCTCAAGGGTTGTTAGGTCATTGTTTCCCTCAGTTGCTTCACCAGAATTGCAAGAGAAAGCGTTCAAGGATAGCTGGGCTGATGTGTTGATACTGAACGCCAATAAATCATTACAACTAGAGGATACTGTTAAAAAAAAAAAAAAAAAAGCTCTGACAGCAGCAACAGGGAATTATGGAGAGTTAAGAGGAGTGAGTCATAGCTATTTGTCAAAATATATAAAGGCTTTTCTAGCCCTTCATCCCAGAGACACAAATGGGAAATTTAGCTTGCATCCTGGGAACCAGCCTTATTAAAACACACAAGTATTCTTGTGGGGGATAGCCCTTTCTTTGATATAGGACCCGAGAGGCTGGTTTTTGTATTATAAATATGGGTACAGTGGCAATGTAATATGTAATAAGTGGGAGCTGTGTGTAATCAAGATAATATTCAAGCAAATTTAATTTCCATATGAGTTGTCTGACTAAAGAAATGTGATAAACATTTAAAATGTACTATGCCTTCTGCAAGCCAGATATTACAGGTGCTATCAGCTTGGCTGGAAGGCTGTTATAACCAGTACGACGCATACAATAGTTCAGGAAGGCACAGAAGTCCTTTTTTAATCATGCGTTCCATACAGCCTCTAATCATGTCCACGACCTCTATCTCTCAAAAGATGAAATATCCGTCCACCTTACAGCCTCCACCTACATTAGCATTTAAATGTTTGTAGTATTTCTAATATGTTCATCTTCATTAAATGCTGGGTCACAGGCTCTGCTGTGTCTCTGTGTCAAACTTGCTCAGACTTGTATGAGCAGACCCATAAAATTCATATTGTTGCATTGAATGTTTAATATCTGAACATGAATTTGATTTGAATCTGGTTTGAAGAGCTGAAATTCTCTGCGCCAGACACACATATATTGCACATTCTACTCATGAAGCCATAATGCTTTAATGGCCTGACAGAAGAAATATATACAGCGGCACTATACTCAGCCAGTGTGAAACTGCTGGGTAATGTCTCCACACTGGAAAACACTCACTAGTTCTGTAATAATTACATCTTTTGTTCAGCTCACATGTTATCCACTGACTTTGTGTATTAGTTGTAGTACTGCATTTAGGGTTTGATTTGATTTGATTTGATTTATTCTTTCAAGCATGTAAAAACAGTTGATATGACAACACACATAATCCAATATCAATGTGCTTATACCTAGTACATGCTTGAATGGAGTAGGAAGAAGTCAGACTTATCCAGTCCTACCCCATGACATCATCTTACCATCATTGGTTTGCAAGCAGTAAATGATTCACTTCTACCCACACACATATTATACTAAAAAAAGATTATAACAGTGTTAACATTCTTACATCACACAAGTGATATACTAAAGAATTATTACAAAGTGTTAACGTTCATACACCACACCCACAATGTTCCATCTAATTAATCATTCAACCTGTTCTTACATATATCTTGATTGACACATACCTTTATATCTGTGTTTAAACTCATCAATTCTATTACTATTTTTTATGTCCACACTTAAATTATTCCATAGTTTTACCCCACTTATAGAAATACAAAATCTTTTTTTGGTTGTACGTATAGCATGAATTTTTAAATTTAACTGACCCCTTAAATTGTATCCCCCTTCCCTTTCATTAAATAGTTTTTGAATTCCACCAGGTAATAAATTGTTCCTGGCTTTATACATAAACACAGCAGTCTGATATCCCACTAAATCACTGGTGTTGGAGACGTGAGGAACCCTGCGATTTTTTTTCCTGCTCGAACACAAAACTGCAGTTCTGACCGTCACTATGAACAAAAAGGACAGAAGCTCAGTAGGTTTGTAAACAAACAAAGGATTAGATCCCTTCATACTGGCCAAAATCATGCACATCTTTCTAATTTGTCCACTTCTTACTGTGTATTGTCACTGTGCATTTTCATCGTGTCATGTATTCCTTTGTGACCACCCATGCACACACACGTCCCTGCTGTCTCACTTAGATTTTTGGTTAATTAGCCACTTGGAGAGTTGTAAACGAGTAGGGACACATCGTTGATTAAAGCATTATTTTGATGATGAGAGCATCTTCAAAGGGAGCTGCACTTTAAGCATTAGCAGAATAATTAACACCCCGAGCAGAGTAATAGGCCCAATGGACAGAAAAGGAGAGGACACACACACAAATGTACACTTTGGCTGCACATACGTATAGACGAAAACAATGAGCTAATCTCAGTGGATAAACTGGGGTTTCACTTGTAACTTCAAATGTAAGTTGACATTTAGGGGACGAAAATCCACATTATGCAGTTGCACACTGACACATCATGCAAACACATACTAACTCCCTGCAGAGGGTGTTGGTGGCAGTGTAATAAAGATGGTACAACTTTATTTGCTGCCTGCAGGAGCACCTGTCTCGCCGTTTGCTTGTCTCTCTTTCATTCATCCATCATTCATCACTGTTAGTCAAAGAATAGAAAAACCAACTGAGAGCACTGAAAGGTCTCATTCATCTTCCTCTGTTCTGTCTTTGATCTGTTTCTTTTTTCTGTCCACTCTTAATATATCTATTACTACTCCTACCACTATATTTCACCCCCATTTTCTCTCCCTCATGTTTGTCTCCAAAAGGAGAGGACTTTTTTCCTTTCTTTTTATTTGCACTTTTCATTTAAACTTTAAACCTAATTCATAAATGAAATAAAAAGAAATAAGCCAACTTGAGTGAACATAAAAATGTATTTTTTAAGTCATCTCACTGGCTATATAACTTGTCTGTTTATACAAAAGGCTGAATGGCTACCGGCTTTTCTGCTGTGGTTATTATGATTAGTTTTTGCCACCTGTAAGATGCTTTGGAGTTGAATATATAATGGAAATGTCATTTTAGAAACAAAATTAATTGGGGGCCTAGGTGACTAACTTGGCAATCATGGTCCCCTGCTGAAAATCCTTTCTGTATATTCTCATACAAAATAACTCAGACCTCCAGCACTCTGGCACTGAAAACCAATCAGTAGCCTGAGAAGCTGCCTGCTTTAAGCATACAAGAGTCAACATGCTGCGCTGAAAGAAAATCAAATGTCATCACTTTTCAATCTGAAAGTTTTGGAGTTTCACTATGATAATGTATGTAGTGGTATGTTTCTCAGGTGATCAACTTGGCTGCTAGTTTTATTCAAAATATATATGTTTTATCTTATTTTTAATAGTTTTTGGGGTACGTTTTTTGGTATATTTACTTTGGTTGAGAAAGAGTTTAATTTAAATGCTGTGCATTATCAGTTTGGAAAACCATTCAAACTCAGCATCAAATTGCATAAATAAAACCCACACTTGTTGGTGTATGGACAGTCAGAATGACGACCTGTTTACGGTGCCAAATTTACCAGCCAGCTCTACATGTATGGCATTTGCTTTTCACTCAAATGTATCATTCAAATGGTATCACATCTGATATGCAAATCTAGTGTTTTTCAGTAATGTCATACTAACTCTGGTATAAATGTAGTGACAGGTTGTGTAGTCACCTCCCATTTTAATGATCTGTTATGTCCTGCTTGTGCACATTCATTTGCACCTGCACCACACTCTATTTAGAAAGTATACAAACATAAAGGATTTTTAAACTGGCTTTATCCAGAAAACTCTTTACAGTATTGCTTCTCACTAGCACATTTCATGCCTTCAGTCCTGTGAGCTGCCAGTAACATTGCAGTCACACCTGTAGCAAAGATTCTTCTTACTGGTCAAGGGGATCCTTCCTGGATTCCTATTTAACTGGATGTCTGGTAAATTACTCCCATACTTTGTTGTTACATAACAAGAATGATGTATATTAATGAGCCTCACACCTACTGAGCTTCTGTCCTTTTTGTTTATAGTGATGGTCAGAACTGCAGTTTTGTGTTCGAGCAGGAAAAAAAATCGCAGGGTTCCTCATGTCTCCAACACCAGGACTCTAGTCTCTTTCCCAGGCTTTAACACCATCCGAAAGTAGAGAACAGAGATAAAGGAAGTAAATTGGAATCGGGTGCTACTTGTCTCATCAGGCAGCTCCTTACCTTGCCTCCTCCTGGCCTGACTCCTGGCTCAGCTGTACTCAGGCTATCATACAGGTATTTCTGCTTTTTCATGTATATGAGAGTGACAGCGAAGGAGAGCGAAGATGACAAGTAAGGTCATGAGCTGAGTTCCAGCCTATTACTTGTGGAGTGTGTGCCTGAGCCCAGTGAGAAGCCAGGATGCCTAGAGGTAGATAAACAGATTTCTCTGGTTGTTGAAGGAACACGGTTTGTACTAGAGTCATTTGGGGTTAGAGTTGACTTACCGGGAGACAGACAAAAACACCACTGCCTCCCACACTCTCTTCCACAACATGCTCAACTGTCAGCTCTCTGTCTGCCAGCCTGTCTGTGCCATAGTGTTTTGGATAAACAAAAGAAGCTCATTTTCAACTGCACTCCTGCCTGCACAGTAGATTGTTTAGATTAGCTCTGCACTTTTACATAATTCATCAGAATTTTTGTATTAGGAACAGTTGCCAATCCACAAATAGCCCCCATTTCACCTTTTCTCTTCCCTCAAAGGACTCCATGTTATTATCTTTCACTGCTTACCCAGCTGTCACTTCATTGTCACTTTGTTTGCTGACACTGACTCTCTCTCTCTCTGTCGGCCTCTGTCAAATGAAATAAACTAAAACAGCATGCTAAGGAATTCAATCAGTGTGTAGTAAAATATCAGACAAAAATGACATGTCACGACACCTTTGTCAGTGTAAACCACAGTATGCAACTCTTTAAATGTTAAAATAACTAAATGAATGATTATTTACAATGTTCAGTTGATGCCTCTGTGTGACCCTGTTTGAGCTTTATGATGGAGCTTTCAGTCCCAGGGTACCAGTATCAATATCACTGGTGGAAAGCAGTGATAAGCATCCAGTTTTACAGCCAATAATGCATTTCTAATAGCATTTGAAGTGTTAAAAAACAACCTCAGCATTGTATATTCTGTTACTACAAGCTGGTAGTATTCCCAGTCTGTGAGTCCATGCTAAAATGTGAAGAGATCCAATTTTCAGAGGAACCGACTGATGTCTCCAGTTTTGGCCTCCCTACATTGGTTACCTGTCCATTTTCGGGTCCATTACAAAATTTTACTCTTTGTTTTTAAATCCCTTCATGGCTCTGCACCATCCTACTTAACTGATTTGCTTCATTGGCATACACCCACACGCTCTCTGAGGTCAGCAAATCAGTTTCTCTTGAGTGTCCCAAGAACGAAGCGTAAGCTTAGAGGTGATCGAGCCTTCGCAGTTGCTGGTCCTAAACTCTGGAATGATTTACCGCTGTCCATTAGACAAGCCTCTACCCTGTCTGTTTTTAAGTCTCTTTTAAAAGCTCATTTAATTTCCCTGGCATTTTGATATTTTATTTTTGTGTTGATTTTAGTCATTTATTATATTGATTATATTTTATATTGTTGTTTGTGGGTTTATAATTTATACTGTTTTATTGCAATGTACAGCACTTTGGTCCACTCTGGTTGTTTTTAGTGCTTTATAAATAAAGTTGGTATGGTATGTTATGGTATGGTATGATGTCAGAGATAAAGCTGAAAAGAGACGGTGTAGAGTCTGCTAGCTTTATGTGCACCTTCCAGTTCAGTTCTGAAGCTGCTGATGAAAAGCAAATGTCTGGTGCAGTTGAATGCCTGTTTGATCACACTCACATTCTTGACAAGGTGCTGCTCATTTTCCTGTGCCCTCAGCAGAGGCTGAATGACTTTCAGCAGAGTACGACAACCCTCAGCATAGATCAGGTGTTGGTTCCAAGCCAAGTGGAATTACGCTACAGTACAAGGAGCGAGACAGGAGCAGATCAACAGCTGCTTGAAAGTTTGTCACAGTGATAAATCTAAGTGTGATTTCTACCAATCAATTAAAATGATTTCTGAATAGCCTATATCTTTAGTGAAAGACTAGGCCAAACTGTTGCTTTTTGTTCTCTATATCACTGTTTAAATTATTTTTATTCAAGAGTTTCAAAGTCAGCAAGTCTCAAACTAAATACACAGTTTAACTTCAAGTCACAGCTCAGTATGATGATTGGTCTAGTTCCCACCTATCTGGCTTATTGTCATTCTCAGTGCAGATTTTCCAGACTAATAGGAAACACTGAACTTGTGAAGATGTAGAGGAGCTGGTACAGGCTGCACTGGGGCCGTACTATAATACCCTGGGAGTGTATGCCATTCCCCATCCACCCATGAGTGTGGATGCTGTTCCATCTGGGTATCTTCACTTGTATTATCACCTGTCATTGGTTGCAATGGCCTATACTTTAGTATCAAAAACTTTGAAATTTATTCTTTAAACTAACACTAGGAACTAGTCAAAAGTACACTAATAACATCACTAGGTTAATATCACAAACTCCTTAGCAACCACTTGCCTTATACATCCAGCTGAGAGAGAATAATATTAACATTCATATGGGACCTTATTTCTGCCCCGTGATGAAAGTATTCACTCATTTTTAGGGGTTTTTTTTTTGTCTCTATTAACTCCAGAGGTAAATATCTGGCTCTGTTGTTGCTAAATGCTTCACTGTTTTCACCAGATTGAAAACCACATGTTCACTGTTTCAAAGCTCTTTTTCTCTTTTTTAAACAACAGATTAAACAAAGCTTTACAAGAGTGGTGAAAGTGAACCAAAAATAATAATGTTGCAGTCCATAAAAACCAAAACAATGAGCTGAAAGACAGTAATATGTTTGGACAACCTAAGAGAAACATTGTCAATCTGTCCTTCACTGACTTGCTCACTGACAATTCAAGGGCACTTGCAGAGAAGTAATCTGCCAATAAATGGTCTGCAGGGTGCCCCAGTTAATTTTCATTCAAGCAGTGATCATGTATTTAAAATAATCTATGTTAAGATCAATTTCTATTTGCTGCAAACTGACATTTCATCCTATTTGTGTCAACGCTGAGAGGAAGGTACATGCTGTACTGTATGTCGGCTCTATTACATATTGGAGACTGGTTTCAATTATCATGACAAAAGGCAATTTACAGATACAGTACATTTCCTAGATGATAGACATA
Source organism: Monopterus albus (assembly GCF_001952655.1). Lineage (NCBI taxonomy): Eukaryota > Metazoa > Chordata > Actinopteri > Synbranchiformes > Synbranchidae > Monopterus > Monopterus albus. The sequence goes on from NW_018127932.1 coordinate 4,215,021, forward strand.
AGCACCTAATGTCACATTTGCTAACACACACATGCACACACTCACAGAAGGATGCCATATTCCAATTAAGGCTTTCACGCTAGCACACTTGGACTTCAGTTGACCGCTATTAGAAAGCTCATGCTAGTGTGCTAACTTGTCCTATGATCCTGCAGTCAGTCTATTTCCATAACCAGCATGGAGCCACATTGCTCATCAAGTTAGCATGCTGACAACCAGTATTCACTGTGTGTGTTTATACCCACATTGTGAAGCATGCTATGGAAATGTTAGGCCCATCCATATGGGTTTTTCCCATTAGGGGCCAATAGTTTTATTTGGGTAAATACAATTCATTCACATCCCGCTGTGAATATTGAATTCTGTGTTTACTATTATCTGTGTGTGTGTGTGCTTTGTCATTCTGCTCTGTGCATCACAGAGCAGAATGACCATGAAAAAAAAATATATATTTTAACCCCTGGATTTATTGTCACATTACTAAACAAACTGACTTCACAGTTTTTTTTTCTGTACAAAGAAAGTCATTACTATGTAAAGTCTTCTCAGCTTCACCAAACATTTTTACATCATATACAGTATATTTTAAATCTATCTATACAACTTATTTTGACATCAGCACAACTTAGAGTTCTGAGGACAAACTGTATACAACAATTTAGTATAAAATGAGCTGCTTTAACCCAGTGAACATGCTGTAGTCAAGAATAAAGGGAGATAAAGACAGTGAGGGAATCTTTGTTTTTGGTGCCACTGTTAAGTGGAGTTTAGAGTGGAGCATCAAATGGAGTCAGGAAAATCATATGAATAATGGAAGAACACAATCCAGAAAAAGCCACACAGGGCCTGTTATGGTGGATAGGACTACATGATATAAGCCTGTAAATGGCTCAATAGAACAGATGTGGGTTTCGAAGAACTGTAATGAGGGCAGAGTTGGCTGTTTGTCTTTGTTTTTGTGCCATTTTATTTGATGTAATGACACCGTGGAATCATAACTGTGATGGAATGGCTAATGCTAGGTCTAGGATGCCTTTCACAGTGTAGTCTGATGTTATGGTGACGTTATAGTCCATAATAATCTCTGCAGAAATGCCAAATATAGATAAAATAGCAACACTGATACAGTAAGGGCATGTTCTTTTGCTTGCCGTCCTCCTGAGAGACGATAGAGTTAACAGTCAGGCACTGAGCTATGCCCACAACTCAACTGAAAATCCAAGACCACGGTAAAATCAGATAAATAAGAACAATCCTTACACTGAAAGTCTGATGATCTCCCTACTGAGACTGAGACTTTAGTACCTGCTGACCCTCTCTTGCTGACTCACAGCCGGAACAAACAGCCCTGTCAGTGTTTTTGATCCGGTGTCACAGTCAGTATCTGTGTCGGCGGACTTAAAAACCCACTGTGCCAACCTGGCACCCTCCCACTTGGCTCTGCAACATCGAGTTTTATTGCAGACCCTGAGAATACTGACAGAGACCCTGGTAAGAGTCTTTGATAAATGAACCCACTGGCCTGCGAGCTGGTAACTGCCAGCAGAATGTCTCAGAACATTTCCTGTATCATCAGGGCTTTCTAATCACAGAGCATTCACCTTTATACCACTGCCTCCATCAGCGTTTAACACCCTGCTCGGCTGCTCACAGGGCATGTGTGTCTATCTGTGTGTGTGGGGTGTGGGGGCATTATTTCCTGACTATAGTGCTTTTCTCATGTCTGGCCTTGCCAGCAATCGATCGGCACCTCTTTTGTCTGCAACATTAACACACACTGAGGTGTGTTCCTGTGCATGTGTGAAACCAATATGAACTGACTGCACTGCATTCACCTGCCTGTGTATCCATTACCTGTTCATGGTAAGGAGACTGCCAAGGTGAAGGATTCTTTTCAAAGCCACACACTGATGTCCGATAACCATCTGGGGAGGCAAAGAAGAATGATGGGTAATAGAGTTGGCTCAGTATCAGGATCAAGACTCGTGAAATAATCTGAGGGTATTGTCCAGATCAGTTAAGGTGCCTGAATTGTTTGTTACGTGGCTCCGTTTGTTTTGAGATCATAAATATATAGATAACATTATATTTTCATGTTGTTTCACTGCTCTAATATCTGCTTCCTAAATAATGTAACCAGGGTTCTTTCTGTCTTTATGTAGAGTGATATAGTCCCTCAGCAAGCATTGAACTGACAGAGGCATGCAGTCCCAACATCAGTCTTAATGTCTTGTATAATGCTGCAGTGAAGGTTAAAAAAATCCTATTAAAATAGCTTTGGGAACAGTTTTGAAGTGATATGCTGCAGTGCTGATATCACAGAGTCCATTTGGCAGATATGAGTGACTGCAGTTGCCGTCTCAGCTTTCATTCTGATACTATATTTGCAGAGGCTCTCAGTATTGGTACAGGTGGTCCCTTTGACATCTACTTAATGTCAA
>NW_018127932.1:4217502-4227850 GCF_001952655.1 Monopterus albus
CCTCTTTTACCATGACTGACACTCCCCTCATTTGACTTTTATTAACATTGTTTCTGGTGTTTGCTCTTTGGAGAAATGGTTTTGCACCTAACTATTTAATTATTTACTAAATGGATAGAACACCCACTGAAGACAGATGGTAATCAGGTGGCATAAACCATCTTGACTAGATGATGACGGCCACATTTCACCATAAAGTGCGATGTTCATTATTCATGCATATGAGAAGCCGACCATTATTGGAAATGCTTTTGCATACAGATCCAGCCAGATGTTTTGTGCAACATTCTGAACATCTGAGCCACTAATTCCTTTCCATAAATTAAACATTTAGCTTGACAATGTCTTTCCCATAAGGTCTGCATTCATTAAAGCTATCATGTGGAGCGTCTGACACTGTATTGGTTCTATGCGGTGATATTTGATGAGCTGGGCATTCTTGCTGGCTCGATTGTGCTCAGCTGTATTGTGTTTGTTGCTCCCAGCCAGTGCACCGCTGGTCTGCTGAGTAGCAGGCCCAAAGGTACAAGTTTGAGTCTGGATTCTATTTGCCACAATCTAGCTCTGATGGAACTTGTGTGGTACAAGCAATAATTAACTCAAGACTTAAACTTGAAAGAAAAAGTCAGTCAAATTGCAGCAATAGGAAACCGTTAACTTGATACACTGTGCTCAGAAGAATCACAACAAATATTAAGAAACAGGAAAAAATGTGGTGCACCTTAAAAAAAAGTGGAAAGCACAATAGACAAGGTGCAATATGGCAGTAAAGTAGCAACATGTCTTCAGTGACACTTAGTGGATCACCTGTTCTTGCAGCAGTGCCACCAGTACCACATATAAATAATTATGTAATAAATTTTAATTTCCCCGGTGACGTCATAGCAGTTCTATCTCGATGTAGATCTGTCGTGCTTTTCCTCTTTCACTCCTGTACCCAACATCTTCATTACACTTTTCCTCACTTGTTCTCCCCTCATCTGTTTTCCTCCCTCCACCTCTCCACCACAGCACCACATCACTCCTGTTTTATTCTTTCAGCGTCTGTCTTTTTGTTTCTCTGTCCTGTACCCCAGCTCCCTTGCTGATCTGCTCTGTTTGTCTCTTTCTCTCTTCCAGTTGTATGATGGCAGGTAGCTGTGATGTCATTTATCCTACTTACTGCGTTGCCATGGCACCCCCTAAGCCAATGGTACTGTGGATAAACACAGTTCTGCATGACTGGAGGATTCATTAATAAAAACACTCTTAATGGACCCCCCAACACACACACACACACCTATTTGTTTTCATTTGTCATGGGGACATTGCATTGACTTGTATTCATTTCCTGCAGACCTGCCTTAACCTAACTTCACCATAACCTTACACTAAATCGTCACTCATTCAATCGTCAGCATCTGGTCCCTACAAAGGAAGGCTGAGTCCTCACAGTGTGAGCAATATCAGGCAAAATACAGTAGTTTATGTAGGTTTTACAATCACTATCAGCTATGCTTGCCATTCCTTGGTAGAATGCACTTGTAAATGCAACTTTGACTTGTTTTCTGTTGCACTAGAAGCAGAAAAGTCACTGTAAAGTATTAGTTTACCCAGGGCACCACAAAATCTGCCCCTGTTCTCCATCCATCCACTTTCTGCTGCCTGTCCAGAGTCAGTATGTTGTAGCAACAGGTTTAGCATGGCAGTCTGGACATCCCTGACCTCAGCAACTTTTTCCAGTTCCTCCTGGTGGATCCCAGGCCAAATGAGAGGTGTAGTCTCAACATCATATACTGGGTCTACCCTCGAAGGTTTTGTGGTTATATAGCAATGCCATGCTACACTATGTTCTTGTTCCCAGATAAGACTTACATGTCCCTGTCAGCTGTAAACATAAAACGTATTAATCTGAGCAGACACTGTATGGATTTGGCCCAATGACCAATTTGATGACCTCGACTACTTTTAGAGTCAGGCCAAATTTCAGGCCATTCCACAGACTGAAAATATAATGGTTGCTTTACTGGTAGGCTGAACTTATCCAAATTGGATTTGATGTGAGAAATGAATAAACAGGTTTACTGGTCTGCAGATCTATTTGGCAGCTCATGGCCATGAGCAATATATTTTAAGAGGATGTAAATGAACTACAGAAATTTAACCTGTGATAACTTTTTCCATGACAAAAATATTTCTATACATTAAGAACTTCCCATTTGTATCAGAACTGAAACTGCCAAAAGCAAACTACAGTATAAAATGAATTAAAACCAAATACTTTTCCGGAGCTTGTTTGTATTAATCTTGATGTTATCTTTTTCTGTATCCCTGAAGCACCTTATGTCAAACAGATTAAGTGTTCTATGAATAAAACAGGCTTAGAGGAGACTTGTAAATCACAAATAAAAACTTGAAAACATTCTGCCATCAACAACCTGAGGGTCAGTCACTGGGGGCAGCGGCCTGGTGCAAACTCAAGGATGTTGTCTTATTTCTTGCATAAGTGGCTGTATAAGAAGCTCACAAGTTATCAGTATGACTGCAGTGATATCAGAGCTGAACGCTTTGATTTGTGAGTTAGCCCTACTTGACATAATGAGGATCACGCCCTTTGAGGAAAATTGGAAGGACAGTGAAAGAAAAAGGGATGGGGACAGAAGTAAGAAGAGTCGGAGTCAGATAGTGATATGAAAACCCTGCAAAAGACACCAGATGGAGAGATGGGCTGCAAAAATATAAAATAAAAACAAAACACAAGACTGAGTGGGAATGAAACAAACACTGAGAGGAGGAAAAACAAATATCCACAGAGAGATTCTTGCATATCAGAGAGGAAAATAATAAACAATGAGGTTTTACAAGTTTATTGAATCTCCCAGCAGCTGTGACAGGTGCAATTTTGAAGAGGTATCTGAGCATGCTGTATATATAGGAAGATTTGAAATTGAGAAATACAGAATTTGAAGAGCACTTTATATGGGGTTTGTCAGTTTAGTATATTTAAGTGAAGGCTAATGTTATATGACACAGTAAAGTGTATTGTATTTGTAGTATTTAGCCATACTTCATAACATGTCGAACTGTTGTCAGCTCTAGAGAGAGGCTAGGCCACTGAGCCTCATTTGAACAGCTCATTTAGTTTTCATTCACCTTTGTTATTGAATTCATTTAGCTAACATGCTAGTTTAGCTTTGTGAGCTAAATAAACTTGCTGGCTAATTAGTAACACTAGTATTTTTGAAACAGGACGTATTCTATTGGCAGCAAATACATTAAATGAACCACTGCATAATATGACTGGTGTTGTTTTCACACATATAAATCCAAATACATATATAAAATGTGTTTGTAATTGTTCATTATGATCACACACACACCATGTGTTTTCATTCCTTGTGGGGACTATACATTGACTTACATTCATTTCCTGTAGACTTATCCTAACCTCAACCATAACCACTACTTACTGAACCCTGACCCTAACAATTAACCTAGCCCTAACCTTAAACCATGTTGCCACCCTAAAATTCAGTGATTTCCTTCTGAGGACCAGCCTCTGGCCCCCACAGAGATGGCCAGGTCCCCACAATGGGAGTGTGTTAACAGGTTTCAGTCCCCATAATGTAAGTAATACAAAGACACACACATTGAAAAGACTGATGCACTCATTCAAGTGGTTGTGAACAGATACCGATGATGCTGAGAGAGCTGCTGCTTTCATAGCCTGCCAACTGTCTCTGGATTTGTGCGTGTGAGTGTTTATATTTCATTAACACAACCCCTTTTCAACTCAGAATATTAATCATGCATGTGTGAATGTATGTGTGTGTGTGGAGGGAAGTCCCAGCTCTGGGTACATGGTGTCACTGAACACCTTCTGCCAACTCTGAGGGAGAGACATACTGTTCTAAGCATGTGAAAGAGGAGAACGAGGAGTCTGAATGTAGTTGAGACATGAGAGAAAGTTATGGAAATGTCTCAAGAACTAGATGAGTGAACCTAAAGATATTTGTTGCAGCTGTGTGTCTGTATGTTTGTGTATTTTGAGGGATGTAAATGTTTTGCTTGGACAAGTGGTTAACTTGTGAGAATACTGTTGCTGGGTAAAAATGGACATGACCTTAAACCCTGGTCCATTTGTATATTGATGAGTTGTGCTACGGAGCAAAGGAAAACTGAGATGAAAAGCAAAACAGATCGCTTTATTCTGGAACAAGTAAAGAGCATTACGTTTCCATAACAAATGGACAGCAGTGACCAAAACTCAGCTTTCTCTGGAAAAGATAAGCACAAGGTGTTAGCTGAATACATCAGCACTGAGCAGCTTAGTGTTTTCTCTCATTCACTTTTAATGGATATTTTAATGACACTGGCTGTTTACTCTTTTCCCACCCTCTTCTACAATCACCAAGAGACAACAAAAAGAAGAGCAATGGTGAAAATAAAAAAGGTAAAGAGGTGAAAGGAAATTATTATTTCAGACAGTCGGAAAGAAGAAGAGAGGGATATAAAGAGTGAGAAGAGGCTAACCGTGTTTCTTTGCCCAGGGCATCGTAAACTACTCCTCTTTGCACTTGTGGCCATTTGAAGAACGGATTGAGATGGTTTCAAGATGAATGGTTTATTGTGAGATGTTACCATCAGTGGTGTGAACTGAGAGCTAGTTTATTTGACCAAAGTTGACCAGGTCTGCAGAACTGAAGAATTCTTTCATTGAAAGCGATAGTCTGCTAATTGGATTGCTCCAGACTCCCTGTCCCCAACCAATTTAAAGCAATCTTTCTATATGTCTCTAACGGACACTGTCTTGTCTCGTTAGCCTCATTATTCAGTTTAATTTTCTCTTTTCTCCCTCTATCAGTTTATGCCTCTCTTTAATGCTGGAGCTGTGTTGGAGTGATGAGTGTTCATTTGTCAGGGGAGCCTCTCATTCCTGACTCGCTATTTGTTTCTTTGATATTTAAAAACCTAGCAACATATTAATCATTATACACTTGAACCTTGCAGGATTCTCTCCAGTACCTGTTTCTCCTGGTTTTTCTCTTATGGTCTTCTTCTGTCAGTGTGTTTCTGTAGATTTCCTCCATCCATGTTGGTTTGAGCTGTAGTGACTCTTTAATAAGGAGCTGGGTGCTGCAAATGTACAACAGATCTCATACCTGCTGTAAAATACACCTCATACAGCAGAGTAATTCTCAATTAATCCATGATGTTGTCAATAAGGGAATACATTATAATCCATGCTATGCTTACATATGTACACACATACCTGTGTGAAGTGTACATGTGGACTCATACGAGTGTACACACATACCTGTGTGAAGTGTACTATACTGTACATGTGGACTCATACAAAGAATCCACAGGTGCATACTTGTTTCACTGTATGATTAAAGGCTGTATAATATCATGGCTTATAACTAGATTTTAGCCGTTTAATTCCTCTTCAGACATTTCAGAATTGTCATCAAATAGATGCATCTTGTGCTGTTCTACCAAAGACCTACTCTGCTTTCTGGCTTATATCCTTTGACTTTGACTACTGTGCAACAGTCTCTCCTTTGGCTCTATTCAACAGGGACACCACACTTTGAAAAAACAACTAGTGTCTATCAACACTAATCAGGTTTGTTTTTCAGCATGGATGAAAATTAAAGCATCCAAATGTATGAGAGCAGTAACAGACACACTAATCATATTTAAAAATGGGGGGTCTGTAGTAATTTTAATAAATGCACATAAAAGCAAATAAAAATGTTTCAGTTTAGCAGTTGTTTCTTTTCTAAGTTCACTTCTAACAACCGATATAGTTGCATCAATCTCATACGCATGTCACCATTGTTACAACAGTTTTTCTGTTGCACTCTTGGATCTTAACTCTGCCTCCATGTTTCGGACTGTGTGATTGTTTTGCTAGTCAACAAGTACAACACTATACCTAGTTAAATTGCTCAACAAATCAAAGAAGTGGATGTTGATTCGAGGTCAGATGACGTTGTCGGTGAAGATGACGACAGTCTTCTGTATTGTGCTAATATGGTATGCCCTCTTATCTGAGTTGTTACACTTTAACTATTGTTATGGAAGGGAACATTAAAACTGTTAGTACAGATTTTAGCTTGCCCTACTTTTCCAGCTGCTTAAAACCTTTTCTTTCATGACCTAAATATACAAAGCATATATTGTATGTGTACCTTTCTACAAAGCTTAGTGCAGTACAATGCACTTTTCCAGAAGACTTAGTCCTACACATTTATTTATACACATCAAGAAGCTGCCCGGTCCGGCCTGTTCCATTTTGCTGGCATGAGACAGATTTTTGTCCGTTTCTTTGCTCCTTTGGTCACCATCAATAAGAAAGGAGCCATATTACATTCTATTTTATTTTCATCAGCACACAACAAGAGCGCCTCTGCTATGAAAGGCCTTTTCAAAGGACTAAAATTTCCTTTACTGAAAACCTTTGTTCTCTGAAATGCATTCACAAAGCTTGCCATAGTCTCCCATGTGTTCTATGAGCCTTGCATTCTATTAGATGGCCATAAATGAGAGAATTAATAATTGACATCCTGCATGAAGAAGCTCTAATGATTGTTGATCTGAGCCAGCAGCCCATGGGGGAAAATAAACTGTTTATTTAATAAAATGGAACATGATTAGGGTTATTATGCTTGGCCACATATCTGAAATAGGTTTTTTTTTTTTTTTTTTTTAAAGCTGAATGTGCATGGCATAACAGCTTGGACTGCACACTATATGCAATTTAATGTTGAATCAAATCACAATGTATTTATATAGCACTTTAAAAACAATGTTTTGTTAATCAAAGTACTTCACATGAATACAACGTGGATGTTGGGGATGGAATAATCTTACACAGATTGATGGAGCTATCCATTCATCCATCTAGGGACAGTAATCTTACAGTTGAGACTCAGACTGTAGTCGACATCTGAGCAATAACAGGGTTGTTTTCAAATCAAAGCTGGACTGCTACAATATGTGCCTGCTTTCTTTATGTGTCTGATGCCTCAGGTACAGAGGATATGACTGGATGTGTTATTGATCACAGACGGGTAATAATCACCGGCTCTGATCCTGAATTACACATATAGATTAGCTGAGGACACAGTAGCAGCTGTGGCTGTGTACCCTCCATTCTAACTGGCAAGGTCACTGCAATGACAGTCGTACTGAAATGCAGCTGCCTTGCAGAAGTGACACAGTCAATACAGTGTAATTTCAAGCTCAGGATTTCCACAACATTGCCCTTAGAGCTACGAAAAGCAGAAGACAGTTCAGATAAATAATGGGATCATTTCCACTAACACAGACTGGATGTTTGACATATTAGACATATTAAATAGCCCATCGTTTTTGAACTTTAAAGGCTGTGTCTTCTGCCTTACTGTTTGGTCCCTGACAGCTACATTATATTTACAGGTGTCTCAATATTTGGAATTTCCCCACTGTTCTGGAATTTCCCCACTGTGGGATCAGAAAAGTTCTACCTACCTATTTATGTGTAACCCTTTTGCCACCCAGCTCCTTGTAGCAAGGGAATAACTTCAGTGCATAACCCTATAAACTCAAAAAAAAACCAAAAACAGATTGGCAAAAGAGACATCCCAACGTATAAAACTATGTCTAGGGTTCAGTATGATCCTCACCTTTAAAACACTAATTAGAGATTTCCTAGAAATGATATTAATTGAAATAACTCAGAATATGTACTTCCAGTTACCCGTAACTTATGAACAATTTTTCCAGGGTGTGTTTCACAGTGTAGAAACAATAAACACACACACTAAATATGAATACAGGCGTACCTAATGAAGTGGCCAATGAGTGTATTTATGAGTAATGAATGATCTCTTGATAAGTTTTATTTGGCTATTTTAATTGAAGCCATCTGAAAATCCTGCATTTGGAGTCATTCTGATTTCAGTTCAGGTCTATTTGCACCACGAGGAGCGGCTGTCTTGCAAAATTACTCCTGCAAAATGGTCTCAAATAGCTGTGACATTGTAAAAAAGCAAAGGCGCTGTCTGTTACTCCACTGAAAAGTCTTTGCTGCTTTGTTTTTCCTCTTCTGCTTGACATCTATCTGCTCTACTTGGTTTAATAACTTTGCATTGTGATGCCTGTGATTTCCTCCAGCACTGTCTCTCTCAGCTTCTCTGTGTGACAACACTGCAGTGTGACAGTTTCTTGTTGTTCTGATGTCTGTTTCCCCTCAGCTTTCAGTCTCTGCTTGTAAGAGCTTAACCAGCAGCTCCCTGTGAGCCCAAGCGTAATTACAACAGCAGCAACATCAGCTCAGCTATTTCGTCTGACAACAAAACTGCTTTGCAGACAAAGACAAACTGGCTTTACTCAGTTGAGATTTGGGTGTGTGTTCTATCTGTGCGCTTATGCAGTGTCTTTCACCACTGTATGTAGGATGTGTCTGACATCTTGATTGTTCTCGGTGTGTGTTTGTGTGTGTGCTTATCTTTTTCTTGATGTATTTTACAGTATAGTTCAGTACATTCAGTCATTTAGCACATTAGTACTTTACTTGCATAGTCTTCACCAGACAATCACTCCAGCAGCAATAGCCACTGTGTAGATTTATTATACTCTTAGTATCCATGTTGTAATATTAGTATTCTATAAACACAGCATAAATAAACTGGATTTATCACATGATGGCTTCAGTCATTATATTAAGTGTGGGGGCTAGTGGGTGGTGCAAGAACCATCTTTATTTTAAGGAAGGAAAATTAAGCTATTAATACTGTAGTAAGTTAAACATGTAATGCATTTGCAAAAATAACAAGAGAGGGGGCAACTGTGGCTCAGGAGGTAGAGTGTGCCGTCTCTGAACCAGAAGGTTGGCTGTTTGATTCCTGGTCTCCCCAGTCCTCATGTTGAGGTGTCCTTGGGTACGACATTGAACCCCAAGTTGCTTCTGGTGTGTTTAAAAAGGGCGCCATGGTTGAACACTCTCTCTAGTGGAAAGCTTCTGTAACAGAGACAAACTCCTTGTCCGTGTTAAATATACTTGGCCAATATAAAGAGAATTTAAAACTTGATACACAGGAGAAGAAAAACAAGATCAGGCTGATGTGATTAAAACACCATTTTGCTCTGATGATGTCACTGTTACCCTTCATTTGTCATTGACATGAATATGCTGTTGTAAAATACCATCAGTTTATTTAATCATCTCGTTCATTTGTCAGTGGTTCCTTGGAGGTTTATGGTTACCTCTCACCACTTGTGTGTTAGATTGAACCATCATAAAAGATGTACAAGTTTGAGGCTTTCTCAGCTGTTGTCTGCGGTTGACATGAATATGCTGTTGTAAAATACCATCAGTTTATTTAATCATCTCGTTCATTTGTCAGTGGTTCCTTGGAGGTTTATGGTTACCTCTTACCACTTGTGTGTTAGATTTTATATGCATGTGACAGACATAACAGACCAGTGATTGACAGCTTAGTTGAGAACGCTGCAGTGACTATACTTCTCCAGTGCCTGAATGAATTACTCATCTATTATTGATTGTAAGGATGTCATGAATGTAGTCTGCAGAGAAAAAAACATAAGAAACAAAGAATGGATGAGCAGAAGAGGAGGACAAACATGATTAAAGGAAAGATAGAGACAAAAACACAGCTTGGGATGAAGAAGATGAAGAGATGATGAAACAAACTCTTACAGCGAAACCATAAAATTTCCCCACAAGGCTCTCTCAGTAAGATTTCATTAGTAACTGATTCAAGCCTGCTGAAGCATGCATGACAAAATGCTTGACATAAGACTACATTAGTTTGCATTGCAGACATTTTGGGACTATGATGGTTCCAGACAGAGGAATTATTTAAAAGCTGGATGCTCCCAGAATTTGGCATTGAGTCATAAAGGATGATTTTATTTTTCAACTTTAAGAACAATGACTGTCTGATATTGTATTTCAAAAACAACAACAAAAAGTGATGTGGAATCACTGAATTGATATAAAACCTGTCTGTTTTGAATTTATAGTCAAACTAATATAAGATCTTGTGCCATGCTGCCTTTAAGATCTTAACAAGGATTCATCAATCGATACCTGTGCTGTTTGGAGCTGATTTAGGATCTGTCTTTTCACTAACTGTTTGCTTTTTACTTTTTAACCAACTGGTGAGTGATGTTTCATGAAAACAGAGAAGAAATGTTGCTGCTGGTGAAGAATGGGCTGGTATTTAACTTGAAAATGTTTAGGTGTGAGTGAGACTAAATGTAAATGGAGTGCACTTAGAGGGTGTTTTTCTACTGTAGTACTCAAACCTGTTTTTGCCTGACTTTAAACATCAGCTACAGTTCCCTCTGCCTCGAT
>NW_018127932.1:4227910-4229573 GCF_001952655.1 Monopterus albus
GTATGAAACCACATGTACAACTTCCAGCACTGTTGCTTTTCTTCTGGTGCAAATCCCAACTGTGAGTCCTTCGTAAATAAGAACACAATTTCACAGTGTATTGTCAAAAAATGAGCTGCACGAGTAAACCTGAGTAAACAGCCCCCTTACTTTGGCTAATTGGAGCTCAGCACTGTGCAGGAACAGTGTGCAGGTACAGGTTTCCTGCCCTTTTTTGTTTTGTTGCAGTTTTTAGGGTACAACTTGTGTCATTCTGATTAATTTATTAGCCAAACCTATCAGTGAACTTCATCATTATGCATGTTGATCTATGGCCCCTCAGGTTTCAAGTGACTGGGTAGGGTGGGAAACTTGTTGAGGGCAAAAGACCTTTCTCAAGTTATGTTTTTGTTTGTATTTGTATTCTGGTGGACCTGTAACACATCACCAGTGGTGGTCCAGTACTGTCCTTGTTCCCAAGTGTTGTCCACCCTTTTTATGGCTTCTAATATACAGAGTCCAAAAATGAATGTATTACCAGTTTTTTTTTCTTTTTGGCCATTTGTATTTGGAGTATTGGGTTGTGTTATCAAGATAATGTGTAGCTTTAAATCTGCTCACATGTGAGGACTGGTGGGAGACGACTGACAGAGGCAGCAAATTTTACATTACAGTAAAGATAAAATGTGTAAGGTTGGGTTTAAGTTTAGTCACCTTACACTGTTGCAAATGCAAACTGGGGCTTTTTCAATTAATTGGTCTCTTAGTCCTTGTATCAGATGCCACTTGTTGGACCTGACTTCCTGCTGGACTACTCTTGGCCTGTGTGTGTGTGTGTGTGTGTGTGTGTGTGTGTGTGTACCAATGCAGCTTCTGCCACTCTGTGACATAATGAAGAAATGAAGGTAATTAACAATATAATTATGAAAATATCCCTCTTCCCCAGAGGTATGAACACTGAGAGAAAATTTCTGGCTCGTGGTCTCAGCACAGTGACTTTCTCAAGTATTTTAAGCCAAATAGAATTAAAATATGCTGTTGAAAATTCAACATGTAGCTCCATAATGGAGCTTGGAGTTGTCGTTTGGCTCGGGGTATGAAAAGAACAACCTGGTAATAAACTGTCAATTAGCCTGGCTAACAGAAAGTTGACAAGGCGAGATGCAGAGATACAGACATGGTGTGTGTCAGGAAGGAACAGTGATTGCAGGTGCTTGATATTTTGGCTTCATGTGTGTAGGCACATATCGGTGTGTGTTTTGAATGTCTGTGGACAGGCGTGTGTGTGGATTGGCTGAGAAGCTAAAAAACCAAGACACGGTAAATGTCAGGTGTGTGTGTGCGGTGTACACAGTGAGAGAGAAACTATATGCATAAACTAGTTGTAACACTTGCCAAGTGTTTAGACAAGGAATTATTAATCTCTAATTAAGAGCCAAGAAGCTGGAATAGGTTCGGCTACTGGAGCAATGTGTGGTGTTCAAATGAATCTCACAAACCATATGTTTGTGTTAAGGTAGCCCCCCTCACATATACAAAACAATTTAGATAACTAAAATAATGAAATATATGGAAAATTAATAAACCAAAATAACAAAGCTTAACCGTGTTAAGTCTTTTTTCTCTTCACAGACCAATATCAAAAAACTAAGTAATCCCTCCTCCTTGTGAGGAACAAGTAAAT
>NW_018127932.1:4229699-4252070 GCF_001952655.1 Monopterus albus
GTCCAGTCTCAGTATGATGATGAAAAAATATACTACACCAGAAGGCGTATTTGAATCCTTTGTCCACCACACTGGAGTGTAGTAACACCTGTATGCTGACCAAAATTATCCAGATCTTCCCGTTCCAGAATTCGCATGGGAGGCTCACCATCAAACTCCAAGAATGATTTATGATCATTTCACGAATGGAATAGAATGTCCCAAAACAAAAAACCTGACCAATCTCCTTGTATTAATACGAGCATACGGTAATGTCTGCTCAGAATGGCGCACACACAACGCAGCCGTCTTATCTCTTCAACACACAATGGCATGGTTTTAACATAACACTCAATTTAATTTCTCATAAAATTCAACAAAATAAATAGGTGTAACCATAAAGTTTTACCTTCTGCTTCTCGCTCACTAACGAGGTAGAATTCCCCAATTCACTGCTGGCCCGGACATGAGCTAATGGCTGACGCCATTAGCTACTATCTTTAGCTCACAGTGCTTTCACTCGCTACCATGACCAATTCTCAAATGGTGCCAATTCTTTTTCTTTCTTTCCCTCGCGACTGTATCCGTAGTCGCTATGTCATATATCCAATTTCAATATTAAAGTGTCTTTGGCCTTTTCTGCTCACACTACCCAGGTAAACTCCAGAACATGTATCTCTTTTAATCTCTGTCCATACTCCGTTTTTCTGTTCTGCCACACCCCTGACTCTACCCAAGGGCTGAACTTGTGAGGCGTATCTCCCCTGACCCTGACAGTTCCTGATTGGTTTTGCTACTTATCAATCTTCTACTTATTTCTTTTCCCATATGACAGTGGAAAATGCACAACCCTTCACAATAAAGTTACCTCTATGTATCAGTTTTCTTTTTGTTTTTTTTTCAATAACCACAACATCAGGTGGGTTACATAGTCTCATGGGAACACTTGATGCTGTTGTAGCTAAATGAATACAGAAGTATTAAAAGATGGCTGCAGAAACAAAACTGCAATCAAATTTTGTGAACAAATGCATCTTAATTTGACCTTTTTTTTTGTCTCCCTTCTATGCCTTGTCTTTTTACTGCGTTTTTCTTTCATACATTTGTGTGAGTGTGTGTGTGTCTGTATGTGTGCTAGATAACTTGTATGAGGTGCTATTGAGGTTAATGATGGGAGACGGCATCTGGTTCCAGATCCCTTTAATAAACCTCGCCGCCTCCACCCGCCTGGTGCATGCCAATGAGTTAGCCAAATGCATCACTGTGGCTGTGTCAGAGGAGAAAGAAAATAAAGTCAAAATGAAGAAAAAAAATGAGGCCTGGGTCCTAAAAAGTACTGTGAATGAGTTGGAAATGCCTTTTGATAAGTTTGAGTTTTCAGATGGGCTGTCAGGGACAGACAGAATTGGTTCTGGACATTTTTGGAGCTAAGCATTTTGGGATGAGATGACATTTAAAAAAAAAAGATGAAATTAGACTAGGAAATAGATAACATTTAGGATAATACAAATGGGTATAATAAATTGAGTTTATTAAAAAAAAAAAAATCCCTATGACACCATTCAATCACAGGCCCACCAGGTCATCTGGTGGAACACAGATCGAACCTTGAGAAAACAATCTAAAGCAATTCCAGATGCTGTTGACTTGTGTTTCCTACACTTGACATGACTTCTAACATTAGAGGGCTGCTTCTTGATTTTACTCATGTTCATCGGTTTTCTTATCAAGTATTACTCAGGGTGTTGTATTAGGTATTTAATGGCTCTGAGGGTAGTATTATCTGGCCTTGGACAAAGCCTGAGTTACAAACTGGAAGTGTCGAGTTTGAAAGCTGTGGGTTTTTGCTCAGCAAAAATATGCTATTGGTCTGCATTAGGAAGTGTAGGGAGCCTGACCCATACAAGCTGTTAAAAGTAAACTAAATCCAAAGTTTAGACTAAATTGCTGGATGGATGGAAAACATTTCAGCAGTGCATGTATGCTTCCATCTCTTTATACAGTTTACATCCAGCACAAATTATTTGGCTCTGAGTATACGTTGCTGTCTTGTGGGTGTCTGAAAAAAACTGACTGAATAGTTTGACCCCTGAGGAGGAATAACCCAAATAGTCTTGTGTGCTGTGTTTCCATATTCACCCTGGACACAGACAGAAGTCAGTGTTCGTCTACTTGTTTTTAAGCTGCAGATGGTTCTTTGTGAGACTGCTGTACTCCTCCTCACTGCCCTCAATGACATCCCTCCCCACAGAGCTGTAATCAGAGAACTTCTTTAGGTGATATGACCCAGAGCTGAGTCTAAAACCTGATGTATGGAGTGAAATAGAAAAGGTGGCTGTTGTGTGCAGAGCTGTAGACACTGCAGTGCTCAGAATGTGAGACGATGACATCTTGCTTCTCCAACCAGTTCTGACAGTCGGTGCAAAACAACAATAAAAGCAACGTTAGTTGACAGTGGCGAGAGAAAATCCTGCCTCTTTGTGTGTGTCTGAGTGTACTTTCCCATTTGCAGTTAAATTATGAGCTGCATTAGAAAACAGACTGTCCTTCATAGACAGAAAGAGAGACAGAGATGTGCTGGTTTTAACAGATTACTGCAGTCAGCTCTGCCTCACTCTGTTTGTCCAGGTTCTGCCTAGATAGAATGCACACACAAGTACACACACACACTCTCGTTAAACAAGAAAATGCAGCTCTGTTCATGCTGCAGGCAAGGGAGGTACTGCTCTCTTTTTCCCAGATATCTGCCTCTCTTTTATAATATCACTATATACCCAACCTCTGCACACACACCTGTACTCAGTGCAAGTTCCCCAATGAAATACCTTCTTTGTACTTGAAGGAAAAACTTCAGAGTAGCTCATATTTCTTTGCACCTTGTATTCATATGAGTATAGATCTCAGTAGAGTCATACATCTAAATATAAGACTGCAGCAAAAAAAGACTGAAAGAATAATACACATAAGGAGGAAATGTTAGGGGGAGGAAGGGAATTGTGATTGCATTCATATTGTAGTCAGATCTTTTGTTCTGTGGCTAAAAAGGGGGAAGGAACCATCTCCATTTAGATTGCTTTCTGTGAGTACAAAGAGGACACACACACAATGACCCATTAAACATGCATGTGCACATGCACAGCCAGGCACTTGGACATACACACAGGAGTGTGTGCAAGCCTGCTTTCATCAGCACACACAAACACACACACTCAGACAAACACAGTTCTGCCAGTACACTACGCATATTTATGTGTGTGTGTGTGTGTGTGTGGCCTTGTTTTTCTACCCTTGTGGAGACATAAAACCTGGGAACATGTTAGCTTTGTGTAACCTGTGAGGACTGGAGGCTGGCTGTAGTTGGTCGAATCTTACAAAAACGGGCATGGTTATGGTTATGAGTATGGTTAAGGTTAGAATAGGTCTCCTTAAGTCTCTATAGGGACCTGGTAAGGGACAAAAACAAAGGATGCGTGTGTGCTTATATGCAGCGCCTATGTGAGAAGCCAAAACAAGATAAGTTATATTTTTATTTTAAAACGTATCTACAACATTTTTCGTTAAAAGTTTTCTTGATTCACCAAGTTTATCATCATCATTATGTGTTCAACTGATTTAACAAAAACCAATGTTTATGTTGATGAGCTGAGGCACAGTTGTTTGAGTTAAGGTTGTCTGTTACACTCAGTGGACATGGAAACGTGTATGTCTGACAATTTGCTGAACTGCCAGCATATTTTATATTTGGGTTGCAGTTGGTTAGTTTTAATGTTGCCACACAAGTGATATTTAAGCACAAAGAGCAAAACAGTGCATTTCAGTGTCATGCAATTGGAAATTTCACTACAGAAACAGCATAGGTGAAATTGGGTGTAGAGTATAATGTAAACTTCACTGAACACAGAAATGTACAGTGTATATGTTACAGGGCTAAAGAATGAGGGGCTGCTCACTCTTGATGCAACACATTTATTTCTGTAAAAGTCAGAATGCAGTACAGTCATCAGGAGCGCACTCATCAATTACACCCTGGAGACTCGCTCATCCCGTACTGACTACCCTTCTTTGACTGGCGTCGTCTACATCTAGACCAATTAACCTTAGCTCAAGTACTACTAACACACATACAATACATAGTAGTGGCAGAACACAAGAACCAACCAATCTCATTGTGGGCGTATTACAATACTGGTTCAGCACTTGTACGCTTAGGCAGGTACATCATTTTAAACAGGACCATCATGAATTCACAAAACTATGTGTTTTACCCTTATTCTGTTGTACTTATATGAACTCAACTTAATACAGTTTCTACTCATTGTTTCTAACCAGTGTTTTTAACGACTCTTGTTAATTCTCTCATGAATGCAATGTAACTTTAGACCAGATACAACACTTGAACAATACTGGCTCTAGACTCAGCTTAATAACAGAATTAGCGCTAGTACACTGTCCACGGGTGTACAGTTTAGCTTAGGTTGATGCTCCACCTTGCTACTTCATGTCATTCACCCTTTTATTCCATGCTATCAGCCTTTTCAATCAACTCATGCGGTCGCCACGGACCTATGTCCACCATCTTGACAGCGCAACATGGCGACTCACACTCACAGACTCATACACCAGTCAATCCACTCTTCTCCGCTCGATCTGAAACACTAAAGCACCCAAGATTCACTACTACTGTTGTCTATCATTTGTGTGTTGTCTATAACCCGCTCACCTGTAAAAGACAGAATGTAGTACAGTCATCAGGAGCGCACTCATCAATTACACCCTGGAGACTTGCTCATCCCGTACTGACTACCCTTCTTTGACTGGCGTCAACTACGGATGCTTCAGGCATCGGGCGCCCCCCTGGGGGTGAGTAGTATACGGGCATTGATGATCCTTTTCCTCTACAACACACACTAGGCTAAGGAGTAAATAAACTTCAACAGTAGGTTCTTCAACAGCCCCAGCCCCACTCATCACAACAGTTCAAAATTAAATGGGGGGCAACTATCTTTATACTTTACACAGTGCCACATATACACCCACACCACTTAGTGGACAACCTGCTCTGCCTCCTGAGCCACAGCCACCAGTTCAGTACAGATGAAGAGGAGTTAGTCACAAACTGGACGCTCAGTGTAACTGTCTGCCACAGCTGTTTCATATTGGCAGATTTGTCAGCAACCAGATGTTCTTGTCTCATTTTTGTAGTGACATGTCAACACAAAAAGACAGTAGGACAGGAATATCCAGTTCTGACCCTGAAGAACTTTAGTCAAAGTTCCTGGGCTCCAAAGCCTGTGATGGTCATTGTTATCCAACAGTCTAAGATACAGTATGCCATTAGTTGTTGGTATATACACTGTGTTTTTTGAAAAACAAAAAAACTTTTGCTCATTAATTTATGTAGGAATAATGAATTTGCAAAAATCGTTTTGGGTGAATGTTGTTATGTTGAGAATAATGCAATGCAAATTGAAGCTTTTCCCCAGGGTGAAGTTTAGAATGATCACAATACTGCGTCTCTCTCTCTCTCTCTCTCTCTCTCACACACACACACACACACACACACACACACACACACACACACACACACACGCACTGGCTTAAGGCATTTTTCCTTTTCCTGCATCGTAACTGCAAACCTGTAACTAATATTCTCTCAATAATATACAGCATACACACATACACACACAGCCTGGGTTGTGTGTTACTGTGTTAATCTATCAGACCTACTGCTCATTAACATGTTATCATTTAAACAGTAACTTTTAAGAAATGCAGAGCACATTTCAATTAAACCCATTCTTTACTCTTCATTTTTACTGGTTACTCTTCTGTGATGCTTTAATATAAAGGCTTCAAAAGACTAATTTGCCCTTTTTATAATTATTAAAATAGACTGACCTAGCTTTTCCTCTTCATTACTGTCATCGCCTTGCAGCAAAGCTTTCTCATATTCAAAATTTCTAAATAGTTTAAGTTGTCAGTTTCCAGTACAGTAGTAAAGTGCCCAGTGTAACTTGATTAATCAGCGGTCAGCTGCAGGATTTATATGCAGAGGGTTGTTCTGTAGTTTCTAGGTCGGCAAACAATTTAATGCATTTTTTTCTTCATATAATATTTGCTACTTTCTGAGAGAATTAGTTTGCTTGGTAGCTATATTTTTCTTCCTGGCCCTTTTTTGCACATTGCTGTCGCCCACGTGCATGTCCCCAAGACTAATAAATTTGTAATCCACTCCTATAAACCTATAAACATTACTCTATAGACCTTTAAATCCTTTGGGGTAAGTCCAAGTGAATCCTCAAATCATTACAGTCACTGTCTCTGAATGCTAACTATCAAAATCAAACAGTTTTTTATTTTTCTCGCTGAGACCAGATCCTTTAAAGCTGTTAACTATTCAAGTTGTGTGGCTGTGAAAGGCATGACTGCCTGTTTTTTTTTTTTTTTTCTTCCTGCAGAATGTTATTATTTCAAACCTTGAGACTCCAAAGCAAAAGCTGTTAACTATTCAAGTTGTGGGGCTGTGAAAGGCATGACTGCCTGTTTTTTTTTTTTTTTTCTTCCTGCAGAATGTTATTATTTCAAACCTTGAGACTCCAAAGCAAAAACTATTCTGGTTATATCTCTATGGAGTCGAGTCACCATGAGTCCTTTCTCAAAGCAGTCAACTCAAGGTCAAGACTCGGGTCCACATTTTTATCACCTGACTGGAATTCATGTGTCATTTGTTCATGTTCAAGTCTCGAGTATATAACTAAGCTCTTCTGATTTTGCTTGTATTATTGTGCTTGAATTTGCCATCTGGATACATTTACTGCAGACATCAGTGGTATTTTCTTAGGGGTAAGTTATTGCTCAGCAAGAGAGACTACTTTATTCATGGTACCAGAGATATTCTGTTGCAGTATCTCATTTAGCTTATGTAAACAGCTTAACAGGACTAAAACCTTTGCTGAAGTAGAGCCAGAATTACATGTTGCGCTGTCAGTGTTAATACAGCCAGTAGGACGTTGTAATAAGATTAGAGAGTGAAAGGAAGAGGGAAAAGACGAGTGAGGAGGTGATGAGAGCAGGAAAAGATGAGCGAGTGAAGGAGGGGATGAGAGAGGAGATGTAATGATGCAAGTACCTGAGATAAGTGACTGCCATCTGAGGTTGGCAGGCCTGAAACACACACACACTCACACACTTTCCTGCTGCGTAGAGCTCCTGTGCCACATGAAAAATGTTCGCTCTTTTCTCGGCTTGTTTACAACAGTGGCACTTTTCAATTAGTTGGGCAAATGCACATGCACACACACACAAACAGCCACACATACTGTATGTGAACAGACTGAAAGAGTTAGGGCACACACCGCACACACACAAACAGAATGCATACTCGGCTCACAGAGAATGACATCTTTTCCTGAAAGCTGTCAGTTGAAACTACAGACGCTGTAGAACAAATGAGACTTGGAGTGTGCACACATGCACACACACACACAAATTCACATGTACATCTCCATATAAAAGCGGCTAAGTAAATGAATTAAGGCACACACATACACAGAGTATTTGAGAGTGTCTCTGTCGGGGTTTCTTGTGAAAACTATTCCCTCATGCCATTATGGAATAAAACACATTAATGAACACAGTCATAAAAGCACACATAAAATACATACACAGGCACAATAGTACAGATTCACATTGTTATAAATCTGGATTCTCTTGATATGTACATGAGGAAAAGTCACATCCTCCTATTCCCTGAATCTGATTTATTCTCCTTTTGTCTCATTATCACTGGATAGAACACAGCACCACACAAAGCCACTGATGGGCCTCAGTGTGCATACAGTACGGTGTGAACAATACGATAAAACATGACCAGACATTCACAAAATTAAACACAATCTTCTGTAAAAGTTCACTGAACAGAAAAGTCAATTTTCTTTGGCACAAATCAAAGTTCATCAAAATCAATCTGCAAACAAAGACAGACTGATGAATGTAATAATCAGCCTTTTGACCCAGCATGAGGTTTGAATCCCAGAAGTGTTTGAAACATTTTGATGTGTTGAATTTCATTTAGTGTGTAACTACAGTTTCTCTGACTTTTATTTCCCAAAACACAGACTGGAAAACAAGCATCAAGCTCTGAGATAAAGAAAAATCACACAACAGCTAAAAGGGGAATTAAACACAATGAGGATTTTGAGCTCGAAACTTGTGCTGTTCTTACAAAGATGCCTCTTAGCGTAATCAAATATTAAAATAAATATGATCCTAACAGTGAAATACTGTATTGTGTGTCTCCCAAATATCATTTATCACCCTTGTGTAACTATCAAAAGAGGATTTAGTAGAAATATTTTCCCCTTGATAGTGAATTGGTCTTAAATCTTGGCTTGTAGACGGTTTGCAGCTTGGACTTGTTCTGTGCTCTTTTAAATGTTGTGTTATTCAGTCACACACAAAACGAAAACTATATGCATTGTCACATGTCATTTCTTTTGATGAACATGAGGCACAGAGATGAAGCACAAGCGTACTATGTCTAACTCCATCCATTTTCTTTCGCTTATCTGAGATCGAGCCATGGTTCAGTAAGGTAGTCCCGACGTCCCTCTCCCCAGCGGCGTGTTCCAGCTCCTCTGGTGGGATTCCAAGGCGTTCCCAGGCCAGATGAGATATAAAAATCTCTCCAGTGTGTTCTGGGTCTGCCCCGGGGTCTCCTATCAGATGGACGTGCCTGGAAAACCACCAGAGGAAGGCACCCTGGAGGCATCCTGATAAGATGCCTGAACCACCTCAACTGGCTCTATTCAATGTGAAGGAGCAGCAGTTCTACTCCCAGTCCTTCCTGGATGTCTGAACTCCACACCCCATCTCCAAGCTTAGGTCTGGCCACCCTGCAAAGGAAGCTCATTTCAGTTACATGTATTCACAATCCTATTATTTCGGCCACTATCCACAGCTTATGACCATAGATGAGGGCTAGAGCATAGACTGGTAAAATGAGAACTTTGCCTTTTGACTCAGCTCCTTCTTCACCACACGGTCTGGTACAATGTCCGCATTACTGCAGATGCTGCCCCTCTCTGCCTGTCAATCTCACGCTCGATTTTACTCTCACTTGTGAATAAGACTCTGAGATACTTAAATGCCTTCACTTGGAGCAGCATTATGAGGAAGATAGGAATGTTAGGGAAACAGGCTCAAACTCAATAAAAACAGCAGAGAACACAAACAATTGAAGGTTCAGATGAGAACTGAGTTGAGGGCTTTCTACTGTCATTCATTTTGCCTGTCTTTGGTATTATTATTATTACTACTAATACTAATAGTAATACAGTTATTTGTTTATTAGTTTAACCTGTTCTAAAACATGTTGCCCTAAACATACAGTATTAGTATGCCTGTGGGAGGATACCCAAGAAACCCAAGACATGCAATAAATGCATATTATAATAGACCTGCCAAGAGCAAGTGTGACAGAAAGAGAGTAGTAGTGTGCATCATCAAGAGAAATACCATTCTTGTCCTTCAAGCATGAATTATACAAGAGCTACTCTTAGATACACTCATGGGAATGTGACAGTACAATGATAAGTGTGCTGAGGCTATTTTGATAATAAAGCAACTTTTTAAACTATTTGACAGCCATGGACACTGTCACCGCTACCAATTCTTGACACTGACCATAGGCTTTAAAACAAACAAACTCATAGCAGCAGCAGGATGCCACAAAGTGAAAACTCCGGCTTTGTTTACACTGCTCTTCTTTGGAATGATGGAATATTTGAGGCATAAACAAAGCCTGAAATTAAAAATCTTCTGCTTCACAAACTATGTGAATATTGTTTAGATATTGTATCTCTGTGCATTCATTTTTCACCACTGAGGCAAATTTCATACAGTGAATGCCCGCAAAGAACCAATTTCACGAGTCAGCCTACACTTTATGATCCTAACTGTGACATTTCTAGGTATTTAATGAGCTCACTGTGTTAAAAATAATAGGGAAGTTGATGATTACAGTTGGCCAAAAGTCTGACTAGGTGTGTTATTTACATTCAGTGAATAATCACAAAGGCCATCATTTTCTTAAAACCTCATTTTGAGTGCACAGAGGGCTGCTGTGGGTGAAACAGCCTTTTATATAAAAAATAAATAAAAAACAAGTAAATGAAAAAGTGAAATAAAAGGCACAAGAGGTTGAGGAGAAAGTAGTGTTAACTGTAATATCTCTATTCACTGGGTGAACTATTGAGTGTTTGTTCTATAGAGAATAGTGAATGAGTGTTTTCAGTGTCAATCCAGCACAGGTGTGTGGCATTTGGTTAATTAGATTTCTCAGGAAATTGTGTGCTTGTGCAGCGGAGCTGTCTGCCAAGTAGAAGTTTTCACTATCATGCATGTTGGTTGCAAAACACACAACCACTACCATTTACAAAGACCCCAGCTCTTAAATTGGAGCTGGGTAATTTTAAAGCTTTGCCATTTGCATTAAACAGCTCCCTTTCAGCTAAAGAGCGCACACCAAATCGTGCCTTTTGTCATTGTGAGTTTAATTTCAAAATGAAATGCCTCTTTTAAACTCCAATACATTGAAATGTTAAATTCATTGCACATTCTGTTTGTTCAGTGGCACTTAAGTCATTAGCTTCTTCCTACTTTCCTTTGTGATCCAGTGTATTTGGATTTAATTACAAATCAAAATGTAAATCCAAACATGAGGATTAAGAAAAACATCAAAGATGATTTTTTTCCCCAGTTACACTCAACACACTTCAAACTTTGGCGTTTCTCTACCCAATGTTTTTGGAGTTTGGATAGATATGACAGCACATCAACAACAAGCGCTGCACACTACAGAACACTATAATTGCTTTACATGTAGTACGATGTATCTGTGTGTGCATGTGTATGTCTTGGCACTCCTCTCCCTCCCTCCCACTCATATCTGTATGATGAAGTCAGGCTTTGCTCTGATATGTTGACCTACCTTCTGTTGTTTTGGGAGAGGTCCATTTTTCACTGGTTATTCTTTTGAAAACAAAAGAAAAACACAATACTCTAAAAACAAATGTAATGGAAAACAATCTCATGGACTCATTTCCAATGGTGTATCAACACAGAGAATGGCTGTGGCTTGTGTGTGTTCACCATATGATGTACGATATGTGAATATACTTTGTAGAAGTCATAATGTCAAGAATTCCTCTCATTCTCGCTGTGACCTACATACTCGGCTCACAGAGAATGACATAGAAAACAGCGTAGAGATGAAGTCAGGTGGGTTAGGTATGGCATCTGACATGACTTAATTTTCATATGCTGACAAAGTCAGCATGTCAAATCCAAGACTAAAGGAAAGCAGCACCATCTCTGGCATAAATAGGATTCAAATCTAGGGATTTTAGAATACAAGCTGTCATCTTTTAAAGTATTTATGTACTTCCAAGGTAGAAAAAGTGGCAAACATGATTTTTCATGAATCAAACTTTTTGCCTTTTGTATTTTAGAGTGGGAATTCTTTGTTCTGTCATTGCAATCAAACCTTAGTCAGTTACCTTGGTGCTGCGACAAAAGGTCAAAAGGAAAACACTACAAAATGCAATTAAACGTGCACTTTCAAAATAGTATCTCTCACTGAAATGAGACATTTAGTATATCTACAGAAACTGGCAGTGGAAAGATAATTAAATTCTAATTAAAACTGAGCGCTGTTGTAATGGCAGACGCCAGGAAGGCTTTCACTGTACTGCAGTAAATGTGCAATTGCAGTAAAAGTACAGAAAACATTCTTCATTCATCCCAAGTATTTTATTACTCCTCAGACTTGAATTTATTTTTCCTTTATTTGTTGTTGTTGTTGTTTATTTTATAGTAGCTTGATAATCAAGCTGAATTGCTGTTTTCTGTCTTCGTGTTATTATTGGGTTTGTGGTAAGTTGACTCTGAGCGACCAGGAATGTAGGAGACAGACTCAAAAAAGACATCAGGTTTTCTCAGATCAGTCATTTATTTTAAACAAGTGCCAGCAAAGCACACATGCCAAACAAAATCACTAAACAAACTAAATGGTTTAACTTCACATAACTGAAGAAAACTCAACTCAAAATAACTCAATGCAATTTACAGGCACGTGCACACCGCTACACTTAGACTGCCATACTACCAGCTGCTCCACCTCAGCTGATTAAGTAGCTCCTGGTACCAATCAACCCTATGACGTCCTTGATGACATCAGAGAGCGTACAAAATGAGGAAGTGATTAACCTAGTAAATACTGTACAATCAAACATTTAACACAGGTTAAGACATTAAAAAACATACATGACTTAGCCTAGGAACAAGTGGAGTGTTCTCACCCACTTTGCCACAGGGTTCATTAGGAGAGGAGTATTTTATCCCAGCCAAACAAGCTGTGACTGTATTTATTCTGTCAGAAGCAGCTGTAGCTGCTTCTAGTAGCAGTTAACATTTGTCATATGATCAAAGAAATGTTGTTGGTTGATTCACAGCAACCTGTTCGGTCTCCTTCACGCTTGTCTGACTCATTGTTAGCAGTAGGTTCTAGCTCTACTGATGAACACGGCGTCCTCATCTGACTTACAAAACTCCTATTGGCTTCTGGGGTTTTTTTTTCCAGCCGAGGGCACAGCTGTAGTTTAAGCCTTGTGCCCACTTAAGCCTCTGTTAAAAGCCTGGGAAAATGACTGATGTACAGTAGCACATCCTGTGATG
This sequence comes from Monopterus albus, assembly GCF_001952655.1. Taxonomy (NCBI): domain Eukaryota; kingdom Metazoa; phylum Chordata; class Actinopteri; order Synbranchiformes; family Synbranchidae; genus Monopterus; species Monopterus albus. The sequence goes on from NW_018127932.1 coordinate 4,242,414, forward strand.
GACTCTGAGATACTGTATGCTGATATGGCACCTCTGTGAGGAACAGAGTGGTTTGTATTGCTCTAATGGCTACAGTGAGGTGCAGTGAGAGTAGCCTGTGCATATTTAAAGATGAAATGATTCCCATTTGTGTAAAGGATTAAGATAAAAAGTGCAGGAGGGCGGTGTAGTAAAAGAGGTACACCACCAAAATTAGTAATATTATGCAGAGTAGAGTCAGATATAATAGCATGAGTTCCAGGACCCAAAGTAGTCCTGCTTTCCCATCCTACAAACTCAAAGATAATTGCATTCACTGCATATTCTTGTAGTCGCCTTGAGTTTTAGACATGTGCAGCATAGTGTGTAGTAATAATAGTATGCAGAACTATACTGTTTTTCTTATTTAATATTAAATCTTTATGTACTTTCATGAAACTATGTATTTTCTTAAGTCTGTTTAAGCTTTTGCAATATGGTTACTGAAAAAACATTTAAAAATGAAGTACAATCTTGTTTTTGTTGTATTATTTTTTTATGAATGCAGCTGTAGTGAAGTTGTGTCATCATTATTCTATTATTGTATTATCTTTTGTTTTGCCTTCCATCAGGTTATAACAAATCTCCCTCCACAGGCAAAAGCTATGAACTGACACACAGACAGACAGACAGAGCAGATCGGTGCACTGCAGATAAGAAACATACAAACTTTCTTCCTCTTAATCCTCAGGCCATGTTTCTTGATTCAAACTAGAAGTAATCCATGAGGCTTAGATAGGTCACTTTCACTTCATTTCATCACATTTACACAGATTAGATCCCCACATTACAAGTTAGTCTGCAAGTCTGTTTGAAGAGGCTCCCAAGGTGGACAGACTACATTTACTCAGTTTAGTTCCCAACAGGTCAAAACAAACAAGTGTATTTCAATTCAAAGTGGAAAATAGAGTTTATGCAGTTTGGATCTATTTGTGATGTACGAGAACAGCGCTGACAGTTCACTCCAAACGTGTGTGACATTGTTTTTGTAGACATGGATGCCTTTTGTGGTTCTTTCTTACTGTGTACTTGCTGAATGTGGCAATATGGAAAAGCTTTGTAGGTTATAAAAGACTTCTCTGTTGGCTCTGTTTTTTATATTTCCATGGTCATGTTGATTGGCCTGTGTTAATTGATTTGAATTACCTGTCATTATATGTCACCCAGATGATAAGTGTCTACTTATTTAATAATATGCATTGGAGGTACGAATGTGCAGGTATGGTGTTGTCAGGTGCTACAAGGATGACTTAGATGAATCTATCCTGTGACAGATAGAATTCTGGTTGTGCTTCTGTGCACATCTGTGGCATTCAAAGTATTGTACTAGTGGGTGTGTGAAAAATACAGAGGAATATGGAGACAGAGAGGAGACTATGTCCATGTATGTGTGTTTCAGTGATATTTGTGGGTTTGCTGGGCTGTGCTGATGAGGATCACTCATTACGTGATGAGTTAGTTCTCTGCTGAATCTCGTCACGACCCCCTGGCCACATCACAGCGAGCTGCTCATCTGTATTCATGGGTGGTTAACAGCCGGTACACCTTTCCTGTGGAATACAGCGGGTGCAGGGAGGTGCACTAACATATATACTGTACATCTTAGCACCTGGTTGGAGACATGGAAGAGAACAGTCTCAACTGAATCCTACTTCTCCTACTACTTTTAATCACATTTTGACAAAAATCCTTTTATAAAATATAGGTGGTGTAATGTGTAATATATGAGTCAGAATTTGGACTTCAACTTAAATACTAAGATTTTCTATTTTTAATTCTAAGATTAACTGACAGCTTGGGTTTTTAGCAAATTTCTGTCAATTTGTATAACCTTTTCAATCTAGTTAAGCACGGCCCCAGTGTTTCTGGTGCCAACAGAAATATTGGTATAATATTTTCGTGACTCCAGTCATCACCCAAGAAACAGGGCATTATTTTTATGGGCTCTAAATTGTGATAACAGCAAATGGGTGGTTTAACATCGTGACTGAACACTAAGCTATAGTATCTCAATTCTAGAAAAATTAAATGAATGAAGGGCAGACAATTCCTTTCTTTAAAAATGAAAATAAATATGCAAATGTCTCATTCAGTCTGTCTCCAACTATGACACAAGTTTATATGCCTTCAGAAAGGTACTATGACAACACGAGGAGGAGTTTTATTTTACCAGACTATTTCAAAGAAGAGAATCCAATTTTTATTTAGGACAAACTCAGCATTTCTTTAGATTTTTCAAATTAAAAGTCTTGCAGCCTTCCTTTTATAGATAAGCTTAATATTAAAAAAAAAAAAGATAACACAAATTAAAGCTCGGAAGTATGAAACTCAGAACCACATAGTGATGAGTATATAGAGTAAATTTGCTGTGGTCTGGAAATGTACATTATACCTTTAATTCCATATGTGTGGATTTGTTTCACTTACAGTATGTAGCAGTGTAAACATGCAATCTTCAGACTTATTGTTGTTGTGGTAGAGGGAAGCCATGGATAGGATGATTGTGTTTAGGTGTGCATTCATTTATAGATATTATAGGGTTTTGTATATACAGCCCCATTTTCACCGCCTGGTACCGGCTCGACTCAACTCACCTGTTTTGTGTTTCCATCAGTCAAATGCTGGAGATACCTGGTACCTGTATCTTTGGTGTCACCTCTGTCAAGGTTCCAAGCGAGCACTGTGAACACTGCAGGCTAGCAATTGGTCAGAGAAATCGGGGGGGACTATCTGCGGTGTAAAACAAAGCAGCTGGTACTAAGAGCGAGTCAAGTTGAGCCGGTACCAGCGATGAAAAAGGGACTTAAGTTGAACCACATTGAACAAATCCTATTAACTGGAACCAGCTGAGGTGGTCTGGGCATGTCCAACTTGAAGTACAGCCCAGATTCTTAAACCACTGGAGGCCTTACAGATTTAATTTGGCCTGGGGACACCTCAGGATCCCCAAAGATGAGATGAAGGCTACTGAGAAAGACAGCTGGGCTGCTCTGCTTACTTTTTAGACAGTCCTAGTCCTAGAGAGACTAATGGATGGATGGTTGGCTAGTGTCTACAAGCATACCCTTATGTTATTAGAGTGGATCTAATATTTTAAATGATGTATATTTTTCATAAAGTTCAGTCCATTCAGCTACATGCTGTATCCTCTCATATATAATCTGTCTCCACCATGAATCACATTTTTAAATGGTGTTTCAGTGTAGTTAACAGGTGAAATAAGAGTGAAATCATATCATATGGCTCTCAAGGGAGTTCATGCAGTTTCTCAGCAAAACGTGTCAGCAGTTTAATTTGGTTGTGATTATGGGATTGCCCTTCAATCAGGGCCCCAGCTGAAGTGTCTCTGTGCAAGACAATTAACTCGTAAGAGCTGCTGACCTTCACCGAGTGCAACGCGAGGCAGTATTTTTTTCTATATAAAAAGATAAAATATAACTTACAACAGATACAGTAAAATATGAAATGTGTGAGTGGATATTTTAACAAAATGTTGGCATGAAATAAAACTAGTTTTATATTTTCATTTTCTCTTTGGTGCTGCAGGGCTTGCTTTATGCACATACACTCTGTACTCCAGGCCATTACCACTTCTGTGAGTGAGAGAGAGAGAGAGAGATCTGAATTTTAAAGAGTATCATAATTCACTTCTGTTTTCTCCCTGAGCACTGACGTGCTGTATGGCATTGCTGTATAGAACTGCTGACTTTGGGAGAGTAGCAACAGTTGTAAGAGAGCAAATTGCACAACACCGGAGATGACATGAAAACAAAGCAATCCAAGCATCACACAAAAGGTTTTATTACTTTCCGCATCTATAAAGAAACTGGCAGAAGGTGTGCTCTCTTTTGGTTTTACATACTAGTTAGAAACACAAATATGTGCATGTAATTAACACATTTTACACTGAGTGTAGGGGTGTGATGATACACTAAGATATACACAGATATTTTACCACTATTTTTAAGAAATATTTGATGACAAAATACATGACTGGAAAAACTTTTATTGATTGAAAGTCACAAAATGCAAAACGCTGCAGGTGCATTTTGAAACATTTTAACTAATCATCTGGCAATAAATGTCACTTCAGTTCTACTTTCTGAGTATGAATTATCATATGCAGTAAAAGACAATATGCAGCCACAAACTCATCTGACTGGCTTCTCTCCTGTATGATTTTATGAGTCTCTTCAGACCTTATAACTGAGTTATAACCTTATAACTATGAGCTTCTAACCTCTAACTGAAGCTGTGTGTGACCTTCTGTGCTATTTTTAGCCTCAACACATCACACCGGATGGTGACATCATCTGGAAAAGGTGATGTGTTGTCCAGTCATGTACTCTTTTGTTTACCATGTTGGCATGAACATTCATTGCTATTCACTGTCGAATTTGGGCCACAATAACGCACCATAATAACATGCTATGCATGTTTTGTTACCGCTGGATGTTAGATGGTGTTTTTATCTATCAAAGCCGACACGCAGGTGGTAGAATTGGTGTTAAGGTAGAGTAGGCTATGTTAGCAGCATGGCTAACCAAAATAAATCAAACTCACAGGCTGGAAACGTGAATGAAGCCACTCACATCGACTCATCACATTGTGGTCACATTGTACACACCCACAACACTCCCCCTGCAGCCCCTCACCCCCCAACCAACGCAGCCCTGTGTGTTAAAGCACAGCAGGGATTTGAATTTTGGCTGGACTATTGTGAACATATGGTCACACTCCATCACACTGGCCTGGTTCTGTTATGTACTGACATCATAAGACAACTTTTGCCTTGACATGAAATCGTGTCATGTTTTAATATCATGAGATCTTGTGGCACGAGGTCATGTCACACCCCTACTAACCATTTAAATGTGTTGTAGCATACATCAAATTAGCTTCAACAACAGCTTGAACACCTATGGTTGAGGTTTCTTAAGTTTAGCCAGTAAACTCTCACCTTCTTAACCAGGAAGTGAATCTCTCACTGTTCCTGTCCTGAATTGAACAAGGGAGAGTGGACTGATTAAAGCTCAGATATGACTTTTATTCATCCTTCTATTGTGGATTGTTTCCATAATCAGCTTTGTAAACATTCTGTGTTTAAGAAAATAGCTATATAACTAAGAGTGAACCAGTACTGCAAATGAAAACATTTCACTGACGTTTCTAAGGCAACACTTGCTATATCTGTGAAACAAAATGACCTAACATCTAATTAATTTTTCACATCACCATTGACTCATCATTAAAACACATTAGCACTGTGGCCACAGTGCAACAGTGCACATATCACAGTCTTTTAGAGCTTTATAACTGTGGCTCAAAAGACGTTATTGATACTGGTATTTTTAGAGTCATTACTATTATTTTCTTTTTTGTTTTAATAAGAACTTCAAGTAGCTGAGGTTAGCTGGTCAGCAGTTGTTTGTAGCTGAGCTGATGAAAAGTTGTTTTCATTACTGTCAAGCAGCAGCATTGTTGCTTAGGAGTTTAGCTTGTTGTGATGTTTGTGTTGTCTTTAATCTCCAGACAGCAACACAAATAACAAGCTTCCTATATGCTTGATGGTGGAACATAGCATACAGCAGTGAACTCTGACATCAGTGATGTAGAAACAAACCAGTTCCCTTCTAAAAAAGGTACTGAACAATATTCAGGTCCTTGACAAGATTATATATTTTATTTAGTTCCTGTATGTAAAATAGTATTATATTTATACGTAAGCACAGACTAATATGATACAAACTACTATAACAGCTTTCGGTAGAATAGAATGTGATGAATAATAAAATATTTTAATTTAGCAATAATATAATATATAATTATATTTTAGTGTAATACAAAATTTTATATGACAAAATAATATAGAATCATACTGTAACATAAATATAATTAAATACCATGTATGAAATATCCACTAATCAGTCCAGACAATTGAGAGTGTAGAAGTTGGGTGTAGGTTGTGTTTGCGTGTTGTCCTTTTCTATTTCTGAAACAAGTTTTCATTATTGAGCATCGGACTGGTTGTTAGATAACAAATCTGAACTTATTGGTGGGCTGTTGAACTGGGACGCCTTGAAACATGCACCAGATGTTGTCCACACTGCTTGTGCTTTGACACTGGTTCGATGTCAGGCACGATGACACAGGGTCGAGTATCCAAGCAGATTATTTTCCTGCTCTGGGACAGTGCAAATGTAGTGTGAAGATCTCGAGCAATGAAAATGAAATTTAATAAAGATATGTTGCAATGTGCTTTATTATTTCCTTGCAAGTGTGGATATTGTTGTTGATGAATGTGTTTCAGCTGCAAATGATTCTACAGAGGGAATTAAAAAATAAAACCTGAAGGCATGTTTTGTAATTTAAATAGGTGAATTACCTTCCAACTCTGAAACGCTTTCTCCTCCTTACTTTTAGTCTTGATGTCAGTGGAACAGGTGAACAACAAAAGGTTATCCACACAGGCTTATGGAGTAATGAAGCATCCGTCTGATGCTTTTTGTCAGTTTCAAAAACATTGATTGCTAAGTGTTTAGCTGGTTTTATAGGAGGACCAGACCATTTTGACAGCTTGTCTCAACATTATGCTGGACACAGATTGGAGAGACAAAGGACAAACAGCAGGGGAGGGTTTAACTAAAAAGAAAGAGGACTTGATATACTGTCATCTGCTGTGCTAAATCCTGAACAACACTGAAATGTAACAGCTTGTTAAGACATTTTCTCACTGCGATCTGCTCTAAAGCTTCTGTCTGTGTTGGAATACATCTTTTCTTTTTTTTACTTGTCATTGTATTTTTTCTTTGCTTCTTTCTACACAGTTATGTCAGTTCCCCCCCAAAACACTGTCTAATTTCAGCTTGAGCAGGCTCAAGCCCCAGCTTTTTGATGTGCAACTAAGATCACTGTTCAGCCTGAGTGACTGACAACAGGGTAATAGTTCTTAATATCAATGCTTTTGGCTTTAGATTTAACCTTGATTTTAATTTCAGCCAATCCAAAAGGAGACCCTTAAACATGATGTTCCTCCTCCTTTCTAAATTGAAGTTCCCTCTTCCCATCTGCAGAGGTTAGGTAGGTTTACATCATATCAACTTAAATCAGAAATGCCATATGATCCTCTTTACTTTAAGCATGGCAAATAACCTTAGACTAGGATGTCCCGAACTCTGTAATTACCTCCATAATAATTATATTGGTGTGTAATCAGCTTGGAACATAGTTATAATTTGTGGCTATTACCTAATCAGTAAGCTAATAATAACACTATGATCTTAATCGTGTCTCTGCAAATAAGCAGCACAGCATTACACAAAACAGACAAAATGTTCAAGACATTAATGCAGAGAGGGAGTAAATACAGATTTAGTGTTTCCTGAAAACATGTTAAGGTCTCCTAATGGCCATTAAGAGGCAAATCCTTTGAAAAAGAAACAAAGAAAACATTATCATGCAACATTAATCACATACACATTTGTGTACCGCCGTGTGTCATTTTTAAATTTGTGGGTTAACTCCTGGGAACATTTTGTGAGTCTTCAGCTGATAAATGCACATTTATACACTGTGTCCTTGACATTTCATATTAGGAAGCATAAGTGAAATCTGAGCTTGTTTGATGGAAATAACTTGTTTCACATTGGGAGGTTGATGAGATGCACAGTAAATGTGTGGCTGAAGAACCAAAACGATGAGGAAAGAGAGGCTAAGAGCTCCACAGAGCTGCAGAGTGTGATTCTCAGTGGGTTGGGCACTACAAACAACCAGGCCTGTGAATAATTGGCAGATATTTGAATATTTGCTGGGGGTACAATTGACCGCTAACATCTCCGTTCTTGGCTAACATTGTGCTGCAACACGTGTTTATATGCTACAGCTCTTTTCAGGCATGAGATATGTAACACTGCTGCTTCATCAGTCAGTTAAAGCTACAGCCTTCTGTCATCCAGACATAAGGCACTTCTACATTATGTTCCTCGGGGCTTCACTCAGACATACCCACAGCAATGAACAGGACACACAGGGACCGTCTACAAAGTGCAACTCCAAAAAGAAATACTACAAAAATATTCACTCAGGACAGCCTATAGTGTCACCAAAATCCATTCAGGGATCACTGGTCTCCTCTTGAGTTTACCACAATACTTAGTTTGGAAAAGTGAATCTAATTGTGAAGCTATTGAATTTGTTTGTAGGACCTCTTTTTGGTGTTGCACTTTGTAAATGATCTCTGTGCAGCTGGCTGCTCATACGCTATTTCATCAAAACAGCTTGTTTTGGTGAAAAATTTAGTGTCAGCTCGTTGTCTGTCTGTATTACTACAGTAAAGAGATGTCATTTGTGTTTTTACTGGAAACTTGGAATTTGTGAAGCTTTCATCCTAGGATTGTTCTTATCCTATTAAGTTTTTTGTTGTTTGTTTTGTTTTGTTTTTACAGGCAAGAGAGTCACCATTTAGATTTACAATATATGGTCATCTGTCCAAGTAGTGTGTAGGCTTACTGGGAAATCTGTTCCAACATATTCAGAGATGTGAGAATCAGCTAACGGACGAATCTGCCTCCACTGTGTTTTCCTTCTTCTTTATCAGCGGACTCAGACTGCACTGAAAGTTCCTGCTGTCTCAAATATTCAAATACTAAAACTGAAAACCAAGTAACAACCCATCAAACAGAAATCCAAATTGTTGAATAGTTGGGTCCAATGCTACAAAGGAACCTTTAATGTTAATATCAGAAGTACTGGCTAAAGAACATTTCAGAATGTGTGAAGATTGCTAACAATACATAAAATCTATTTCAGTTTGAGTGGTGATTTTCAGCTGCAGCATTATTATTTAAATGAGCTGTTAAACATTCATTGTCGTGCAGTAATTGTGTATTTTGCACTTTATTGAAATGTTAGCCTGTCAGAAGTCAGAGCAGGAACAAATCTACCTTAGCAGGATCTCAAATGTTTGTAAATGAGGCAGGGTTATATTTTTCATGTAAAATCAACCGCTATTTCAGGGTCTCTGTTTTTTAGGCTGCTAGTGAAGGAGCAAACACTGACACTCCCTTCACAGGTGAAGCTGTTAAACACACACAGGGCTTGTTTGGCATGTGTGCAGAGGCGTTTTACAAAGGCTTGATTTTATGATTTTTGCAGTGTAATTTGATAGCAGTTGCTTGAGTCGTGACGTCTACTTACAAGGAATAGACAACCACACACTCACGCAGACAGAAACAGATGAAGAGACACAAACTCATGTGAACACAAGGGGCACTATGCACTCCTCATACATACAATGAAAGTTCATTTGTCCACGCATTTATTGCTCCATTAATTCTTAATTATGTTAGCTTGGCTGTAAATGACTAAAAATAAAAACATAATTTTTAAGTGAAGATACACAAACCAGTTGTGTTCTGTTTGTAATGAAACGGTAGCAGAGGGTATGAAGAGTAGAAATGCTCTGAACCTCAGCTCAGTTCAGTTTATGGGGAAATGCAGTCGTGTCAAAGGAAAGTGTTGGTTAAAATTATTAACAAAGTCATACTTTAAGGTTGATTCTAACATGTGATGAATTAATTAGTAGAAGAGTAGAAGATTAACATTATGCTTGTTGAGTAGTCAACCTGTGTGTTTACTTTG
>NW_018127932.1:4252457-4268660 GCF_001952655.1 Monopterus albus
CAAGACAGTTTAATTAGCCAAACGGAAAGCCATGTCTCATATAGTGTAGTTAGTTAGTAACAAAGAAAGAAGTGGCACATTTGAAATTGTATAAAATCAACTGAATGGAGGAGGACGGGGTTCCTTCTCATCCTGAAGACGAGTTGAATGGTTTTGCTGTTGAGGTCAGGGCTTCAGATAGAGACGGAACCCAGAGCTCTGTAAACTGCTTTATTCGATGGTCTGTTTAGTTATGATAATAAATGTTTGAAAGGTGATAGTGACTTCGATTATTCTTCATAAAAGAACATGCTGCAAAAGGAACAGTTTTTATGAGCAAAATGTAATTCTTATGGGCAACTCAGTTGAGTCTGTATTTCATTATACTTCAATTGTAAGATAAACAAAGAAGTAGCAAATCCAAATCCTAAAAATGACCAGACAAATTCATAGCAAACTCCATCTACTGAAGCTCTGGAAAAAGCTGGTGAGTGGACCTTATTATTAATATATCTTAAATAATCCCATCTTATTTTACTGTATTTACAGTGTGTATTAATCTGCAGTATATGCCTCATGTGTAAATGTACACACTTCATGACTCCATGGTGAGTGGACAAGCACTTCTCTGTTGGTGTTGTTGTGATGGTGTTTCTATTTTGAACAGGTCTGACTTCATGTTAGGTGAGCTGTGCAGAGATGAGTGACGAGCTTGATATGAAGTTGAGAATGTGCTGCATTGGCACTAACACACTGAATTACAATCAGGACGGTTGCATAGCCCAGTTACATGTACGAGGAACACTCCTTGTTAGTAAGATGCTGTGAAATGGCCAGTGACACGAGCGGCCGCAAACAAGGAATCGTACATGATCATACAAGACATTCAGAGTCACACAGGTGTTCACATGTGAAAGGACTGAAAGGAAGAAAGGGATTCTTCAAAGAGACGGGTGCTCTTTTTCCACAAGCTGTCAGTTTTCTTGTCTGATCTCTCTTCTTTATCTTGCGCTGTGTAAAATTACACATTGCAATGACAAGAACTGAAAAGGTCAAAGAATAACAGGAATCACAAAGGGCTTATAAAACACCAAAGAGTGAGTAAAACCTCTGTCCTTGTCTTCATGTCTCCCATTTTTGTTGTACTGTACTATTTGAAACCCGAAGTGTTTTTTTTAATGATCAAAGATCATCTTTCCCATTTCTCTTTCTGTCTTTCCCCACATCTTTCTTCAGGCTACACTGACATCAGGTGGCTCTCCTTTACGTTCTTCAGCTTTCTCTCTTTCTGAAACCTCTGAAGGCAGATTTCCAGTTCTTTTGACCAGGAACTCAGAGAGACGAGGCAGTCCACTTGGATATAAAAAATTGTGCTGGTTTATTCAAAGGATCACAGGTAAAATTAACATTACACGTCCAGGTATCTTCCACCTTCAATACTGCGCGCAGGCAGACGAAGAATGAAAAACCCTGAACCACAACAGGCCTATACATTTATCTCTTCAGTTGGGCTAACCCCATTCTACGCAGGAACGTCAAACCGTGGCGTCACCTGATATGCCAGCTTTACAGCTGACCGTAGCAGTAGTCAAAACATGGAGAGAATCAATGTGTGTGAGTGTTGATTAAGTGGTGTGTATCTAAGAACATACAGGACATTCAGGGACATGTCATGACATTAAATATAAAAAAATATTATGATTACAATTACGGTTAAACATATCATAATAATAACAATAATCATCCTGTCTGCTGACAATCAGACTTTTCTATCTAGTTATCCTTGACCATAATGCACCCTGCATAAAACTCATGAGAATGACTAAGCATTTAACAGCCTACCTAGACATCCTGTCTCCAATAAACATTTCTAATACAACAAGTATCTAACCAATATCTATCTGACTAAAAAATACCTAACACCTCCCAGTTCTCAATCTCTTCTTTTTTCTCTCAAGTTGTCAGATTTTTTTGTCTCTTTCTGTCATTCTGTCTCCTCTCGTGGGTCTGCATCATATAGCCCTAATGTTTGTCGACAGTGCCCCACAGAGAACCAATTAGTTGTAGGTTTTTAAGCTTTGCTGTGGAGACGCTTGTGTAACGTGTTGTTTCACTTACACAACGTGTTCCTGCATCTATCACTCAGAGGGGGAAGCTAGTCTTAGGATACATGTGTATGGAACAGATTAAGTCTTTCTTTGGGGGCGGCTGTGGCTCAGGAGGTAGAGCGAGTCTTCTCCTAACCGGAGGATTAGCGGTTCGATTTCCGGCTTGTCCAGTCAACATGTCGAGGTGTCCTTGAGCAAGACACTAAACCCCCATTGCTCCCAGTAATGACACCGGTGCATGAATGTGCGAGTGCTTGGGATTGTGAATGGGTGCAAGGCCAAGTAGTGTGAAAGTGCTTTGAGTGTGCTGAAAAGCACTATACAGGTATAATACCATTGTTCCTCTCCTGCCCCATCTCTGAAGCTATATCATATGTGGTCACAACAGCCAGAGACTGCTGTGGCCGTCAGTTAGCACAGAAGTAATAATTGGCTCCAGAACTAATGTATACGGACTAAAGAGCCCATGTTTTTAGTGGCATTGCAGCCACACAAGGTCAAATATAGAGGTTTACATTTTAGCAATATGTAGCGTTTGGCTAATGTTGTTTGTAGCAGATGTATCTGCAGCAACACAAGCAAATTATACAGAGGAACGTTTTTTTCCCAGTAAAGCTGATACAGAGACGTGCACTAACATCTTCACTTAAAAAATGATAGTAACAACACAAGAAGGAAAAGTTTGCTATGCTGCTAATATTACTGACAATTTTATCAAAAATAAAAATGTATTTTAAAAATGAATTAATTTCAAAGGCTTATAGAAATAAAAAACACTAATGTTAGAGACAGTCAGGGCTGTATTGGGATTTTAGAAATACAGTGGGTACGGAAAGTATTCAGACCCCCTTAAATTTTTCACTCTTTGTTATATTGCAGCCATATGCTAAAATCATTTAAGTTCATTTTTTCCCTCATTAATGTACACACAGCACCCCATATTGACAGAAAAACACAGAATTTTTGACATTTTAGCAGATTTATTAAAAAAGAAAAACTGAAATATCACATGGTCATAAGTATTCAGACCCTTTGCCCTGACAGCCTCTGTGGTGGGGATGCAAGTGAACAAGGATGTGACATCATATGAGACCATGGTCTCGTCCTTACGAGACGAGACCATGGATGAGACCATCTAAGTCCAGTTGATTTTTTTCTAAGGTTTTTTCAGTCTGATACAGTACTAATGTTCCGGCCAGTGTCACGTCACATTCAGTGTTATTTACTTGACACATATAATTATAAATTGTATGTGAAAAGAGAAATTTCTTGTTATGTTTTGATAATTAAGCTCCCTACTTTTCTGGTTGTGTTGATGGTATAAATTCTAAAACTAAAATGCAGCAGACCCAGAGATACTGTCTCTTTTATTCCAAACATTTAGCCCTAAATTACCCACAATGCAGGTCCAGTTAATTAACGCGACTGTGCGGATTCTGGTGTGTTACTGTATGTAAGCAGAGGCTAATGTAGCCTCAGGGCCTTATCCTCAGGCAGAGATGAGAAGCAGCCTCCAAAGGTCTGGCAGTGTCACTTATTTCTAACTTTCACACTTCAGGTCACAGCCCCAGTTGACACTGACCTAAGTGGCATCACTTGAGGGCATTTCAATTCACCCACTGCACACTGCTCTCTCCAGGGCCACAGGATGTGTATACATCAGTTTTCTGTATATTGTAAGATAGGAAGATATATAGTCAGATCTGTAAATGAACACTGATGTGTGAAATCAACAGAGATCCCCTTTAAGATGCAAGAAAAATCCTGAAACAGAAACAGGATACCAGAATGAAGACTCTATCCAACCATCTAACACCGGTGATTTTAACCTACATTAACTGCAAAGCAGTACTGGAAATTTAGCATAAAGGCAGCATCTGTTAGTGACCAAAATTACCTTGATGCAAAGAGTTGCTGATAATGAGTAACAGGTGCAACCTATCAGAAGCAATCAGCATGTAGTTCATAATGAATTCATCATATTGGCTCAGGTGGTTTGAATGACATGCTGTCCAGTGGTATGAGCAGATGGGATTTAGATTCTGCTGTAGTGGCCCAGTAGAGCTTATCCAAAGTTTTCAGGTCCCATTAATTTATCTAAGGTACAAATAGTTCACTGACAATTTATGCACATATGAAACATCACACAGGATTAACATAAGATCATGTGTGTGATGGAAGCAAGCAGTTCACCTCTAAGAATTGCACAGTTCTTAATAAAACACACAGAGACTCACACACACCTCCTCCCCCTGTAAAATTGGCCGCCTGGGTGTACTATGCTCTTTGAATTTGTTTCCAAATGGACTGAAACCAAAGCATGTTAGACACATTAGTATGCTCTGTGGTGCAGTAGGCTAAGGCGCACCATACACTCAAGATATTGTGGGTTTGACTCCAGATTTTGGCATTTGTCATCCAACTAGCCTTGTCCTTTTTGTCTCTGTTCCCCTCTCTGTGTCCTCCTTTATTTTGAAGTGTTTCACTGGCACCATACTTGTCTTCCACTGCCAGGGCCCCTTGTCCCACACTGCCTCTCTAACCCACTTTGTATATATGTGTGTGTTAAACCACAGTCCTGTTAATCCCACTAGTAATGGTGTGCATTGGGAGAGGTATCAAACATGACCACTGGGGTTGGTTCTTTGGCTGACTTATAGCCATGAAAAACAAGGTTTGAATGCCATATGTCCGACAGCTTTTCAGTGCCTACTGTGGAAAATCCTTGAGTTCTAATTCGACATGAATGAATTTGCATAATATAATCTGTAGTGAAAAATAATACATCAAAACTAATTAGAACATAAGAATGAACATCTCCAGAATCATTGGTGTTGAGCTTTCTCCTGAAAATGTGCGCTTTAACTAGTAAGTAATATATGAGCACACTTCTGAATGTAGTTGCCAGTTTACGTCTGGCCTCAGACCATCCACTCACACCTCATCATCTCTCTCCGGCCTCAGACCATCCAATCATACCTCTGTCTGATAAATATCTGCAGGGTTTTGGAGATGTCGCTGCAAATGTTGTGTGAAATGTTTTTATGAAGCTATAGAGCCGTGCACAAAGATCAACACCTGTGATATGAGAAATAAACAGAACAGTCAGAGGTAGGATTAAAAAAGAAATTAATAATACTGATATGAGGTACAGTATTGCATATTGTAGATACATGTGTACTGTATTTTTAGAAAACCAACAAAAAGACTAAATCAAGTATAGAAAGTGCAGAAGTATGAAAAGAGACATCAGTATAGGAACTGATGTAGAGCTTTCAGTGAGGGAAGCACAACAAATCACAGAGTCAATTTACTTATTAAAAGCTGTTCTGACCCTCAGCTATTCTCACAGTGTCTGGATAGTAAAAGAATATAACTGCAGTGGTGCGGACAAAAAAAGCAGCCTCAGGCAACTATATTACTAGACTGAGGTTTGAGAGATGGTATAGAGCTTTCATTGGTGTTCTACCTGAAAACATAAGCATTTAGCAAAATCCATGTTAAAATCTGCTGGACATACAGCTACTTCTTCTTTTGCTGTATTTTAGGGTGCAGTATCACACTCTGCATGTGAGTCTACTCAAAGTTAGAAACTTCATTACTGCTTCCAAAAAGTTTGTGTTTACTTTAAAGTTTTTATGGTAGGTGTAATGTTTTTGGTCATTGCTATACATTATGTAGGTGGGTTGGTGAAGGAAGAGATGGAAGGTGTTTTTCTTGTTTTAAGGTCAATAGCTTTGGGGTGTATGTTAAAGATTTTTTACAACTCTTTTGCTCATACAAGCCTGAAGTAAGACTCTGCGGTGTGTAGGTAAGTCTAAGAAAACTTTCTCCAGCAGCAATGTGATGAAGATATGCAGAGCTTTTTTTGTTTTGTTTTTAGATATGCTGTATCACATTCTCACTGTACTTAATAAAGGCCCATGCAGCTCACCGTCAAACTTAGAATTAGCATTATAAAGGTGACTTGACCTTTTACCATCTACTGTCCTTCTGGCAGGATGCAAGTACTATGAAAACTAACTAAGAAAGCAAAGTGATTTTCAGACCATATGGAAGATTTTATGACTTTCAATGAATAATATTTGTCCTGATAGAGAATTTAATGCTTACCTAGGCAGACCACCCAAAAAAGGTGAGATTGGGGTTGAAATAATTTTCCATCAGAAAAAGTTTTGCCAATGATGAACAAAGTTACACCAAACAGGTAACACCAACTAAAACATGTTAACTTTTTCATTTTTAATAGTTGCATCTAATTTTATACATTAATGAACAAGTTCAGAGCACAATGTGACATACAAGTGTGCACATTCACCTTCCTTAGTATTTTTTTTTAAACCCAGCTGCATGTCTGCACAGGTGTTCACATTTTATGACAGATTTCAGCTCGACAGGCAAATAACTGCCTTGTTACTAAAGTAAGAAGAGAGCATTTAAATTAACTTGCTGAGCATTTGAATGGCAGTGAGAAGCCTTCCTCATTGTGTAGGGGTAATATGGCTGTGGCTCACAGCACAAGAGGTGATGGACCATTGGGAAGGATGAAGGCAGCAGTGCTGTGGCAGGTTAATGAGGCACACCTGCACCTAATTAAATCTCTCTCTTTATATAGATGCTGGCAGAGGAAGCTTGAACTGTAGGGTCTGAATACACTGTCACATCTCAGATAAGCTGCTCTATACATATATAATTGTTGACTTCATCAGCAAAGTGGTGAACACTGAGCTTGAAATATAACAAATTAAAATATAATTAATTATAGTTTCAATAAAAGACAAAGGTCTTTCAGTTTTTCTGTGTAGTTAAAGTTGGACTTTGGAGGAAGCAGAAGTGCTTTTTCTCCCTTTTCAAAGACAGTGCAGGAATGATGGGATCTCTCTTGGGGATAGTTCAGCATGAAGCTCGCCGCACAGCAGCACACACTCACCTGATGTCGACAGATTGCTGTCACCATCCGCTGCCTTTTGCCCCTCACAGCTTTCTGCATGTCCCAGCATGCTCTGCTGAGGGCGTAGCTAGTAGTTGACCCAGAGCTTTCATCGAATTCTCTGGGGGAGCAGACAGTGTGTGTGGGTGGCCTAAACAGCAGCGAGCTGCTGGTCTGCCTCACTTCCTCGATAGGGAGGTGCAGGTGGTGGCTCACCACCTGCTGGCATCATGCCTGAGGAAAACTGGCTCGGCCTATTAGACAACAGTTGATATAAACTATGTACATATCTAAACATAAATCTGGGGAAGGCACGTGTAAGTGTAAAACTTCATGTGTGAGCCAGTGGAATTGGTAGTGGCTTCAGTGTTAAAACCTCCTCATGCATGAGTCATTGTGAGGAAAAATATCTGTTACTGAAATGTGGCACACACACTTTCAAGCTGTCACTTACTGAGCCACAGTGTGCGTCTGTTTGCAGATAACAAACATGGACTTTCAAAAGGCACTTTTACAAATTTTGTGCATTTGTTTTTCAGTGCCTGGTGTGTGTTTGTGTGTGAGGAAGTGCCACAACCCCCTGGGAGGTGTGACTGATTCAACCAGACAGTGACACTCGTGTTCTAACAAGCTAATTCTGCTGTTTCTCTAGCCTGACCCAGATGAAATGATTGTTTGTGTATCACTGTGTGTATTTAAATTGGCTAACTATGGTAAATGATTGTTAAATGAAGCAGAAAATTACTGTCTTTGCGAGTTGCACATAAGAATGTGCTCAAACACTGAGGCTGTACTTGCACCTGTGATTCCACTGTTTCCTCTTTGTTCAGGTCTGTGTTTCAGTCAGCAAGTGCTATAAACAACCTGGAAGGTCATGAACTGACCAGTTCTGGTGACCTGTCTATGATCAGAAGCATATGTAGAGATTAGAACAAAGTGCATTGTAAAACCACATAAACAATAAATAATGTAATAAAATTAATTCAGGCAGGTGGGTTTTGGTTTGGAAATTGACCTGTTTTGATTGTATTGCTTCAGCTTAATCAAAAGTGAATAGTTTTTATTTATAGGTCCGTGCTTCAAAGTGACCAGGTGTAGTATGCTGCTTTTGAAACTATTATGTTTGTTTGGTTGGTTGATTTTTTGCCTTTACTATATTTGACAGTATAAATTAGTAAGACATTGATTTGATCAGGGGTCTGTCATGTTTGAATGCTGCTGGTGGAACTGGAATGTAACAACTCACACAGATGGCCAGTGAAAACTGTTTATTTCAGAATTTAGCACAAGCTATAGACATAGTGAGGTGCAGCGGATGTCTCACGGGAGGCCAGGCTCAGACACATCAGCAGGGGGAGCTGAGGGACAGGCTGGGTTAAGTTTCTCTCCAAAGGGTTCTCTTGCCTTTTGGATGAGGAGGGAGAACAGAGACCAGCTACCAGAGGTGAGTGAAGTAGGGGGACAGGTTGGATGCAGAGGGAGAGGCAGGGAGTGCTGGACTATAAACAGGCTGACAGGTGAGAACAGGGTGTTCGGTATCAGGATCAAGAATGGAACCAAAACACAGGCAGGGGCACAGCCCGGCAAAGTCTGTCGCAATACTGGTCCAGGAACGTGAGAGCTGCCAAAAAAGAAAGAAAGAAAGATGCCACTGCAAGTACTGTATTGTGTTATGTGCAGTATATACATAACAAATAAATGAGCACAGAGAAAGCTCTTGTTGTCATTAAGTTCAAGTGCTCTACCAAGTCTATTAATAGTCGTATCCTTCAGTTTTGCCTATGTGCGGCTTTGTTCTTGAAATCATCCACCCAGCATGGACATTGAAAAATAGAAAACATTTTAATAACAAAGATATTGCCTTTAATTTAATTCTAAATGTTAAGGGTGGTTCCATTTGTCAGAGACAAAACTAATGATCTGTTCGTAATGGAAACAAAAACAAAGTGGAAGAGGAGGAAAGGGAAAGACAGCAAATAGATTAAAAACAAACTGAGCAAAAGAAAAGGGAAGAAGAGATGGAAAACAGAGAGGTGGGTGAGTACAATAAACAGAAGGGTGACACGTATCAAGAAAGAACCCAATCAAAAGAGACACTGATTAAACAAAAAGAAAAAATTGGCAAAAGAAAAGACAGAATTTAAATAATCTGATACAAAGAAGGAATCCAAGAAAAGACACAGACAAAGAAAGACAGCGACAACTGGATCTGCATTCAAGCGCTGTCAGATGTTTCTTTCAGCCTATTAATTAAAGCCCATCCTGATTGTGCTAAAAATGAACCAACCAGTCGGCAGACAACCTCACACATCATTAAGTCTCTGATTACATCTACAGCATGTCTACTGCCTTAAAAAAACAGAAATGATTACAGCTATAGCTATTAAATAAGACAGAAATCGCTGCATGTGATGTCAAGTCAACAGCTATTAAATAGGCCTGAAAAACAATGACAGTGATGCTGATTTGCTCTCTGATATCGCAGCTGAAGAGAGAAGACGAGAGAGGAGAGCGTGTGGGAGGAAGAGAGGAGAAGGGGAAAAGAAGGGTGAAGGATACAAAGCAAAGCATCACAAAGAACCAAACAGAAGTGCGAGAGAGAATGAAAGGCCTAACAAGCCAACAAAGTGCGATAGACAATTAGCTTTCCATGAATTCCAGACATCTGCGAGGATCTTTTATATTTTCACAGCATGAAATGAGACCAGAATCATGGACTTGCATGAGGCAACACTGGCCTGCTAATTAAGCAGTGCAGATCAAGCTCTGGAGTGCTATCCTCTCATGCCATCTTTGTTTCTTGGAGGCTTTGGAAACAAATGTGCACTCTGTAGCTCATTATTCAAGAAAAAAATCCATTCATGTAGCCGTGTGGCAAAAAGAAAAACTGATTCAAGAAAACATTAGATGAGGCTTTTCTTTTTTTACTCCAAATTTTGGTCCCAGAACTAAAAGTGTTGTTACTCGTATCTTGTTAGTTTGAATGCTAGAGAAACCAGGCATGGTGATTCTGACCACAAGACCATTAAAACATGCAGAAAACCAGAGGAGCATTTAATCTGGGAAAAGGAAGTATACCAGTTTGTTTCAGTCATCACAAACTCGTAGCAATCCATAGATGCAGGAACCATATCGGGACAAATACAGTAGTATAAGGAGAGCTAGAAAGCAGGATTTGGCTGAATTAAATGCTAGAGAATTAAAAACAGCTTGAGTCTTGTTTTTCTTCACTATAACTCTAAAAAGAAAATGTTGGGAATAGCATAGTTGCCCAAGGGTACAGGCTGAATCCAATGTGCCACCTGATAAAATAAACAAAGTCTTTTATTTGAGTCCAATCACTGAAGCCTTTGGATTCTGACTCATAACATATAGTCATACAAAATGTGTCTCTTGTTACCGAAGGGTCACGTCACTCAAACAGTAAAAACCCCTCAGTGTGAACAGTTTCATAGTTTCACCATTTCTTCAACAGAAAGTAGCTTAATTGAAACGTTTCACAATCAGGTCTGTAGATTATCTGGCTTAACCAAAACCTTGTTGACGAAGATTATCAAAAGCAGTTTTAGCTGAGTACACAAACACAATTCTATTCAGCTTTACTGGCACGGAGCAACGACACAAGTCTCATGGTGAGTCCCATTTCCACAAATTGAATCCATGTCTCCCTCACTCGAATCTTTTTCTTGTGTCCTAGTCTGCCCACGTAAGATGCAAGGAGAAACTGTCAGGAGAGAGGAAACGAGGAAACACTTTTTAACTGATAACGCTTGTTAGGTTCTGACAGTGGAAACTCAGCATTTGTGATTTGGATGAACCCATCCTTTGTAGTATTTATATGATTCAAATGCTGACCTCACTTCACACAGTTACAGGGAGGATTTCTGTTACAGTATCAACTGGTGATCAGCTGCCATTGCTAACTTTATATGCATGACTAAACAGCTTGTGTGTTCAGAGGTGTCCAGGCTCATTCTTTGTCCTGAGATGTTGAGTATTGAGGGTTGCAAGTGCCAAAGGTCAAAGTGGCTCTGCCCCTTGGTTTAACTGTAATTCATATAGCAAGTGTACATGTGTGTGTGTGTGTGTGTGTGTGTGTGTGAGAGAGAGAGAGAGAGAGAGAGAGACTGAGCCTCAGAGTGAGAAGAGTCTGTCACAGAGGAACCAATAAATGGAAACTTTGATGGCTCAGACCACAGGAGACACACACAGACACACAGGACTTCAAAGACATCCAACCTGCCACTGCTCACACTCATTCTGTGTATGTGCGTGTGTGAGACAAGGGGAAGCATTGATCCAGAGAGGGCAGGTAGAAATAGTGGAATGAGAGAAGGAGAGGGGGCTTTGTGGAGAGGTCTGATCTTCAGCCACCATCCCACTGATACTAACATTGACAGTGAACCCACACAGAGACATGGGTGAAGCGAGTTTGCAGCATCGGAGACTCGTTTGAGGAGCAAATGCAAAAGGACACAATAATCAGCATAAAGGAAAAGAATATGATATAATTGAAAAGTATTAATTTGTTATATATTCATCAGTTTTTATCTGAGGACTCTTATGTTGTTTTCTATTCATATTGTTTATTTCCTGGCTATTCTTTTTATTTACTTTTTTTTTCATCAAGCACTGAAGTCTTTCTTGTATTTTTGGCTTCTTTTTTTTTGGCAATACCACAGAAAATCTCCAGAGGAGTGGGGAAATGACTTGCTTCATTCTAAGGCTATGGCTATACATTAGTGAGGTTCAAAGAGGAAATGAGAAAGAGAGGAAGATGAGAGGTCAGGCTGTAAATTTTACAAAAGGACTGAGCAAGACTTTAATGCAGGAGTGTCGTTGCATTTGTGTGTGTGTGTGTGTGGTTGATGACACATGACCAGACAAAAAGCCATACTCCACTGTGACTAACAACAAAGACAGGAAGAAACTGAGAGGGCAGGACATTCAGAGAGAGGAGGGAGAGAGGAGGAGCAGAAAAGGAAAAAGGAAAGAAGGAAGTGGAAGCAGAAAGAGAAGAGCAAGGTGTGAGAGCAGTGTTGATAACAAATGACCTGCCACAGAGTCATATACCTGTAGCAAGGGCGGTTGAAGGCAGAGAGACTTGGACAGTGTCTATTATCACTTCAAAGCCTCTCTGGGCAGTTGCAAAGTTCTCCTGGACTTGTGTAAGCTAGACCATTATTTCTTCTACAAGCGTTCAGTGCTGGAGAGCACTGGCCTCTCAACTGCCATTTGTCCTGTGTGACGCATGAAAACCTCCAAAAAAAGACCAACTGAATCTTATTTGAATCACAAAATTACATTCTCTGAAATACCATTAAAGAAACAGGCAGTTTAAACTCATCAGTGAAATTCCTTTAATAAGGACACAAAATAAAGTTAAACAAGATGAAGAAAAGAAATTTTGATCTTCTGACACTAAAACACTATAACATATCCAGAAAAAACAAACTGCCAGAGGAAATAATAGTGTCAGATAAATTCATATAGAGATCCATTAATACCACGTTTTTATTGCTAATAATGCAATAACAATAACTAAAAGCCCAGATCATTTATCCTGTTGTGTTTCTGCAATCTGCAGCTTGGTGGGGTCCGTCTCTCTCATGGCCAACCATTGTTTCCTATGCAGATAAAAAGCAATCTGACAACAAAATCATCTACTAATCTCTAAAATCTGTCATTTTGCCTTGTTTTTCTAGCTGTTTTATGGAGTTACAAAATTAGCACATGTAATTATTAGCACATAGCACAAACGCAGTATGAACTCAAAACAGTCAAAGATCAAAGTACAGTCATTAGAGGAAATGCTGTCCGGTAGGCAGACAAAACCAAAGGGCATAAGGTCAGCTAGGTTTCAGAAAGCAGACAAAGGTCCCACACAGTCATGCAAAACAAAAATAAGCCAGCTGTAAAGTTTAGGCAGCACACAGTGGATAATTTACAGTAGCTAGGGCAGATGACTAATGGGCAGCAGGTGTGTAGGAGAGGAATGGTAGAGGTTAGTCAACCATGAGTGGAATGAGCAGGAGAAATGGAGAGCAGATGAAACAGGACTGTGAAGTTACAGTATACACAAATGAAATAGTTGACCTATGTGAACTGTTGCTGCTACCGTAGCTGTGAGTCACTTTGAACTCTACAGAACTGTGGACACGACTGTAAATTTGCATCATATATAGGAGTGACCCTGAATACTTGACTATTTGAAGATTAATTCTAAGGAGGCTGATTCCACTTTCACAGTCAAATAGTCACAACACGTGGTTATGAAACAAGGATCATTCCATTCCAGCTGTATGGGAACACGTCATGTCTGTTTTTCCCAATAAGTTAATAAATATAGCCTATGTATGCATACTATACATCAGCCTATTGACTAGGCTTGACTAGCGCCATTGTGTGGCAGCCTGTCGTCATCGGTGTGTGAATGTTGTGTGTGAATGGTGTATCATGTCCTGTAAAGTGCTTTGGCCAGTGCAACACACTGTGGAAAAATGCGCTATATATATACAGTCCATTTACTATTTATTAATATAATACTGTTGCTTATGTACATTTAATTAATTTCCTTGTTTCTGGTTCAGACTACACGATTTAAGCCCAAAAACAGCCTGACCCACCGGTCAGAGGGCTTTGGAACTGACAAACAGTGCTGGACGCAACAATTGTTTTATCTTGTCTAGTGTTTCATTGTAAACGATGCACCCACAGTATCAGAGTGACGGCCGCACAACAGTGGTACTATTGTTGAATTCAGGGTGTCAGCTCTTTTGTCTTGTGTGAATAAGTGGAAGCCAATATGTGACATAGAGTTATATGTAGCAGCTAGATTTGGGAAGCACTTACTCAGCTTCCTAGCAGGTGGTAACCTCAATTTGAAAGTGTGGAAATTGTTTAAAGCTACTGTGAGAAGATTTGTGATAATTTGAATTTTTCAAAATAGTTTGGAGGTGTAATGTTTTGTTTGTGAGAAAAAAAAGACA
This sequence comes from Monopterus albus, assembly GCF_001952655.1. NCBI lineage: Eukaryota > Metazoa > Chordata > Actinopteri > Synbranchiformes > Synbranchidae > Monopterus > Monopterus albus. The sequence goes on from NW_018127932.1 coordinate 4,266,464, forward strand.
ATCCCTGTGAAAGTTAGTGCAGTCTGTTTTTTTTTCTTTTAACCTAGTATGTGTCTCAGTGACCTTGACTCCACAGGGTTTGTTTTGATGAAACTGCTGAGAGATGTTAAAGCCAGAATTTTTACAATCATATACACAGGAGCTTTACTAACGGGGTGTTGCAGAGATGTGAGATGTGAGAGTTTGAGTTTCATGGCTGCCATTAGAAGTCATAAATTACTGATAGCACCTTTTAATTAATGTTTGTGTTTGGGCACAAAAACAACTTGGCTGGGGAAAGATCATGGTTCAGCGTTGCAGGATATGGTTCTTCTTACCATTGCTAACTCTGAGAGACAAGACAGTCCAAGTAACTTCAAAACAGTGCTGATTTATTCAAAGGATCACAGGTAAAATTAACATTACACGCTCAGGTATCTTGCACCTCCAAACTGCTCCCAGGCAGATGTAAGATGAAAAACCCTGAACCCACCAGGCCTATACATTATATCCCCTCGGTTGGGCTAGCCCCATACTACAGAGAAATGTCAACCGGGACGTCTCTGTTGCCAGCTTTGCAGCTGGTCATAGCAGTAGTCAAAACATGAAGCAAATCAATGTGTGTGTGTGTCTGTTGATTAAGTGGTGTGTAGCTAAAAACATTCTCACAGACTTCTAGTAACATGTCATGACTTAAACATAAGAACATATTATGGCTAAGGCTACAGTTATACACGTCATAATAATAGTATTAAACACCCTGTCTGCTGACAGTCATCAACTCTTCTCTCTAGTTATCCTTGACCAGATGTACCCTGTAGAAACTCATGAGCATGACTAAGCATTTAATAGTCTAACTAGACATCCTATCTCCACTAAACATTTCTAATACATAAAGTATCGATCCAATATCTATCTGACTAAAAATACCTAACAGCGTTAAGTAACTACTTTATTTAAATTAAGGAAACATCATGGTTTCAGTTCAAATTACTGCTTTGTTAAGGTTAAGGGGCCTTTGTTGTCATGGTTACAATAATAAACCCTTTTTAGTACAGTAACCAGCATCACTCCACAACTTGCATCAGCACCGAATGCTACCATTGAGTGGGAGCTGCTAATGAAGAGTAGTTGCATAGATGACAGGGTTGCAGCGTGGCAGAGTTAGAATTTGCACAGAAACAGCTTTTCATTACAGTTTAATTAAAGTTAAATCACTTTGGTTTTAACAAGCTAACATACAAATTTCTTAGGAGCTGTGATAATGACTATGTATGTGTATGTGTTTGTGTGTATGTCTTAATGTATGCCTGTTGTGTGTCTCTGATTTTGTACTATTGCTAGATTCTAACCTTTTTGTTAGAAATTAACCCAATTCTTTTGTTGGAAGCTCGAGAAGTGAACACAGGAGAGGACTGTTTAAAATCAACAGAAAGTTTACTGTCTGATTACAAGCAAGTCTTACAGCGCTGGATTCAGAGAGCCAGAGCTCCCGCAGGAAAACCAACTTCTGAATCCTGAGTCATGTTTTACAACACATTTTATCTTCTTGGGCTGCCCTGCACTAAACAAAGGTACAACAATTCATGCATTGTAATCCTATTGGTCATTTGGTGAGCAGGAGCTCACACCTCCTTGCTGGAATGTGATCTACACCAGGTGTGTGTGTGTGTGTGTGTGTGTGTGTGATGCTAATTTGTATGTTAAACTGCCCTGGTGGTCATCTCAGGTTGTGGGCCCCCGGCCTCTGCAGGACATCCCAAGATAAAGCAGAACTTGGAATATGCTAAGTGGGTCTAGGTGTGGGTGCAAAACAAGCCAACTTGTCTTTGTTAAAATGTGAATTGGCTGTCTGGTCACAAAGAGATGCAGACATCTAGTCTCTACACAGAAGTTACAGCACTCAAAGTAAGCAGATTCTGCTTCATTACAGCTGTAAAATATATAAGCAAGGGAAACAAATGCATTAAAATAACCAAAGTAGTTCTGGACAATCATCAATACAGCTGTAATATGCATAAACAAGTAAGATAAAGTTATGAAAGGTAACTAAAAGGAACTACAGGTATGAGAAGTAACTAAAGCTTATAAAGTAACTAGAGTCTATAAGACTCAAATCTTACACTATATTAGTGAGGACCAGAGACTTTTCTGAATAAAAAAACAGACCCTTGTGGGTTGTGTGCTCTTCTCATCAAAGGGTACGACTTGGGTGTAG
>NW_018127932.1:4268685-4292911 GCF_001952655.1 Monopterus albus
TCATGATGTGCATGTTAATGTTCATGGGTGTGTTCAGTTTTCTAGTTTTCATTTGCCTTCACTGAGGAGAACATTTCCAAGTTGTGCTAATTAGCCACATCAAAGTTGTGAAGATACATATTAAAAAAGTATCTAAACATGCGATTACTTGTTGGCTCAGTGAGAAAAACATATAAGAAAAATAAGCAAAGCACACAGTTTGTGTTTCTTCCAACTGACAATGCCGTTAGGAATCTAAAGTGGTGTGAATCTGTTTTATGATGTGACTGAACTAATAGAAATGTAACAATGATATTCACGCCACTAATTTATCCTTGTCTGTCTGATGTTGTCTCCACACCCAGGGTCTAGACTCATTAAAAGTTTTAATTCATAAACTTTTATCAACTGAACACTCAAGATGAGTACATTTAATCTCAGTCTGTGACACAGGCTCATTAAAAACATGCAGTGTTCTTTGTCAGAAGATAATCTGCACTAAGGAGTTATTATAGAAACTATATAAACATGGCCTTGTGGGGCTAAGCAACAGAAACATGGGAGTGAGGTTACATCCTCAGAGGACTGCAACTGACCATAGAAGATGAGCATCCATGTGACATTAAACATCCTGCTGTATTTATTAGCCACAATTAATTGAATGTAGATTAACAAATAATATGTTGATAACAATACAAACTCTAATGGAAGATGTAATTCTCTCCAAATTGTATATTTTATTTTGACAGCCTGATCATATATCAACAGCTTCTTGTGAGCTTCAAGCCAAACTATGCATATTTTCAGACATTTTAAGATTATTGTGTCATCACGTTTGCATGATGCAACATTATACACTGCTAACTGCAGTTGTGTGTTTGCAGTTTCAGAACTGTCATATTACGCTGCTCTCTTGTTGCTGAGTAGAGGACAGGATCATTGTGTATGAATATATTTTGTTTTTGGTGCCTGTGTGTGTGATCCAGAATCATCTGTATACTGTAGGTGTGTGTGTGTATTCATAGCATCTGCATTTAGCTGCAGGTTATTCTATCATGTCTAATTCCAATTGTACACAACTGAGAGGCAGAGGCAGCAAATACAAACCTGATGAATGTTACAGCACTCTGTAGCACTTTACCGTGTTTTACAGCATACACAGACACACATGGCTGCCCACGGAGACGCTAGCTCTGTCCATCATAGCGCTGGATCTAATTGACCTTCTCCTTACTCCTCATTGTTAGGTTTCTCTCCTTGCTCTCCATTCTTATTTCCTGCTTTTCTGTTCTCTGTCATCTTTTTCTTCCTCTGACAGTGCCTCTCTGTTCTTTCCAGTCTTTTCTTGCTCTCTTGATGACTTGATCATTTATGTAGAGGAGTTTTTTTCTCCTCAAGGCCTTTAGATTTATTCCCTGTGAATGAAGTGTATGTGTCCTTTATGTTACACAGTCGTAGATAAACAATATGGATTAACTATTGTTTAACAGACAATCTTCATGAACTGAACATGTTTTTCTTTGTCATTCAGGGTGGGCAGCATCGGCTTTCCAAACAAGGTACAAAGCACCGTGCATCTGAACCAATACACACATGTACAGTGGTAAAAAACCATAAAACTATTTACACAGTGTCAAATCCTTAAAGCGTTTCAAAGACAGAACCACTTAGTCTGAGCAAGGACGCCATGACATGTTAGTACATTGTCAGCTGCAGATACAGTAACTGCAGCAGCCAGGGAATCCAACATCGACTCTTGGGCAGCAGACAAGACATGAAAATTCTGTCTTTGTTGTTAAATTTACACTACTTCCATATTTGCTATCAGGAAAAAAAAGCCAGTCATTAATCACATAACTACAAGAAGTCACTGCCTGTTGATTCCTCGGTGAGAGAGATATTTGAATGTGCTAATGCTTTTAATTAAAATGTTTGAGAAACAGGGAAAGCAGAAAGGAAACAAAGAATCCATGAAGTAAAGTTTTGATGCAAAAAGTGCATTAGATGTAAATTTCATATCCTTCACACTGAATCATCTTCAGCGGTGTGTCTATACTGCGTGGTGAGAACACCGCCATGCCCTCCGCGTCGCCCAGATTATTAGCAGCAGTGGCTAACGGAGCAGAGAATGGAGTAGCCCACAGCAATCTCGCACTGGTGAATTGAAATGCCAGGCCAACCAATTATGTTGTCAGCACACACAGTGACGAGAGTGCACTACTGCACCACTGTGATCATTTTAGTCTGAGGGGCACAGAAACACACGCACACACACACTCACTGGCCTGGGGCCCAATAAATAAGACTCATCTCGTCTCAGCAGCTCATTGCGTTGTCAGGCTAAATAAGGAGGCCTCATTTCCTCTCAATGGCACACACACACACACACACACACGCACACAGCCACAACACACACCTATAACTGAAAAACAAATAAATGAATAGTGACATACACACAGACACACATGCACAACACAATAAGAAACATTACAGTTAGACGATGAGGAGAGTTGCTGCTTTCTAGATGATACAAAACAATCACACACACACACAGAGCCATTACATTAGTGGAGAGAGATGCAGCATGGTATACTTGTGACACAACGATTAGTCAATCTTATACCCACAATGCACTGGAGTGGAGAAGGCAATCTCAAGTTCAGGGACTGGGGATTGTACAGCTATGTGTGTGTGTGTGTGTGCAGTTGTGTTTAAATCAGAGAAAGGCAGAGGACATTTGCATACACTTGCACATCTGTGTGTGTGTGTTTGTACAAATATGTGTTTTGGAATCTGTCTCTTTAACAGAAAAGAATAATGTGTGCTTATGTGTGTCTGTACACTTTAGTTTAGTTCAGTTTTTTATTGACTGGTCATTTCAGTCTCACCTTAGTCAGAGAAAACATCTTAGTCTTGTTTTAGTTGAAAACACTTGGCATTTTAGGGTTTTTTTTAGTCGTTAGATTACTTGACAAAGACGTGATGACCGTTTCCGTCTAGTTAAGACCAATAATGGACATTTTGGTCCAAGGGAACAGTGCTTTGATTTGATTTGATGTGATTTATTTATTCTTTCAAACATGTAACAACAGTCAGTATGTAATCACACATAATTCCAGACATATCCACAAAAATATTTTCAATTTGCTTATACCTAGTACATGCTTGAACGGAGTAGGAAGAAGTCAGACTTATCCAGTCCTACCCCATGACATCATCTTATCATCATTGGTTTGCAAGCAGTATTACTACATGGATACCTATTCTACATCCACTTTCAGATAAGATTCCAACTTAATTTGGGCTAAAGTCACATGATGAACATATGGGCAAAGCTTAAAATAAGACAAGGTGTAATAAACTCAGAATTGTACCTAACACCACAGTTAGCAGTTCATTTTCAGCGCTATTACCAGACAATCTAGACCATTGGCTGTATAAACTATGGACGCCATGACAGCTCCCAGAAGTGAAGCCACCGCGCCTCGGTTGCCCTCCAGTGGCTGGTTGCAGTGCAGGCCATAAGTCCCACCTCCTCTATGTTAGTGGATATGGACATGAGCCAAATTAAAAAGTGAAAGTATGAATCAGATCCAGTTTCCCCAGAGGTGACTTCTGTGAGTTTTGGTAGATATTATCACACTGATGTCCATGCTGGTGGTTGTTTTTCTGGTAAGGTTGGTTTTAATAAGTTATTTGATGAAAAGCGATGTATTTTAGTTGATTTGACAGATTGATGATCGCTGATTGATCTTTCACTCCACTTCTGATCACTGCTGCGTAGAATTTGGCTGAAACAGCCTCCTTATTCACGGTATTTTGGCTTCACTTTTGCATAGTGGAGGACAGTGCTGACACCATGTCCATCATATATTAGTCAATGACATAAACAAAAAACACGTATAGTCAAAATGTAGGAATTTTACATGACATTTTAGGGAGCCAGTTCTTGCTTACAATCCCTTTAATCCAGTGAAAAGGCAATTGTTGCACACCTGACTTTGTCTGCCTTGACTCTGTGTCCTGCTTTTATCTCTCACCAGTAAAACTTTAGCTGTAACCCGTAAACGGCTTATGTGCATTTAAAGCTCTGCAAACGACAAAACCATACCAAGCACTAGAGTAAGTGGGTGTCTTAAACTGTCAGCAAAGTAACAGCCTAAAGTCTAATGGCTGTCTATAAATGTCACCGTGAATGTGTCTATATTCATAGAGGCAGTTATCAGCTTTCACGTGTGCTTCTGCCTCACTGAAGCGCTCTCCGCGTCCCTCTCCCTCTGTCCAAAGTGCTCCTGATGCATCTATATTGATACCCACCTGTTACCGGCCATTTCAGGCTCTTCCTGATGAAATATGGATGTGTATCTTGCTCTGTTTCACTCCTCCTCCTTCTCTAAAAATGTCCCTCATGCCTATTTATTGACGTCCCCAAGAGTTATCAGGTGCTAGATGGCTGTCCCTCTCCTCTACTGTTTTCCTGTTTTATTAAGTAGGTGTATCTTTGTGTGATGAAATATGAATGCCTGTCCTTTCTCTTTGTGTCCTTTTCTTTTCACTGGTTGTTTCAGCCAAGTGTCTCTCTGATAAAATATGAATGGACGTCCCCTCTCTTTCTCGCCACCACTTACCGAGTGTCTCAGCTGTGTATCACTGTGGGATGAAATATAGATGCCTGCTCCCTCTTGGAGCTGTGGATGCAAAATGTTATCTATCCATTACAGGGGAAATTATGTCTGTCCTCTCTAAGTACCAGGGATTGTATGTGGTGTGTTGAAGTGTTTTAGCTTCAAGTAGGCATCAATGGACCAGGTGAATTCATGAATTCCTGTCACTGAAGCTGTCACTGAAAACGCTAAATGTAAAATTAAGTCTGTGAGTGACTCTTCCCATTGTTTTCGCTGAAGAAAAGAGGGAAACCAGCTGCTCACAATCCCAAATCTGTGACATGCTCAAAAAATGCTGTTTATTTTATACTATCATTTAATATCCTTACCTTTCTGTTAACTTGTGTAGCCTGAAATTCCTCTATGCCATGTAATCTTTTTAGTGTGCCACCCCAAGAATTTCACTGGTCCCCCACTAAATGTTTTCTGCAGGTGTCACTGTAATGAAACAAGCGACATTTCTGCATATGACCCTAAATGCAGAGTTTTGAAATTGATGAAAGCTGCACGTAGCATAAACATCATTTACCATATATCTTTTGCAGAGCACCAACAGTTTATTCTAGAAATTATGGTTGAAAAATAAATAACTGTTTTATGATAGAATAATGTTATGGTGAATGCTTGGTTAGGCTTACAGATCGATCAGAGGTACTTTGTTGAAGTTAGAGGACCTTTGTTGTCATGGTAATGGCTTGAAACAGCAGCCTCTCATGCCAGATGTTTTGTTGACCTGCCTCCTGAACAGGACTTTGCTGCTGTAGAATATCACCTGACCTCCTCCTTTATTTCTGTCATAATTACAGTACCGTGAGCCACTTTTCCTCTCAAACATAAACATGCCGTTTTAGGGCATTTGTTAAAATGACTGATGCTGATTGACATGACTGCTAGACATCGCTGAACAATAAAACGTAACTAGGGGTTGTAAATAGCACCTTGCACAGGCGACCTATGGTATGGGCTGGTTTTACTGGGAGGACAGTGCCAGATTTCTCCTTTTCTGATGGTTTGACAGTCTTGCCTTCCAATTTGAGCCAAAAACCACCCTTAACTAAATTCAGATAATGTCCTCACTGCTGTGTACTCCACTGTAATCCATTTAGTTATGTGCTTTAAGGAAACCTGGGATGAAGAAAGAACGTTGCCTCTAAATCCGAGCGGGCACAAAGAGCATCACAAAAAGCCCCTTTTGGTCCATCTGGCATTCTGAAGTGTCAGCAGCTTTCTCTGGGTGGCACCATGCCGTCCCTTCCCTCTCTACCCCTTTCATCCATGTTTTGTCCTTTGACGTGTTTCTCTGTCTGGAAGAATGAGAAAGGTGGTGGTGACTGGTATCTATTATTAAATGGCCATGTGTGTGTGTCTGCCATAATGGAACAAAGTAGAAAAGTGTGGCATCTTTCATGAAGCTATATCTAGATCTTTGTCACTTAAACACACACACATCGAGAGTGACTGTACATATACACAATCACATTCATACACAAAAAGCCCAAAGCTCCAACAAGTGATGTGCTCATGTAGGCAAGGAACGTCTCTACACTTCCCACTACACACACACACAGACACACACAAGCAGTTTCTGGCAGTTTTCTGCAGAAATCAGCACATTGAACTAATCCATTAGCCCTTGCTGCTGGGAGAGAGAAAGAGAGAGGTGAACTTTGCTACCAGATACAAAACTTTCATCTTTTTCTAATCATCTCTCCAAACATCCCCCCTTCCCTCTACAGTACAGCAATGAAAGAGAAGGGAGGCATGACAAGGTGAAAAAGGGAGAGGAGTGATAAGGAGAAATGGGGAAGACAGAAAAGAGACTGAGTGCAGAGAAAGGAGGAAGAGAGAAAGAAAGAGATGAGAGGCAAAAGATCTATATTTGATACTTGTAATGGTCTTTCCATCCATAGGTTTTTCTGTATGCACATAAATAAAGAACGCCATGGCGATGGGAAGAAATGGAAAATCAAGGCAGATGGAGATAAGCACGCTGGTGGAAAGCAAATGTATAAATGAAAAAAAGAGTCAAGTAAAACGCCTTTGTGCTAAATAGCATAATCTTGCTACACCTTCTATTACACAAGTGAGGGTTTGGAAAGCTCTAATATTAATCAGATTTATTTAATGCTGCCCTAATCCATAGTTATTTTGCACTGACAAAGAATCAAATTACTATGTGTAATGCAAAAGGTGTTGAGTCTAATGCAGCTCGTAGAGAGTGTCAGCTCATTATGTCTGGTAGCAGCAAGGTTTTAGCAAACAAACCCTGATAAAGATATTTTTAGGAGTTGTTGGTAAAGAGATGAGAGCTGTAAGCAGAATGAATATTTGACTTACATTTGTGCTTTAAAGGGACATGAATCCAAATAATATATTAGCATATATTTTTGTGATCTATATATTTATTTTTAAGACACAAGTGTAACTTTAATATAACTGTACTGAATTCATGTAAATAGCTCCATTACAGAGATAAACTGGCCCAGTCTCACATGAAAATGCACGATAGCTAAGTTGGTCCACAGCATAAAACACATTAGAGCACAGTGTCCACCTTCGTGTTCTTATTCTTGGTGTGGCGTTACCTCCACCAACTGGACTGGAGTGTGGACTGAGAGGCTAACATTTAGTGTTCATTGAAGTCAACCAGTTTTGAACTATTGAATGTTAAAAAGATGGATGGGTCCTAAAAACACCTGACCATCACACAGACAAGCGTCGTGCCCTGTTTGCAATGTCGTACTTTTCATTTGGGAGTGTTTTAACTGAACCCAGGGTCTTTCCTTTCCCTAAACATAGCCATTCTGTTTCTGTGCCTAAACTTACCAGTTTTCTTTCATTTTCTCTGCCAGAAAGATGTTGCCATGTCACACTTTTCAGTCCAGAAAATGTCACAGTTGTAATTGTGAGAGTTGTACGTTTTGCACCGCGGGCCAATTAAGCTGTTATACATTTTGCTGTGATACTGGGTTGAAGATTTCCACTGAAAAGGCTGCAAACCAGCCTGTTAAGACAGATTTTAATGAGAGGACATAGCACCTGTCTGTAATGGATTGAACAATGCCCTTATTAACCAGCTTTGATTATGGTTGCATACTAACAGGAGACATTGATTTCCTGTATAAAGCTGACAAAAACTTTATTCACTACCTCAGCAGTGATGAGGCACAGTCTGTGTGGGTGAGCTTGCCTACTGCTCAGTAACTCAAGAGGTGACAGTATATGTGCACATTTGTGTTTCGTGAATGCTTGTTTAGCCACTGTACTGTATGACAGTGTGGGTAATCTCAAACACTAGGTCCTTGTCAACATAATAAAGCAGATATAATAAAAAATAAAATAGTTTCAGTGTATTGGGAGGTCCACTGGATAAGTTAAAAATAGGGTATCTCCTTGGGATCATAGGAGTGTCAATGTTAATCATTTGTATTTCTTATACACTGATGGAAATGTAGAAATGTAGAAATGTATCCCTGATGTTGGCACTAGAGAAAAGGTCAAGGCCGTGGAGACAGAAAATATTTGGGTTTTTCTTCTCAGAAGCATCTAAGATTGCCAGCAAATCTTATGAAAGGAGTCACTTTGATTATCAGTGTCATCAAGTTTCTCTGTACTTTTTTCACTTTCATATACAGTCTGTCTGAAATATTATTATGCGGATTGATCATTTTGGATGTGACTGAAGTTCAGTTTCTTACTTTTTAAATACATTTCACAGTAAGTAAATCTAAAGTTATTAAGTAAATCTGCCTAGTGTAACTATTTCATATGCATTGTCTCATTAATTTTGGTGAATTTTCCACAGATGTCATCTGTAGTATCTATTTAGAATAAAATAAAATAAAAAATGATGGGTTTTGCAACAAAACAATTTAGATGAAACATTATCAGAAGTTTTGCTCACCCTTCTTAATTACACTGAAACTGTTAATGAAGATCAATAATGGATGAAAAGTTTCTATACCACTGTCATTTTTATGCCAGCCAGCCAAATGACAGTAAAGGACTTTATATGCTTTCCAAGTTTGTTCTAAAGCATTCATATTTAATCAGTCACTTGACAGATCATTTCCAGCACTTTATCACCCACTGTCTTTAATCAGTGTCACTTCTCATTCATCCAAAATGCCACAATAGAATTAGACTCAATTCTAATGAAAAAGATACAACTTAATGGGAGTCTGTCAGTGCAGCTAAATTAACAAAAATGAAATGTTTGCCACTTCAGTGAATTACAAATGCATTACTTTAGGTGAAGTAAGAACATGTTTTGTGAGGGGAACACACCACAGGCTGTTCTCACTCATCCCTTGTCTTTCAATGATATTGATTGGGACAAAATCAATGGGAGAGTTTGTGCCCCTGCTGATGGGTTCGATCAGTCAGTTAGATGTAATCCCATTGTTTTTTGGGATTGAAAGCTGTTTATTACTGTCTATTATTGTTGGCATCATTATCTTCAGCTCCGTCGTCCTTCCTCGTCATCCTGTTTGGCCATTTCTCCCTCCGTCCCTTGTTCTCTCTTCGCTCTCTCCTGCTTCTGTAGGTGTGTGTGATTAGACAAGGTGGATTTGTCACAGGGCCAACTCTGACTTCCAATTATCACCTTGTACTTCTTCTCTTATTCCTTTCCCTGATCCCTACATCCTCTATCTCGCCCTCTCTTGCCTTCCTTTTCTCCATCACCCCTTCTTTCTGATGGAGTCAGACTTCTCTATTAGTCAGTGAATTAGGCAGTAAGATAGAAAATCAGCTTTCCTTAGAAGACTTAATTGTCTCCCTCTATCACACAATCATTATGTTCTCTCCCTTCCCGTCTTTCCATCTTCTGTCTCTCTATCTGTCCTCCTCTGTCTCCTTCTGTCTTGGCTTTTTCTTTCCCTTTCTTAATCCCTTCATCACCATTTCCACCTCTTTCCTTCTGGCCCTGTGACTAATGTTATCATAGTTATGCAATGTGGCAACTTCTGAGTTTGATTTTCTAAATGACAGGACATGAGTGTGTGGGTGTGGGGGGGTGCACATTAAAGAAGAAATGTAACCGCAAACAGAGCTCAGATGAACTCAGCATGTGTGTGGTGTGCATGTGTATGGGTGCTCAGCCATCCTGGTGGGGACCAGCCTCTGGTGTAAACTAATTGGGTTTCACAGAATCAGGCCTAAAATGAAGCAAAATATATTCAGATCTAAGAAATGTGTCAAAAAAGGTCCAACATTCAGTTTGCCTGATTACATATCGCAATTAAACAGGCCCATAAAATACGATACAACAGTGAACACATAATCTAGTCCAGACATAGACACAGTGATCAGTGGAGGAGGAGGGTCGCACCACCGGTAGCTAACTTCATTCTGCCCATTTCAGCTCCACTCGTGCTTTACCTCTTTGCCCATTTTTGAATTAGACAGAGCGGGCGGGGGTTGTCCAATTTTCAAATAAAACTTTAAACATCATCCATTAATATCTGTGGCAGCTGCTTTAGACTATATGAACTCAATGATTATGGCCAGCCGAAGTGAAGATACACCCATTGGAGGAACAATGGATGTTGTGTGACATTACGTGAAATGGGCCCCATTACCACCAGACATCATTGCCCTCAGCATTTAGCAGACATTACATCACCTGAGTCAGTGGCGTGCATGTAGAGAAGGGAGGCCTTACACCATTGATTCCATATTAATGCTCAAACTTTTCCAGTTACAAACATAAACTACTTCTAAAACACTGGAGGTCAGACGACATACATCTTCACGCCTGCATGCACAACAGACACCTGAAGAAAACTTTGTCTGTGAAACAACCTCTGATAAATATACACCTACAAACATGTCAACACACACTAACAAAGCAGCTATAAAACTATTTTATTTGACCATCTGGTGAGCCTGACATGTTTATTGGGCTTCATAACCTGGCAACTCTTCACTAGCCAGGACAAGGATATTGTGTGTGTGTGATTGTAAATGTGTGCACTGTACAGTGCTAGTGTATGTGTGTGAGCTGATGTCATGTGCTGTATCTGTAACATGTCATATTCAGGAAGCTAATGTCCTGTAACACGGTGGCTTCTGGAGAGGAGTGCGCAGCAAAAACCCTGCAACCATTTTTTTTAACTAGACTGATTTAGAAAATGCTTTGAAACTCTTTTTTTAATTATCATATTATATATTACTTGTGTTTACATTGTATTCAACATTGAAGTTGCTCCAAATAAGAAAAAAAAAATTAAACCCAATCATGTTACTGTAGATTGATAGGTGTACCTATTATTCTGTCCAGCCCCTTTCAAACTAGTGAAGGAAGGTTAAATAATGGATGCGTCTCTTTGTATAATGCAGTACAGCTCAACAGTACTACAAATTACAGCCTCCATATGATCGTACAGTGAATCAACAGCTCTCTAAAACAAAAACTGATGATCGTAATCGATTAGAAACAGACGCAGCTGAATCTGCGTGTATTTGATTGTATTTGGACTTAAACATTAATGATGTCTGTTTGCATATTTGATGATGGAATAATTTGATAGTTGTATACTTCATCCAGTGACCAGGGACAAAAAAACCTGCACCATAGAGCAACAAACATCAGCACAAACCACCCTGTAAGAGTTCAGCTTTGATCAACACATACTGCAGCAATAGTATTTATCTTTGTGTTTTCTTGTGTGTGTGTGTGAAAGGTGTGCAAGGGGGGTAATCATCACAAAAGAAGCAATCAGTGGAGGTTGTCTCTAATCATCCACAGAACCCCCGTGGACATTGTTGTGAGCTTGTGTATGTGTGTGTGATGTTGTGTGTCTGTTTGCATCCAATCAGGCAGAGAGCCCCCATGAACACTGTCAGTGAAGCATCACTCAGTACACACACACACGTCAATCCCTCATCACCACATATACACACAAATAAACACATTCACTCATGACGTCTGTCACTCAAGGAAAAGTGATGAGAAGTTTGTCTTCCTCAGTTTTTTTTTTTTTGTGTAAAAGCCTCAAAAATCAAAACTGAAAACTTTTTTATGTGTTCCTATAGTGTTATAATGGAGTACAAATCTAATCCAGATCAATGTGTTAAACTCATTTCTTTATCGCAGGTTATGTTTAGTTGTCAGCACATTTCCTGTTGCAAGACGAAGCTCCTCAAGTATCAACCCCCGCTAACTCTGCTCTTGGTTATACCAGATGTGCTTTATGGACAATCTGTTGTTGATACTCTTCCTGCCTTCAAACATAATTGTGTTTTTGACATGTAAAGCTGTGCACACAATGACTAGTGCCGCAGGGAGCTGACAGGTAAAGTGGACGCTAACATCTCCTGTTCTCATTGTTCAGTGCCACTGATGTACGAAAAAAGGTAGACACGAGAGACTGTCTTGTAAAGAACCAGGCCAGTAAGTCATAATGACTGAGTGTATCAATCCTGAACCAAGCAAAGGAGGATGTTAGGTAACATAGTGACAAAGTCTGTGTTAGGATGCAACACAGGATTTCTCCACAGGAGACCAGTGTTCGATTCCAGTGTGAAATCATCCAGTGCTCTATAATCTTGAAACTATAATGGTTCTGTAATCATAACTGTGTGTTTATAATCATTTCCATGACGATGAATGTTTGCTGTGCTTGCAGCTGTATGGAGCGTATGATTGTTACCTTGATGACAAAGATCTGGCAGGAGTCCTGTGGATTATATATTAAGGTAGGGGCAAACAACATATTTTGTCATTTTGGTTGGAGGGCTTGTAGTAGAAATGAAAAAGGTGACTAACATTTATTGGCTCTGCAAGTTCGAAAAGGTCAGTGCACAATATGCTGCAAGTTTTAGAGTATGAACTTTAGAAATGTTTCTGAAACCATGTACTGTTTGCCAAAACAGAAGGAAACCATCCATATGGAATCTATTTGTCATACAAATAGATTCACATACAAATTTGCCAAAAAAGATGTCTAAGATTACTCAAGATAATAATAATAATAATAATAAGAAGAAGAAACAGCTAACTGATCTGCCCATTACATAATACCAGACCACATTGTGTTTGTGGGTCACAATAAAGTGGTATCATGGATTAGAGATGTGTGTTTGGATCTTAGCTGGAATTCCCAAAAATAAAGTTGTCTACTTTTTTAAAATTCCTTCCTTGTCCCCCTATTATAATGATCTAACAATATGGGTGAAGGAGGTTGGGGTGGAGGCCAAGTGTCCTCTATCTCTTTATTACTCTGAAGTCGCTAAGCCACACGAACTTTTGAGTCATCCAATTAAATTTGACAGATCTAATCAAATTCCTCTTGTGACTCAACTCCATCCACTTTTTTGGCTCAGAAATATTATGGATGTCGAAGATGCTTTAACTTATGTTTCACTTTAAAGTAACATTACAGAAGTATTAACAGTATTACCAGCTTCCCAAATGTCCACTAAACATTCACATCCCTGCTCAAGAGCACGTGGAAGCAGCTGCTGAGGGAGAGGTTTCTTTTTTACTGACAGTCCTGGAATGCAGCCTGGCAGCATTTTTGTCACAGCAGCAGTTTTTCACTAGTCTGTTTCATCCTGTTTGTCGGGACAAATCAATCCTGGAGACAGTGAGCACATGCACTATATGAAACGTGAACAGACATCATGACATTCAGGTGAGAAAGGATACAAAAGTTTGAGTTGGAGGTCTGGTAGCAGTTGTTCTCCTAAATAACCAGCCATGTGGAACAGTGTTTTGGGTTTAATGAGAATGATGTGACAAAAGAGCAACAGAAACAACATGTAGGCTGTCAGCATGTTTGAGTAAACAGGAGTAAGAGCGGTGCAGCATAACAGGGCTGTACAACAAAGAGTCCAAATGAGTTTTGATTCCTGTTGACTCTTGTAATTGGCTGGAAATTGCTTTGTTTGATGGGTAACCTTTTTGTGTTAGTGTGTGTTATAGTACTGCCCCATTTAACAGGCAAAGGAACACACACACTTTGATAACAGCATTTATAAAAGGAGACATCCAAACACCTAGGTGCTCTGCAGGTCCTGATTAATACCACTGAGTCATTCTTCCTTTATAAAGCAAAGATAGATCGAAGATCAGTAAGATTCCTCCATTTGTTAAGCTGATTTCTAGCCCTGAGCACAAATCTTGTTTGTGCATCCGTAATCTGTGGTAATATACCTTGAATGTGCATGTGCTTGGTTTCTTGCTTTCCATTATATTTATATTTTTGTGCATTTAAATGTTTGCTTCCTTTAATGTGCATTTAATGTGTGCATTTGTGTGTTTTCTATCTGACAAGCACAACAAATCTATAGAGACCCACTTGCTGTCCCCAGGCACCATCCAAATGGCTGCTGCATTTTAGTAATTGCTTCTTTATTGACAAATGGCTGTGAAGTGTGGTGAGGGCATTACCTGTCAGTATTGCTTTTATTTCTTATTGAATTCTGTCCTTCTGTTGTTTCTGTTCTTCCAGTGACTCACAGAGCCAGGAGAAGCAGGTTAATATCTCCTCAGACACTGCTCAGCATGTATACATATGTGTGTTTCTATGTCCCTTTGAACATGTGTGGGTTCTTACATGTGTTTGAGTGTCTAGATGTCTGTCTGCCCTTAGTCTCTACACTTGTAGGTATATGTGTGTCTTAGAGCAACATCCTGAGGGAGAAACTGGTAAACACCCATCCATCATCTATGCCACTTATCCTAACTAAGGTCATGGGGGGACTGTAGCTGATCCCAGCTGACACTGGGTGAGAGGCGGGTCCACCCTGGACAGGTCACCAGTCTACCGGTAAACATGTGGTTCTGAAACTAAAAGGAAATAAACCGTCACACTTAAAGAGTGATGGATTTCATTTGCCTGAAGCCCAGCTGCCATGATTAGTAGGAATTTATGGCATATATTAATAAAGGGAAGCTGATGTTTTAAAGTGCGTTGTCTTGTTCCACTTCACCATTTGGAAGTTACTGTAACAGGACAGGAGGTCCTTCCCTTCTCTTCTAAGAACAGCTTTGTTAATATCATCATTAGCTACAAATTAAAATCACTATTCAGTAAGGCAGTATTTAACTCATTATTTTGGGTGTCCTTTCACTCATTGGATATACAACATAACACTCTGGAGACAAAAGTTTCATTTGGGTTGATGAACATACTATGAATTTGCAAACATGCTCAACTGTTATTGGCCTTTAATGAAAGATTGAAATGCAACGTGCTTTTGGTTCAACATAGACACAAAATTTGTACATACTGTAATGCACACAAAGTTTCACTAAGGAAAATTTTAACCCTGACAATCTAAAAACAATTTAAAATATCACCTAAGATTGTCTTTTTTTTTTCAAAATGCAACAAAAATGTTTCAGTTCTGCAGCCAGTGCTGATTTTGTTCATATATTACGTGTCAGCTCCAAGTCAAAACTACCAGCAGCTCATCTTCAGTCTTATAAATCTTGACACAAGATTTCATATCAAAATGTCATCTTGATAAAAGATACCATCCCCAGACTCCTTCTTATCCTCATCCTCCAGCTGAAGCTATGCTGAAATGTTGCTTTTGAGACATCTGAGATCCAACCACATATTTCTGTCACCCCTCATACCTTCACCCCCTTTACCCTCCTCTTCGGTCTCATGCACTCCTGGCTTAAAGTCGAAAAATAAAACCTTAAAAAAGAAGCATATCTTTTGTTCTGAGCTCTGCACAAAGGTGTGGCATAAAGCTGGATTTACAGGTGATGGAAGGGTTAACATCAGTCCCTTGTAGATAAGTACTTTTATTTATTGTTCACCATCGGTTTTCCATTAATAGCAACAGAATAACACCAGACAGACATGTTGCATGTGACAACAAGCAGACAAGTGGACCGATTACAGCACCTCCACATTGTACCTTCATAGCTGCCATTGGCCCAGTGTACAGTTACAGCTGTGAGGCCAACTGACAGTGATTTGCTCAATCAGTACATCTTCCTGTTCTTAAGGCTTTACAGTTTATACTATAATAAAATAATACCAAGGAATCTGTCATCTTGCCACACATGCTCACATAGTGTTCCTTTTCACCCCTTTCCCATACTCATTCACTCAGACACAGAGTGAATGCACAGGGTATATGCACCTGCTGTGGTGTCCATAACTTACTTTATGGGTTTATGTTGTTAGATGATTTTTGTGCTTCTCTCTGATTGATTCTAGGAAGTCTATTGTAGGAATGGCTGTTGTATTCACACTAGGTACTGTAGTCTTATATGCATCAATTGCCAAAACTTACATTATACAAATGTCATGCTTTATATTTGGATAAAAAAAAGACCCAAGCCCACTGTGATACTGGTCCAATGTCATGCTTTATATTTGGATAAAAAAGGACCCAAGCCCACTGTGATACTGTTCCCCTCTTGGCTCTATTTTCATGATTATACTGTATGTCCCTACTTGATGGTGGCCATAATGGTCTCCTATTGGCTCCTGTCATAGTATTGTGACTTGCATCTCTTACTGTTGATTTCTTATGTTGATGTTCCACCCATAAGCACCAGAATTTTGAGGACATGTTGATTCAGCACATGCAGATTCCCATTACAGTATACAAAGTGGAAAAAGTGTTGCATGTAAAAGAGCAGCAAATATGCCTGTGCAGGAAATAGCAAAATGCAAATAAGTGCAAAGTCAAGTGCCAACATTGGTGTTGACTTTCTCATTTGTAAAGGCTGTGAAGACCTGCCAGGCAAAAGTTATCCTCAAATTATTTAACATGATGTTTTGTGTTTCTAATTGTTATTCATGAGAGTGTAAATGAAAGAAAAGTCATCCAGCAGAAGCTAAAGGTTTTTAGATTGAATATAATTTAATTTAAACAGTTCCATTCCCTCTCGTGCTTCATTACATGCTGGCAGTTTACTGAGAGATTAGAAGAGTGATCACTAAAAAGCAGAGATGAAAATAGATGTAAACACAAGACAGAAAACAGTTTAGTGCCTTGTTGGAAATTTAAGACATGTATGTCATTGTCTAAAGTGAATTGTCCTGAGTTTGTCAGTAAATCCTAAATGTAATCAGAGTGAGCCTGCATGAAAATGCGAGGGGGGACCTTTCTACCAGAACCCATGATATGGTAATAAAGCTTCTTCCCTTCACCGTCTTGCAGTATCGTATACCGGCTTGTATTTTGACATGGTTAAATATATTTACTGCAGAGGTGAGGAGGCTGCAGAAGCATGGCAGTGATCAGGTCAGCGGTGTGATGCATGGAGGAGGTGAACCAGAGACACAGTCTGTGCCCCAAAGGTGACCCTGTGCCCTGTGGGCAGCCAATTAGTTGGTTTAGTCACTGTTTCACTTAACATGTACAGTATAAAAAATAACTGATTCTGGTGCGTCTGCATAATTTTTGTGACATCATGTTACTAGTTTTTGTCAAAACACATCAAGTTCCTCAGATTACATTCAGCTGATTACTGTGGTCAGCCAGAACACTGTCAGCTGTGTTTTCTAATTAGCTTTGCATTTCTACAGATTCTGGGATGTGCCGCTTTCAAACTAGAGAATTTTACTGAATAACTCCCATAGTGTATTGTTGCACTCTTACAGAGCTGTGTTACCTGCTAGTGACAGATTAAAAACAAACAAAGAAATTGCCCAAATGAAAGCTGCAGCATTTGAAATTTTAAATGTGCAGTGTGTAAGATTCTGAAGGATGTATTAGCTGAAACAGGCTGTAGTATGGATAATTATGTTTTCATCAATGTGTAATCACCAGTAAATAAGGTTTGTTGTGCTTTCTGTAGTTTAGAAATAGCCTTTTATATTTGTATAGAAGTGGGTCCCCTATCATGGAGGTCGCCATGTTTTTTTTTTTTTACCAGAACGGACAAACCACACACTGGCTCTAGACCATGAATTTTCCTTTTTTCACAGTGAAGGTAGCAGCTTGGATTTGGAGACACTTGGGAGACAAAAAAGAAGTAATGTTAGAAACAAGAGCAAGTTTTGTTGTGAGTTTAAGAACCATAATTTGAAGAAATTGAGGATCATCCCCTTTAACACAGGAAAAAAGAAGACAGCACAAAGTCGGTGATCGGGCAACAGACCCTCTCTGCATGATATATCATTCATGTCTGTTGAACCTCTTGTTTGTAGAACAGGCTTTCTGTCATTAATATGTAGTCTTCAAGCCCAGGATGAGATGAGTGACATTGATTCTGCTCAGGGTTATTTTCTTTGACTTGTCAGTGCTTCCCCAGAGACACAGAGGACATTACTATTAGAACAGTGTTTACAGGCTAAGTAGTACTTCCTATTACACCATTACTAGGACATTGGCATTGATCTATAAAATTGATGGAGTTCCCCTTTAACTTTGTACAAAAAGCGTTTTTCTAATCTCAGCCATTTATCTGTCTCATTGAATGATATGGGAGCTAACCTTGTCTGAAGTGTCGGGTGTTTCTGTGTGTATGTAGTATTCTTTCCATGTGAAAGCCCATAAAATCGTGGTTATATAATAGCAAGGTTCTGAAAAGAAAAGCAGTAAATTAAATGACAGCTGTCAGAAGTGGAGGCCTTGGAAAGTAAAAGTAAGGTCAATGACGTTGAGAACGACGTCCTGTCACAGAGCAGCTGCAGCCCTGAGCCAGGAGACGGTGACAGTGAGTGATAAATTGATCATCACTATATAGTACTCAGTACGTTGCAGTCTGTGCTTTAAATCCTCAAGTTCCTGCAGTTGAATGTGACTTTGTGTTGATGCAAGTAAAACTAGTCTATTATACAGTATACAATAACTGTTAGATACTATATCACAGAGCTGTAGGAGGTCATAAAATCAAGTATAAGGTTTTAAAGATACTCACAAAACATATATTTTAACTATCTCTAGTGGTGACTACCTTTGCAGTGCTCACATCATTTACAGCAAATGTACATTTAAAAAAAAATCAACATTCTGAATAATATACAGCTCCTATAGTAACCAATTTAGGGACAACATTTTTAGGAGTAAATCTGTAGGGCTAGATTCCACTTAGGCTGATAAAATATGTTTTAATTTGTGTGAACTGACCTTGTGAAGGGCACCATCCCACCTCCTCACTCCGCGCTGCTTCTCTCTCCTTATTTATTCTTAACTAGATGGAAATCAGCAGTATTGGTATTAGCCTGAAGCAATGGTAAATTCCTCTTAATGTGAATCACTGGTCATGGCATCATATTAAAATGTACTGTAACACTGGTCTCATGTAGCAATGTGAATTTAACCTCAGTCAAATCAGGGCATAATGTAAATCTTTGGGCTCTGTGTTGCAGAAATTAAATAACTCATATCCCAGCTAACGCAGTAATGTCACTACTGTATCAGAGGTTGCAGCCGCTAAATGAACGAAAAGTTGCAGCAGACTTTAAACAACAACAGCCCACACAAGGTTGTTTGCTTTTTTTCTTGTGCATGTTAAAGACATACACCTTGTTCTGCACATTAGCTTGTTGTTAGAAGAAGCTACTTAACCAAGAGACAAGCTCTAATATCAGTTTGCAGATTAGTTATGTAGCTCGTCAGCGAGGGCAAATTGGAGATATTCCTGAAAATACCATAATATCACACATTATTAAACAATATCTTGTTTCCTTTTTGCTATCAGGAGACAGATAAGAATATTTTCCAAAGTGTTGAAATATTCCTTTAAAACATTGAAAAACATTTAGAGCATAAGAAAAGAAAGAGAAAATATATAGGGACAGAAAGAGAAAGGTTTTGTGCTGAGCTGAAGAGTGAAAGAAAGTGTAGCAGAGACAGTGGATGGGGAGGCAGGATACAGTATTTGTGGATACTATCTGTCTCCCATGTTATTTATCACCAGGACAGGTGCAGATATTGAGTCTTAGCTTCCCAGCCTCATTACACATTCACTTTCCTTCTCCAACACTCTCACACACATATTCATATACATTGACAAAAACTTTGCCTCCCTCCATCTCTCACTTTGTGGCTTTTGTTCTCCACAGTATCTCTAACACACTCCCTGTCAGATGCACACACACACACACACAAACAAATACATTTCAATTAAACCCAGACTCAGCATGATGAATGTGGTTACCTTTTAATTTCAATTATAGTTGCTGGTTAGCTAGCTAGAACACTATTGTATGCTCAGGCAGCATCCGCCAAGTGACGGCTCAATCACCGCACACAAAGTGCAGGGATGGGTGTAGAACAAGATACAAGTACACATTGGCTAACAGGCAAATATACACAGCAGCAAATGTACACAGACAAGGCACACACATGTAAGCACACACGCATACACCAAATTAGATTAGCTAATTTAGTTCTTGTCTGGACACATTTTTCACCTCTGTCTGGCTGACAGCTGTTTTAAAACCTATTTAGAATATCCACAGGGCAGCATGGCGTCTGGGCAGCTACTGACAATGTGAGGAAACTCATAATTATCGCCCCAAATAGAAGTGTTGTTTATTCATTTATAAGTAAAAAATGTCATACATGAGAAATGAATGGTAGAAGACCTCATTATCTCTTGGGATTCAGCTAAAATGAATTTATTGTAGGCCCCCATTTATGCCAACACAAGTAATAAGAAACAGGTCACCAGTCTATCACAGGGCTGACATTTAGAGAAAGCCACTCACATTCATTCTCTTACATCACAGCAACAACTTGGATGTAAACAAGGTTCAATTTTCTCTTGTAGCAAACTTGTCATGCTGGTGGCATTTTGGTAAAACAGTCTTAAATTTTGCAGAACTGAAGTCGCCAGCAATTGATGGTCATGTGGTGTATGGGGCACATGGTCATGCACAAGAAAGCAAATTCTGTCTCTGACTTCCTTCTTCATTCAGTCTACATTACAACATTATGTAAGCATGTTAGTTTGTATGTGTACAGATATATGACAGATATGGCAGTGACTTTATTTTAAAGGAAAACTGAAATTCATAGTGAAAGACAGAAAGTCAAGAGGAAAAATTGATCCAACCATAAAGTGGTAAAAACTGCAGGAAAAGGCAGGCACGTGGTGGAGGAGTAGGGCAGATAAAAATCCAGGCAGAGAAGGAGAAGAGAGAAATAGAGACACCAAACGGAAGAAAAGTGTCTGTGTTTTCAGCTGTAGCCATTAAACCAGTTTAAATTGCTGCTGTGTCAACTGACAAAATATTCAAAAACAGTGAAATGACTGAAAAATAGGTCACACACAGAGTGATATTCACACTGACAGTATGTGCCATCACCTATGGAGTCAATTGTAAGTATACACACACACACACAGACTATCATACACCAGAGTCAGTCGGAAGAAGAATTGCCTTAAGCCAGCACATGCCTCAGGATGAAAGAGCTCTCAGGGCACATTCTGTTCTTTCTAACCCACAGTGATTTGCCTCTCACACCTGCACACATGATCTTTCTGTCTCTCTCAGATTCACATGCACATCTGCACACACAGTGTTCACTGTCCTCTCAAATCTGACATCAAATGAAGTGTCTGTATTCAGTCTGTGTTTAGAAAGTGAAAAGTGAAGATGAGACAAAAGGTTGTACAGAAGAAAGAGGGAAAATGATGCAGATGTTACTTCATTTGTTGCCTGTTTGTGTCTCCTGTGTTTTTTATTTAATTTTATTTTAATCCCTGCTCACCTCTACAACACAAAACATTGATCAGAGTTATACATACAAACAAACCAAATGGGGTCATCTACAGTACGCCTTCACCGAACCTATCACCACAAATTCATTTTAGTTCCATCAAAATGATCAAAGCCATAAACTACAGAATTAACCAAAGGGAGCAGGGAGATTTAGAAACTTGGATTTGGCTTTTTCACTTACCACAATCTTACTATCCATAGTTAATCAAACCAGGGCTGTTTGAAGTATTTTGAGATGTGTAAGCCTTGTCACTTTCTCAGTCAACCTTCAAGTCCTTCAAGGGAAGTTAACTCATAGGACTCCACAAACAGATGTCTTTATTGTTGATCTCTCTTTATTACTGAGTCATGTCTATAACTCTGATGACAGTCACCAGAAGTGACTCTGATAAGCTAATAGACAAATATTTCTCAAAATGAATCACCCCATTCTGTGTTTTTGCAGTAGAAGTACTATGTGTTACTAAAATTAGTATTCATTTTAAAGAGAGACTAAAATATACAGCTTCATTTAACCACAAGCTGCATCTGCTTCTTGTGCTTTTATTTTAAGTGCAGGTGTCCCACCGTAATCATCTTTTCCTTTGCTTTTGCCTCAGTCAGCCAATGAGCTTACTGCAGGCAACAGCTGCACATCTGTGGGTTGATGTTAGTTGCAATCAAGCCAGAAGCCACAAGCAAATCAACACTTTTCTGCAAGTCTGAATCACTTTCTCTGAAAAAAGCATAAGTATAACACAGCCAGGCTACAGAGCCAATCATATCACAGAGACCGCTCTGCTAAGATTTAAGATTTCATTTATGTTAACAAAGTTGTCATGTGTTGTTTAAAACGGCTTACATTGTTAAATGTAGTTGACTTCACACATGGATTGTTAATTGGACTGCAATCAGTTGTGTGCATCTTGGGTTAATTTACACTGTACACACATTTAGGACACATGCAAATTTAGCATCATGTGCACCCACATAGACACATTCACTAATTCTTCCTCTCTGAACACAAGCACAGTCTATGGTAGACAGTCGTCCTCTAAACCACTGAATAGTTCTATTTCATTCCCATAGCTCATTATGTACTGGGTTGACTTAATGGAGACATGGAAATGCAGTCCCATTAGCTGAGTGAAAGTGTTGACAGTAGGAGGATGAGATGTGGTGGACAGAATGAGCTGCTACCTCCTTATAAAATCTAAATTAACTGATGTACATGCTCATAGTGAATGATACTTGGTTTGTGTGTGTGTGTGTGTGTGTGTGTGTGTGTGGAGGATCATGGGAGGTGACCCAGATTCTTAAGGTTTATCCAGACTCCACTAAACCCATTCTCTCTCTGTGCACTTCCAGGATTGCCACAGCAGCTTTTATTAAAATGAAGGCTCTCATCCCCTGAGTTGTTGGAGGGGTGTGCGAATGAAGGATTGTAGTCATCAACTGTACAAATATGGACGTCATCACAGCTTCCAGTGGTGGAAGCTCCACACCCCAGTCACCCCCTGGTGAGTGGTTGTAGTATAGGCCATAAATCCCGCCCCCTCCATGTTGCAAAAAAGAACGATGGCAGCTGTTGTATTCACGATATGCTGGCTTCATTTTTGCATAGTGGAGGGAAGTGGTGATGACTGTCCACTGCATATACTGTATGTCAGTGGTTGGAGGTGGTCTGCACACATTGTACAGCCACTGAAATCACTCATCAGTGATGAATGTAAAACAATAATTGCATAGTGACATACTGTGTTTGCATATTAAATAATAATTAATGTTTGTCTTTTTCTGGAAAGTTATGTTTCTGGCAACTGTAGAAACTGGATAGTTAGCTTGAACAGAAATAGCTGAATAGATAAAATATCAAAACCCACATGACTGACAAAAACCTTTTCATTTGTCTGGTTAACAAGTTAGTGCATTAACATCAGATTGCCCGACACAGTGTCTCTCCTGGTCTTGTGTGTTTTGGTTTTTTCTGTTCTCACTCAGCTAATCGCCTTCTCAGGTCCTTGTTGTTTTCTGGAGAATTTCATGGGCTGCCTTTCCCCCTCTGGCCTCTGGTTAATTTTTATATTAACAGTGGATTAAATTACTGTGTGATGTGATAAACCCACACAAGTATGTATGTTCCTAACACATCAGCTCTGGAGAGCTTCTTATTCATGACTCCTTCACTGTTTGAATGTATCAGCTACACTTCTAATACAGTTCAGAGTTGTTCTGCCCGTTTTCCCCTTATTTTTTCTGGCATACTGAGTAAAATGCAGCTTGTTTAGATCGTTTGTTGCTGTACCTGAACAGGGCTCCTTGAACCACGTGTGACTCTAACCTTCTCTGTCATCTCTCATTTTAAATATCACCATAGCCTGTCTAACAGCACAGCTGCTGTCATTGACCTGTATGTTTTTTAGTTTGCCAGATGATGTAGTGACAATGTAGATCACCACCTTGACTTGCTGGTAAACAGTTTAATATTTCACGCGGCAACAGAAACAGAGAAATGTGTAAATGAGAACGACGACACTGTGAATCAGCTGATGTGATCACAGAGAGCAGAACAGACGGCAGTTTTGTCATCTCCCCCTTTACTTTTTCCGCATCTCTTTCTAACATACTAAACTACATATGTGTTAATGCTAACCCATTTCCCAAGGTTGTGTGAGGTTGTAATGGGCCTGAAGTCTCTATTTTTCAGTCTGATGTGGAATCCCTTTTTGTAGCTTTTACAAAAGCCACATTTTTTCCATTGCTCTGTCACCTATGGTATAACTGGACGAGTCTATGAGAAAATGCTTTTTTAGTTTCTTGCTGGTCCAAGGAAAGTTTATATGGCTAATGATTGAACTGTAAAAGCCTCTGCCTCATGTCAGTCATGATTTCCCAATAAGTGCATAGACTCAAAAAAAGTGAACAAATGTTGTAGTTGCCCAGAGTGCT
>NW_018127932.1:4292959-4301260 GCF_001952655.1 Monopterus albus
GTTGCAGTGTACAGTGCTGCTGTTGTTGCCTGTTTGCCAAGTAGAACAAGTGTTTTTGCTGCAGTTAGAGCAGAAAACCAGCACTGACTGACAAATATGTCACTCCGTCTCTGTCTCCATCACTTCTCTCTTGCTGACAGTAACAACAACGTTGTGTTTCACAGTTCCTCTATATTTCTCCATCCCTCTTTGCCTTTCACCACTTTCTTTTCTGCCTCTCAGTATCTGACAGTCGCCTTGCCACTCTACCCTCCGTTCCTTCCCTGAAGTCAAACCTGTTTCTTCTTTTCTCCCCTGGGCGGGAGTTTGGTCTCCAAACATCTGTCCTTACCCTTCCTTCACCAAGTCCCACACCTTCTCTCCTCCTCCTCGTCTTTCTTGGAGCATCGATGCTGTAAAATCATGCTTTTTTTGTGACAACTAGGTTTTGCGGTCTTGAATCCTGCAGCAGGATCTGCCATCCAGTGTGATGAGTCATAGAAAGAGCACACTGAGTCATTCTTCATCTTTTTCTCCTCTGCTCTTTGCCTCATTCTGTTTGCCTCCACTTCCTCCTCCTCCTCTATTTCATCCTCAAGGATTTACTGTCATTCACCTACATTTAGTATACGTTCTGTACAGGAATGTATGTGTGCATGTGAAGTTTTCCTCTTTATCCCTATCAGTAATGCATGTCTCTTCCCCCTCATACACGTATATATTTCATTGGCTAGTCCACTGAGGGTTATTTCCTGTTAAACTGTATTGGTACCCAGGGACCGAGGCTCCATTTTGGCATAAGAAAATCAACTGTGTGTGGATGTGTACTCATCCATGAAAAAACCTACCCAGATTTGGCAGCCAGAGCAAGCTGACAATCAGTCCTCTGGTGCTGGGAGAGAACAACTGTGGAGGGAGGACAGGGTGGAGGTGGTGGGGGTTGTATGGTTGGTACTTGAGGTGGCTGCCTTAGTCATCAGCTGATGACAAGTCTGAACCATGCCCATTTCGATTCAGATACATGTGAAATTAAATGAATTAGTACTTGGTGCTCTGAAGTACTCTCAGTTTCGGGATTGATTTGAGATTCAGCATCGCAAGTGTGCATGTGACTGCCTCGCCCATGCCATGGGTATTTGACCTGTTGAGGGTAGTATAATAGAACAGGTTCCATTTTGTGTAGATGGCCCTTCAAACAATTAACATCTGGATGATCATAACTTACTGTAAAAAAGAAACAAATGTTAACTCAATTTTAAAAACATCACTTTGTTTCTTGTAGCTTGTCATGTATCTGCTATTTTAATTTCCTCTTCTGGCCTTCACAGCCCTTATTATTTCAGTATTGTCTGTGGTAAGCAAAGGCAGATGACTGCCTTTTCTTCCTAACACCTTGTTGTGTCAGTCAAGCAATCTGGCAGGGTATGTGAAAGAAGTGAATACAGCAAATAAGCCAGCGTGGGAATTAAGATAACCTGTGTGTGTACGCCTGAGGGAAGCCCTCTAAACCCTCTATCTTTTTCTCTCACGGAGTCTAAAAAGATGGTAGAGCAGGTTGGGACAGGAGAGAGAGCGATACTTTGAGTTGCATTAATCAGATGGACAGACATGCTAATGTTGTTCTGTTCATCCTCTTTCTTTTCATCAGTAATGGTACTGATAATGGTAATGTGGCACATGTTTTTCAGTGTAGTACCTCATCACTTTGCTCCACATCTCCTTCCAAGAACACTTAACGTGCAAAGGAAAATGTTGTGATGGTGATGTATGTTAACTAAGAAGCAGTAACCAATGATTCACATTTTTGCTTCATTAGCTTTTAGAATCAAATCTGGCAAACTTCAGTCCTTGAATACCAGAAAACACTTTGAAAGTAATGCCAAAGTGATTGTGCGGTGCAGTCATGTGGGCTCAAGATGAAGAAGAAGCTGAGCCTGTAGCCGACATAAAAATGAAACCACAACCCAGACCTGAATAAGTGACAGGAAATTCATTGACGGATACTGTAAATGCATGGATGCATGCAATCTTTACTGTCTTAAAATGCACTAATTAGCTTTGATTAAGCTGTCTGAAGGGCCATAGGTTACTGGATAAACATTTTCAAACTGAAGACAGTCAGAAAATGTTACCAGATTTGTGCTCATGAATGAAACATTTCAAAAAGATGACGTTGGGTGTGTTTCACATTTTACACATGAAATAATTCACTCTTTTTGTATTTCTAAAGCCTCTTTATGTCTTTGTAAATGTGTTTAATTTTTCTATTAAAAGAAAGAGTGCAGATTCATTTGGTAAAAGCCATGACATGAAATAAAAAGGGGAGGTTGGAGGTGCACTCAACCAAAGCCAACATCCAGAGCATAGCTCAATAAGGCTTAGCTAAATCACTTGTGCACTTTTTTTTCCCACTCCTCTGCTGATATGTGTAATTTGTACTAAATAAAAGGAACTTTCTTGTTGGTTTGGGAGTGTGAACCTCTTTTACTGTGCGCTGGGGAGCAGATTTTATTCAAATATGAGCAAAGTGTGTGCAACAAGGATAGTTACATAGAGCAATGATTAAAGGTAGGGTTGGCCATTCTTTCAGAAACATTTGTTTTATTACATATAATATATTGAAAATCTCTCTTCAACCCGATGGCAGTGAACACATTAAATGCACTGACAACATAAAGAGATTAATCCATGTTCTGTGGCAGCTGCAGGGCTGAAAAAGCCTGACCAATAATTTTACTTGGCACAAGCAAAACCACTGGATGGCCTACCTGCCTGGCAACCTAACTTCCTACTTGCATGCACTATGTCGTGGTATGAGCCATAAATCTCCCACAAGGCCAGGCAGGTAGATGTGTTACTGCTCTGTTTTGATAGCTAAAGCTACTGAGCTATGGCAGAGAAGGTACCCTCAGCGGCTTTAGTTCACAAATGGCCTTCTCCTTTAAGACTTGTAGCCTTATAGGTAATGTTGTTGTTGTTGTTGTTGTTGCTACCTGCAGTATGAGATTGAGAAGTCCGCAGCATGGAACAGACTGTTTTTACATGCAGCCATGGGGAAAATAGCAACAGTAAACAGCTCTAAGTGTATAGATAGGATTGTAACACAGTTAACTGGCAATCAAAGGCTACACGCAGTGTTTGTGTTACCAAGATGGAATAAAGCCTGTGTTTTGAACAGAGTCAGCTGGCCTTCCGCCCGAAAAGCCTGGACCTCTAAGGCTAGTTACAGGCTAGGAGCCAGGGCTAAAGCAGCTTAGCCATGAACCAGACACTGTATGCAAGAAAGTTATAACTAAAAAGAAGTGGGATGCTGCAAGAAGTAAAACCAGAATTAACAGTGTTGTGGCTTTTGAATGACGGCAACAACTGAGAGAACAAAAGGGGCCGAAAAGTGACTCCATGGTGTCCATATTTCTTCTGGACAGGTAGTTATCGCTTTAGTTTTGTTTGGAAGGCATCTGTTATTTTCCTGAAACCTGTAAGTAGTAGTCAGGCAGTGCACGTTGCAGTGCGCTTTGGAGAGGAGTCAGAACGAAAGGGTGGGACTTATTTGATTGTCTACTCTCAAACCCGAGCTTCCTTCATCCTGGTTTTTCCAGGATCACCAGTCCTACCTTTAAGAGTTGGGACAAGATATGATTCAGAGGAGCCACGTTGATGTAAATCATTTATCTCTAATGAAGATGATGCTAATTAACACAATCATTAAAGACTCCCTAATCAACTTAATAACGTGGGGGAGCAGTGGTGTCGGTTTTACCACTTTGTTTAGTTTACTTATGCTGTGCGCCACTGCTGAGGTTCAGTGAGCGGTATAATCAAAAAGAGCTGTCAGTCTGTTAATGGCACAACAAAAAGCTATTCAATGAATATTGTTTTAATATCCTCAGTATACAGTAATATCTTTTGGTAGCCGCTGAAGCCTTATTTGCTTTCAGGTTTGTTTGTTTTTTTTGTTATATTAATGCAATTCCTAAAAGAATTTTTTTAAAAAGAGCTGGTAAGATCATGGATGTGCTGCACATCCCCAGATATTTCTTATTTCTTTCCTTCTATAACTCTGTTTTCTGTGTGATCTTTTGTAGGCATTGTAGTCATAGTCATGTCATTTTGCTGACTGTTCTTCTTTCCTTTCCTGGTATGATTTACAATTTATCTTCTGATAGCAGAAAGGGGAAGGCAGGAGAAGAACAGAACAGGAGGATAGGCAAACATGACATAATTGTGGAAGGATCCGGTATGAAATGAGACCAGAAAAGAGCAGAGTAATGAGAAAATTGGAGGAAACAAAGAATGAACTGCAAGAAGAAAGGAAGGAAAGAGGGAATGTGGCAGAGGAGTGGGTGAGAGATGCCTTCAGGTAGCTATTTTCTCACCCTGCAGGAGAGAAACAGCAATTAGGATGTGTGTGTGTGTGTGTGTGTGTGTGTGTGTAGCTTGTCATGAAAACAGCAGGGCTTTGAGTTTTTGAAAGGTAGGGAAGAGCCCACTACAGCATCCTACCCATGTTTCATCATCACTTAACACGCATACATACACAGCTGGGTCTTGTTGCTCAGTCGCGTTGTGGTTTGAGAGTTAAGCCACTTGAAGTTGAACAACCTGCTGCTATTGCATTATCTGGAAAACACACAAATCACACAAAAGATATGCACATACAGCCACTAGTACCTCCTGCCTTATGGTGGCTCACTGAAAATCAAATAGGATGATGGTGCTTCCATTAGTTAGACAGGGTGATAGAGTCTCTCTGGTTCTGTGTAAATCCATCCTGGAATTTAGAGCCGATGACGCATGTGAACACTAAACCTGCAGAGAGAGATGCTACAGAAAAATGTGTGCCCTTCGGGCCCTTCAGTGGCTCTCAGAGGCATCTTCACTGAATTAGATGTTGAAGAAATCCACTCAGATTGTTGGGCTTCCACTGATATATAGTGTCCGTCAGCAACCTAAATATAAAGTTGCACCAAGCATGATTTTCCCATTAAAATTTCAGCATCCTATTAGTACTTGTGCACACATTATAGGCTTTGTATTCATATCCTGTAGTGTCTTTGCAAGGCACAGTTTAATCACTAAACACAGTATGCTCTCTGTCTGAGCTCCAATCTGTAGACTCATATAGCCATTAAAATTAATTTAAGACTGACTTTCTGGCCTTTTTAAAATGTCATAAGCATCACTCACAGGCTATCTTCCGAACAGACATTTAAAATAGAACTGTATAACTTGTAGCATTAATATAATGAATAATAGTGTTGTCCTCTATACCTTATTGGTGTATTTTTGGTCTAATCTTGTAGTTTGGCCAAAGATGAATTGGCACTTGCATATGAAGGAGTAGTTTGAGATTTTTCAAGTTTCACTTGAATATTATTTAAACATATTAATGTTAAAACTTTGAAAGATACTGAAGCTGCAGTTGAGCCTCAGACAAACTTTGGAGTGCATGTATTTACAGACCAAGAGTTATGCAGTTTGTCCGACATTTTTTGCAGCGTAGTCACATTCCGGGTGGAAACATTCAGGGTTAGTGTGGAAAGTAGGAGAAATGACAACAACTAAGGCCTATTCTCACGTACATAGCAATACATCAATATTGTTTTGGCACCAACTTGAAAAATCCAGAACTATTGCTTTAATGCTTCGTACACAGGCACGACCAGCTGTAGGTTTGAAGAAGTCAACAGGAAGAAATTTATGGCACAGCTGATCCTTCACTCTAATATTACATTACATTCAGTCAACCGTAGCTTTAACATTTTTTTGTACATGGCAGATCCGTTGCCTCAGACTCTCACCAAGCTGATTGACAAGTGTTGGCACTGGAACTTGAGCAAATCAGGGGAGGAGGCTGAGATTTACAACATACTTTGTTCCCTGAAGAAAAGAAGCTTGTAGCTGGACTTGTGTTGATGTTTCATTTTGGGGCTGCTATTTTATCTCCCCTCCACAGATTTGTAGAGCAGTTCTTCCTTCTTTTTTCTTGTCTGATCTATTTATATGCTGATGTCAATGACTTCAAGCCATGTGGTTCCATTAGTAGTAAAGCACTTAAATCCAAAGAGCTTGGGGATCTTTTCTATATTTTTTTTCATGATTAGATGTTGAGAATACTCTGCCAGTTGTTGTGCTGCCCACGAAGTGCTTTCGAGCCCAGAGCGACAAGCCCTTATTGTGTGATCCCTGCAGGATGTGTACATACAACTAGTATGTTTTGTACTGCACCCTCACACGGGTGTTTGTGTTTTTTTGACAGGTTAAATCTCTTCTTGGGTTTGTGTCCAGAGACTGTGTTTGACCTGTCTCTCCCATGACTCTCCTGTTGCATGCATCAACTTTATTATTTAGCATTCCTTCCGAATGAAAACAGCTTTTTGAAGATTAGCACAACAGTAATAATTAAATTTTTTATTGCTGTGTTTGAAAAATAAACTGTAGAAGTTGAAAGTTGAAGAGAATGATTTCTGTCTATGCCAGAGCTGATGTGGAAAGGCTGCATCACATGGCCATGATAGACTCCACATGCTACAGTGACCCCATGTGGGTGTAGTCATATCCAATTTAACAGTGTGTTATTCAGTTTAACACTGAATAACATGGGCACTGATGTAACCGGTGGTCACTTTTCATAGACAGACACTTAACTTTAAGCAGCTGCTCCTCAGCTTGGCTCTGACCACAGATCCACTGCTCACATGCAGCAGTCCCCTGTCTGATCTACCACATGAAAAGGATCCCATGAAAACACCCCTGTGGGAGTATTTTAACTTAGCAGTGAGTTTGCACAGAATAGTCATATTATTTATATATTGGCGGCATCTGAACAGTGACCTCTCTATACACAGTCATTTTGTATAGATCAGCAGATCAGTGAGTTACTTCAGGACTTTGGAGATTTGTTTGCCTTTCAGAAGCTCTGTTTTCACTTAATGCATACATCTGCGTGTATGTACGTACTCAAATGTCCCCCTCCTGCCCAAGGGTTGGGTGATGTAAATAAAGCTAACGGCTAATGGTGCCATTACTTACTTGCCATTACTGTAAGACCCCTCATACTCTGATTGTATTGCAATGTTTTATTTAAGGCTCAGTGAGATTAAACATGTCTGTGACCTTGGGGGGGTCAGCTTCCTTTATTTCTTCTATTGTTCTTGTACTATGTTTCTTTGTATTACTCTGCTCCATCCACACAAAAAACCATTTCAACCTTGAGCTCTTTTTTTTTTTTTTTTTTTTTTTGTGGTGCTGGTTGTTGTTGTGGACTAGTTGTTATCATGCTTCACTGTGATTGGCTGAGCTGCTTCAGTGCTAGGAAATCAGTAATGTAACTGGCTTAGAGTGGTTCTGTTAATCAGCACACCCTTCAATCAATACAATCCACTTCACCTAACCATTTTGGAGGTAGTGCTGCTACATGCAAATAACCCAAAGAACAGTTGCACATGGAGGTGCCCACGCAGTCTGTGCACCCAAAACCGACTTCATATTGCAGGTTGTTGCCATTTTTCCACTAAAATATGGTGCTAAACATTTTGGTCAGTTACAGACTAACAACTAAAAACAAACAACATCCAGTCAAATCTGGATAAAATGCAGTGATGATATAGTGTTTGTTCATTATTAATTTTACAGTTTGTTTTACACATTTCTTAAATATTGACCGTGGTTTTTGCCAGCTTTTGTCTAAGGGTCCTCAAGGCTCAGTAGGCACTGACTCTTCCATTATTTGATTTGATTTGATTTGATTTGATTTATTTTTTCAAGCATGTAAAGACAGTTGATATGACAACACACATGATCGTATACATAATCCAATATCAATTTGCTTATACCTAGTACATGCTTGAATGGAGTAGGAAGAAGTCAGACTTATCCAGTCCTACCCCATGACATCATCTTACCATCATTGGTTTGCAAGCAGTATCTCTACATAAATAATTCTCTTCTACACCACACAAGTAATATACTAAAAAAATTATAACAGAGTGTTAACATTCTTACATAATTACATTCTTAAATAATTATCTTCTACACCACACAAGTAACATACTAAAGAATTAATACAAGGTGTTAACATTCATACACCACACCCACAATGTTCCATCTAATCAATCATTAAGCCTGTTCTTGAATATATCTTGATTGACACATACCTTTATATTTATGTTTAAACTCATCAATTCTATTGCTATTTTTTTATGTCCACACTTAAATTATTCCATAGTTTTACCCCACTTATAGAAATACAAAATCTTTTTTTGGTTGTACGTATAACATGAATTTTTAAATTTAACTGACCCCTTAAATTGTATCCCCCTT
>NW_018127932.1:4303533-4305298 GCF_001952655.1 Monopterus albus
TTGCTCATATGCTTTATCTAAGTCTTCCTCTCTGTAAACTGATTCCCAGTTTTGCCCCATAAAGTCCTCTTTTAGCCTCCTTACAGCATGTTCGTTCATCACCCTCCTATAAAAAAGATTTGTTTTTGGCCTTTCTTTTCTATACTGGCAGTCATAAACCAAAAATACAGGTAAATGATCACTAATATCATTTGACAGTAATCCAGTAGACATTTTGCTATCAATATCATTAGTAAATATATTATCTATTAGTGTTGCATGCTGGGTTGTTAATCTACTTGGTTTTGTAATTTTTGGGTATAAACTACATCTATATAATGTGTTAATAAACTCCTCAGTTGCTGTGTGCTTGTTAGGATTTAACAAATCTATATTGAAGTCACCACATATGAACATTAATTTATGACTTATTGACGAGTAATTTTCTTCCACCCAGTCATTAAACTTTTCTATGCTGGCTCCAGGTGCTCTATAAATACAGCTTATTACAACATTCTTCTTTTTTTCCAAAAGTAGTTCAACAGTCACACATTCCAGTAAATTATCCATCACCCTAGACATTTTGTCTACATTCTTATAACAAAAGTTTTTATCTATGTTCAAGGCCACATCACCTCCCATCTTATTCTCTCTGTTTGTGCATACCAGTTCATAGCCTTCAAGGTCAAAATCCATTCCCCTTACAGTGTTAATCCAAGTTTCAGAAATAGCAATTATATTAAAAGAATGTTTTATTCTTTTATTATTACTCTACTTCTCCGTTCAAAATAAAGAGTGAAGTTAGTGAAAGCAGAATCTTTCACAATCTGCTGATATAGATAATCAAGTATATTACAATAGATTTCTTTGTTGCACAGTATCAAAAAGGAGCAGCACACGTTAATGTCTTTAGTTTTTGACTTTTTAGAGGCAAAACTGAGAATTTTTCAATATAGACGTTTTGTTCCCCTGGACATATGTGTGAGAGGAAGAGCATTACTTTGGTATTTTGCTAGGTTTTAGCCTGAAGTTTGACTTCATTAATTTATAATCTCCAAATACTCTGACCTCTACATGGTGTGTCCAGTGGCATTTCTGTATTGACAGAAATTATTAGAGGCGCTGGACTGCAAATAAGAAGAACCTCTGTGTGTCAGAGGACCCAGAGTTGTATAGCTTTCCTGTCATTTGGCAAAAAAGTCACAAGCCTGATGAGAAACATCCAGGCAGTAACGGCCACATCACCTAAAAAGATGTGCTTTCTGTTTGTCTACAGTTTCACATTTGTAATCAAAGGATGTCTAGAGATGCCTCAGCTGGATGATTACTCATCACACGTGGTGTGTTTGGGCGTGGTGTGAACTGTTCACCTATGCTGACATTTAGCCAAACACTGTGGGTTTATGTACAAAGTAAGAGGTGTCACTGTTATGACAAACTCTAGGCTACTGCTGCATACCTGTCTGTCAGAATTCATCTTCAAACCATTTTTCATCAAAATATTTATGTACTAAACTCATCAGGAGATAAATCCCATTTCAGACCCCTGAACCTGGCAAGATGGAAAAGTCATTATTAATTATATCTCGAGAGAATCGGTGAACAGGGGAAGAAGAGCAGGAGGGTGGAGGCAGCAGTGAAGTCAAGGAGGGTCAGACTTTTTTTCAACATGCCCTCGATGGGTGTGGCATTCACTTCTGATAAGCACTTCTTTCTGTTTAACCAGTCACACACACCGTATGAAGGCACTGATGTGTGAATACACACTTGTTTTCCTGCTTTCTCT
>NW_018127932.1:4305372-4309400 GCF_001952655.1 Monopterus albus
CAAATCATGTTCAAGCACAGCCAGAGACACTTCTAACTCTTTTAGTCATTGTTCGTAGTAAATTATCTTCGTTCACACACACACACACACACACACAGGTGCGGATTGCTCTGTCTGGCAGTCTATCAGGAGTCTTTGGCACTTGTGCTGCGGCACTGTCATTATCCTGCAATGAATAATCGCTCAGTCATTTCCTTCTATAGGACAGAGCCAAAGAGCTGGAGAGAGAGACTCAGGAGCAATACAGAGACTGACACGTATCATCATGTGTTGTCAAACTGCAGGGCCAAAGAGCTTAATAAAGTGTGTCTGTGACTCTACTGGTGGCAACTTCAACCGGGGGCCGACAGAGCAGCTGGCACCCATTAGACAGGAACGAGCAGGGAGCGAATGTGTACTGACAGAGGACTTGAGAGCAAAGCCAAACAGCCCCCATTTTCTAAAAGTTCAAATAGAGATATTCACCCTCTAATCCACCCACAAGATGTTATTAAAGCTGCTGCATGTATTTCTTTAAAATTAATAAATGCTGGCTAACCATTTGGGGAAGCAGAGATCTGCAGAGAAAGGAAGGTCACTTCCAGTAGCTGTCACATCCTTTCATTCACTTTGCGATATATTACTTTGTGGGCTACACTTATAGAACTGGGGTTATAATGCGATATCTTCCATTTTGCCTTGACTATTTACTGGTAAGGAGAGTATTACTGATTGTGATGAGCAGGTTTGCATCAGTGATGACATGGTTTAGTCTGTTATGACTGAGATGTATCAACTTATGATAGTTTTTCTCTTTCTTTTTTCTGAAAATGTGAGGTATTATTTACAAACCATGGTGACATTTAGATTGGTGGGACATTTTGATACAGTTTGTCAGGTTTTCTAGTTTTCAGTAGCAGAAAACTGGTAGCAGGACAGTCCATTTTGAACAATCAAATTAAGCAATAACTTTCAGGGCCTTCTTTCGATCCTCCAAGCAGATTGGAAGTTTTTTGCTAGAGTGCAAAGTTTTGAGGTAATTGTCTGAAGGCAGAGCTGAATTTCATGCCACAATAGTTGATCAGGATCATGAGTATAATGTCAAATCAACACTTGTTAAGTGACTGTTTTCCATGCGTTGCCTGTTTGTTGCCCGTGGTGGTCCATGTGTCTAAGTATTGATTACATTGCTACAACTTGTCAAGATAAATTTGTCTTCAGTTGCCAGGAATGAGGCTGTGCCTTAGGCGTCTCTGGTTGTCATGGTAACAGGGACAATGCCATCTCTATCATTTAGTGCACTTGCTGACTCCATATGAATCCTTCTGCCGGCTGGTTGGCTGATACCTTGACTGCAAAGGTCAATTACAGTCATCTGTCATGTTGGATGTCAAGAGCAACTTAAGAAAGATGGAGAGGTTATAATGTTACATTAACTTCATGATGAGAAATTGACAGGAATGTTGTGGGCTCCTGTTTAATATCTCGGTTTGTACGTGTGCATGCACCTGTGTGTCTTATTTGGTTTGCCAGCTGTATATCCTTGGCATCATTACCTCTGCTGCGCCAGTTGTGAGATGAGTGAATGGCTGTCATTTCAGAGCCTCGGGTATATCGGGCTGCTGCATGTTAACTTTGTTTGAGCTTTAATATACACACATTTAGGATACAGTTCATATCCCACTTTATCATCTAATGATTTGAAATGGATGTAAATTGTGCACAAATCATAGAGATAAACATGTTCACTCTGATTACTTCATGTGTCTTTTGTGATCTCGTCAGATTTTAAAGCCTTGGCTTATGCGCTGTGAGGACAACATCTCCCAGCATGCTTAGGAACAGCTGTGCATCACAGTATCACCACACAAAAGAAGAGCAAAAACAGGCTGAATGAGGCAAGTGCAGCTCAAATTAGGCATTATTTTTAAATCATTTTTCATCATAGAAAATAATTAAATGAATAAATGCTAATTTATGCAATACATGTTCATGTTTTAAAATCAACAGTGTCAAAAACACCAGTTTGAAGTGTGAAATGTTGATGTTGATATTGTTTGCTGCAGCTCAGGGGCAAACGATTTGTTATATTTGTTCACATTTTATTTTATCTCATTGTGAACATTAAGAAATTATGGGGACCACTGAATTGGAGTCAAATTTCTTGTTTTTTAACATACTTGGCAATAAAGATTAATTGATTAATATTTAGTTGTAAATTGGGGTATTTTTTAGAGGGTTGTATCTATTTCTTTGAGTGCAAACCAACAGAAGTAGAGATACACATTGAAACAGGATGTTAAAACAAGGTTGGAGTGTCGGATTCAGAGAGACACCCCTCTGGCTATTTCATAAAACAGTTATCAAACCACAGATGAAGAAATCCAGACAAAGACAGCATAGAGATGGATACACCGTCGGCTATATCATTAAGACCTGAGTTATAAAAAGTTGATAATTAAAGGCAGGTCTCAGAAGACGGGGAGATAATTGGTTTCCTCAGCCGCGACACTTTGACCCACTTAATGCCAATAACTTACTAGGGCTCACAGTCAGATGGAAAAATTATAAAATAACATATCTTGTGACTTTGAAGAGATTTTAATAGGTGTGTGTGTGTGTGTGTGTGTGTGTACATGCCTGAATTTCCTTCACTCCATGATCCATGCTGTATTTTTGCCCCAGAAGCAGGTGGCTTTCCTTCATTGTACATAAAAAGCTCAACAGCTACAGCCCGTATTTAATTTACTGTTAAATAATGATTCAGTTTTTCACTATAAATAACAACTAATTTCTCTCACTCTGAAAAGCCCAACTCAGAAATGCATAAGATGTCAGTGCTGAAGTGATGCTAATAATTAAGGGCTTTTATGCAGAGACAACTGCCAAATTATTTGATTAGTCTTCTCTTTTAAAGCTCACTCACAGAGCTAAAGGTGAATATTCTAAAAACCGTAAATCAGCTGTTTTATGCAAATGTATAATTGCAAGGAGGACAATGTTTGGTTTTTATTTAGTGAAGACGTGATCTGTAAATACCTCCTATGAAACACATGCAGTAGATAAGACTTCTAGGTGGAGGCTTTGCCCCAGGCGGTGAGCAGTGCAGAAAATCGCAGAGAAAAGGAAAAACGGACAGAGGAAGGGCAAAGGGTCATGCAGGAAATGAAATCTGACGTGGAGTCTTGTTATTAACAGTCAGAGTTCACTGAACCCTTCGACAGTTCAGCAGCTAACCTATGCTCCCAGTGAGTGTGTGTGGGACAGACATTATTTGCACTTACTGTATGTGAATGTCGGTGCAAATGAGAGTCTGTGCAGTGTGTGTGTATGTGTATGTGTGTGTGTGTCCTGAGAAGGGACAATAGTAGCCCCTTAAAGTGACCTCTTCAGCACTTAGTGTGTCTGTGTGTGTGTGTGTTTTGTATGTAGCGCACCTTAGCAAATGTTCAAGCCTATATCCTGCATGCATGATTTAGTTTTTGTACATATTTGATATATTTCCTTGTGTGTGTACATGATAGAACAGAAGTCGTTGTAACCCAGTTAAAATATTCGACCTCATAGAAGTGGATGTTTAATAAATTACCTAAGTTCATGGATGTAAAATCAGTGGTTTAAAAAGATGTTACTTTAAGAGAGTTAATATTAATATTGTTTAAAATGAGACTACTAAGTTTAAAAGAACTGTTTCGTAACTTATGGTATCTTATTGTGCAAATCTGTAAGCGGAAGTACTGTGAGAGCTTCTTGGTGTGAGTGAGATGGAAAAAAAAACGCGACTGGACAGTCGGGAGAATAGGAGAGGCTTTGTGAATGTGTACTGCCTGAGAGATTGTCAACCCGACGATTGTTGTCAGGGACAAAATTCACATGTATGGTGAGACGTTTTAATGTCAGCCCGAAATGTTGTATTATTGATCTAAGCTCTAAGTCCCGCTTTGTTTGAGTGGCGTTAGCATTCATTAGCACTGTGTAACAAATTAAAACAAGTTAGCTAACTGTATATGTTGTAGGTCTTTGTTTTCCCCACACTGGAAAATTGAGCA
>NW_018127932.1:4311769-4349579 GCF_001952655.1 Monopterus albus
AATGGGATGTGGGCTTGGCAAAAGATGTGGAACACAACATTCGCTTGTCGGATGAAAGACCTTTCAGACAACGTTCACGGCGCCTAACGCCGGCTGACATTGATGATGTAAGGAAACACCTTCAGGAACTCCTTTGTGCAGGCATCATTAAAGAGTCTCGCAGCCCATATGCGTCACCGATAGTGATTGTCCGAAAGAAAAATGGGACCATAAGGATGTGTATTGATTACCGGCTGCTCAACAGTAGGACTGTTCCTGACCAATACACCACACCGTGTATTGATGATGTCTTGGACTCCTTGTCTGGAAGTAAGTGGTTCTCAGTACTTGACTTGAGAAGCGGCTACTATCAAATAGCTATGGCCGAAGAGGACAAGGAGAAGACGGCATTCATCTGCCCCCTAGGGTTCTTTCAGTTCGAGCGGATGCCACAAGGAATAACAGGAGCCCCAGCAACGTTCCAGAGGTTAATGGAAAAAACGGTGGGAGACATGAATCTGCTCCAAGTCCTTGTGTACCTGGACGATTTGATTGTGTTTGGGAGAACCTTGGAAGAACATGAAGAGAGGCTTACCAAAGTCCTGGACCGACTTGAGGAGGCGGGGCTAAAGCTGTCCTTGGATAAATGCCAGTTCTGTCAGACTAAGGTAAAATACCTTGGACACATAGTGTCTGCAGATGGGGTCTCCCCTGATCCAGAAAAGATCGAGGCGGTCACCAACTGGCCACAACCGACTGACCTGAAAACCTTGAGATCTTTTTTGGGTTTCTGTGGATATTACCGGAGGTTTATTGCTAACTATGCTTCCATTGTCCGGCCATTGACGGAGCTGACCAAGGGTTATGCCCCAACCCGAAAGAGTAAGAATTCAACCAAAGATCCAAATAAGCACTACCGGAAAGAGGCAGAGCCTTTTGGCAGCAGATGGGATCAGTCTTGTGCAAACGCCTTTCAACACATCATCTATTGTCTGACACATGCCCCTGTGCTAGCTTTCGCTGCTCCAGACCAACCATACATCTTGCATGTGGATGCCAGCTTAAAAGGGCTTGGAGCTGTTCTGTACCAAGAATATCCGGAGGGCTCAAGGCCCGTGGCGTTTGCTAGCAGGAAGCTAAGTCAGGCCGAGAAGCGTTACCCAGTACACCAATTGGAGTTCCTGTCCCTTAAGTGGGCTGTGGTGGACAAGTTTCACGACTACCTGTATGGAGCTCGATTCACAGTACGAACAGACAACAACCCCATGACCTATGTGCTTACAACAGCGAAGCTAAGTGCAGTTGGGCACAGGTGGCTCGCTGCCTTATCTACTTACGAGTTTGATATACAGTACAGACCAGGCAAGCACAATATTGATGCTGACCTTCTCTCAAGAAACTTTCCTGATGAGGATGATGACACAGGCTGGGAGTTCATACCTCAAGAGGGGGTGAAATCCATCTGTCAACAAGTTTGCAAAGTCAGC
Source organism: Monopterus albus (assembly GCF_001952655.1). NCBI lineage: Eukaryota > Metazoa > Chordata > Actinopteri > Synbranchiformes > Synbranchidae > Monopterus > Monopterus albus. Next base: position 4,313,236 of record NW_018127932.1, read on the forward strand.
TTATCAGACAATCCACACAGGTATGTGGATCAGCTGGGAGCTTCACCTGATTGTGTTCCCAATCTCTACGCATTTCCCATGCACCTGGAGTTGAAGTCTATGGAGTGCATGTCAACAGCTGAACTTATTCGTGCTCAGGAGAGCGATGCAGTAATTGGACCTGCTGTGCATGCAACAATGCAGCAACAATGGCCCAAGTGCGCTGAGAAGAATTCAGAATTCTCACTGCTGAAAAGAGAAGCAGACAAGTTGATACTGAAGGATGGGCTGCTTCATCGGCGGAGTAAACGCCCCACAGGGGAAGAATTCACTCAACTGGTCCTACCCAAAGAGTTTCGTGAAACTGTACTAAGGTCATTGCATGACGAATTGGGACATCTTGGCATAGAGAAAACTGATTGGTGAGGAACAGATTCTTCTGGCCCAAAATGGCCAGAGATGCGGAACAGCATGTAAAGAACTGTGGAGAATGCATTACTCGTAAATCACCTGGTCAGAGAGTGGCACCACTACACCAGATCACCAGCACTGGACCAATGGACCTAGTGTGTATTGACTTTCTCTCAGTGGAACCGGACTCCAAAGGAATGAACAGCATTTTAGTGGTAACTGATCATTTTACACGCTATGCCCAAGCTTTCCCAACACAGAATCAAAAGTCACATACTGTGGTGCAAATCCTGGTCGACAAGTTTTTTGTGCATTATGGCCTGCCAGCTAGGATCCATTCGGATCAGGGTAGGGATTTCAAAAGTCATCTGATCAAGGATCTTCTAAAGATGATGGGAGTTCGTAAGTCACGGACTACTCCATACCACCCCCAGGGAGATCCCCAACCAGAGAGATTCAATAGGACTTTACTCTCTATGCTGGGAATGCTGAATCAAGAAAAGAAACGTCAGTGGAGCCAACATGTAGGATATTTAGTCCATGCATACAACAGCACAAGGTGTGATGCTACAGGGTATTCACCTTACTTCCTGATGTTTGGGCGAGAAGCCAGACTCCCTGTGGATTTGTGTTTTGGCTCCTCACAGGGTGAAAAAAACAGAGACCATACCAAGTATGTGATGAAGTTGAAAGAGAATTTACAAAGAGCTTATCATCTGGCTTCTGAGACTTCTGACAAAGCTCACCTAAGAAACAAGAGGTCCTATGACAAAAGGATCAGATTTCAGTCCTTGGAAGTTGGGGACCGGGTGTTGTTGAAAAACTGGGGAATGAAAGGCAAACACAAGTTACAGACGCAATGGAACCCAATTCCCTATAAGGTGGTAGGAAAGATGCCAAATCTGCCGGTTTACAAAGTTAAACTGGAGGATGGGAGAGGGGGTGCCAAAACTCTCCATCGGGATCACATTCTGCCAATAGGAAAGCTGGTTAGACTACCAAAGATGGAGGAGGTCACTGAGGACTCATCTGTCAGGTCAAAGCCTAGAAGGCAAGGGCCCAAAAGAGGGAAGCAAATCTTGACAGAGAGCCAACCAATACTCCCTGAGTTCCCTGATTCATACTCATCCTCTGACTTTGAATATTGCCGTCCTCACAAACACTACTATATCTGCTCGGGAGATCTGGATAAGGGACACAGAGGTTTTGAGGAGTCCTCAGCTGCTATAAAAGAGGAAGGATATGAAGGGAGCGACGCGGGACAACTTGAGAAAAGCCAAGAGGTTCTTGGTTCAGAGGAACAATCATCGAGTGACCAAGAGAAAGAGCTTTGTCTGTGTTCCGCCTCTGACTCTAGCCCCAGTACAGATTATGAAGAAGCTGATGTAGGTGTAGGTCAAACCCCTACTGCTGCATCGTCTACCTTACCTGCAGAGGGTTCATATAGTTTGGGGGGTACCCAGGCTAGTGAGGTTGAAATACGGCCCAAGAGAGCAAGAAAACCAGTTGTTAGGTTAACATATGACGAGCCAGGTAAAAGCCGAGATCGGCCACTCACCATTGTACACAGAGGGGTGGTGATTAAGATTGGAAAGGGCTAGACAGCAGAAAGGAATCGATCTGTCCTACCTCTTATCGTTAGTGGGAAAATTGAGTCTGTTGAGGACACCAGACATTTAGAATGTAATGTAATTCTGGTGAGGCAGGTGGGCTACATCATGATCCAGGGCTGTCTTTATCATCACATGAAATGTGTGCATGTGTTGTCTTCTGCATGACATCCAGGACCTGCATGCTCCATTTTTATATACCATATTTTTCGCACTATAAGGCGCACCTAAAAGCCTTAAATTTTCTCAAAAATCGGCCGTGCGCCTAATAATCCGGTGCGCCTTATGTGTGCACTGAGTTCCAAAATCTGTAAAAATGTTCATGTTCATGAATTCAAAATCAACGAATCTATGGTTTAGAAGTGGAGGAAGCAAGAAAATGAACTGCGCCAAGTTAAAAAGACGAAACAGAGTTTCCGTGGGAACAAAGCTTGGTGGCCACAGTTAGAAGACGAACTTGAACGATGGATTATTGAACAAAGAACAGCCGGGAGAAGCGTCTCTACAGTCACCATTCGACTGAAGGCAAAAACGATAGCACAAGACATGAAGATTGAAGACTTTCAAGGAGGTCCGTCTTGGTGCTTTTGTTTTATGAAAGGGTGTCATCTCTCCATACGCGCAAGGACTACCCTGGCGCAGCAACTGCCAGCGGATTGCAAAGAAAAGCTGGCTATCTTCCGCACCTACTGCAGTAACAAGATTACCGACAAAAAGATCCAGCCCGACCACATCACCAACATGGACGAGGTCCCCCTCACTTTTGACATCCCCGTGAACCATACTGTGGAGAAAAAGGGGACCAGCACTGTATCGATACGCACCACGGGGCATGAGAAGTCGGCTTTCACTGTTGTTCTTGGTTGCCACGGTAATGGACAGAAACTACCACCCATGGTCATTTTTAAGAGGAAGACGCTGCCAAAAGAAATGTTTCCAGCCGGAGTCATCGTTAAGGCCAATCAAAAGGGCTGAGAGAGGTGTATGTAAAGAGACCGGATGGTTTTTTCCACGCATCACCGTCCCTGTTGATCTGCGACTCCATGCGCGCCCATCTCACCGCTACTGTGAAAAACCAAGTGAAGCGAATGAATTCAGAGCTTGCCATCATTCCGGGAGGATTAACAAAAGAACTCCAACCGCTGGACATTGGTGTAAACAGGGCGTTCAAAGCGAAGTTGCGAGCGGCGTGGGAGCGATGGATGACAAGACGGCGAACACACCTTTACTAAGACTGGGAGGCAGCGCCGGGCGAGTTACGCCACCATATGTGAATGGATTGTGGATGCCTGGGCTAAGATATCTGCTGTAACTGTTGTCCGAGCTTTCGCGAAAGCCGGCATCATTGCTGAACAGCCACCTGGCAACGTGACTGACTCCGACAATGATGAGAGGGAACCCGGCATGTTTGATGGCGAAATTGCCCAGCTGTTCAATTCAGAGACAGAAGATGAGGACTTTGATGGATTTGTGGGAGAAGATTGATTAAAAAATGTGTGTATTGTTAAATAGAATAAAGTTCAACTAAACTCACTGTTTTGCTTCCGTTACGTTTTAGCATGCGCCTTATAATACGGTGCGCCTTATGTATGGGTTAAGTACAGAAATAGACCCCGTAATTGAGACTGCGCCTTATAATCTGGTGCGCCTTATGGTGCGCAAAATACGGTAAATCCCATGTCTCCATTTGGATCCTGTTGGAAAAAAGACTGTGTATAGACAGGCAATTACAAAATGCCAATACGAAAAATAAATCTCATATAAAATAAAACTAAGTCAGATATTAACTAATTGGTGAAAAGGTATAGCCTTCAGTCCTGAATCTAAAGTCTGCCTTCACACTTGTAACCGGTGTGAAGTTAGTGTATTTAGAGTGGACATGCCGTCACACCTACAATGCACTGAAACCAAAATCACATTTCCAGATTCAGAACATTTAAAACCTCAAATTACAGTGACTTGATCTGGGGGGAAAAGTTTAAAAGTTCAGTTTGTGAGGCAAGAAACTGCTCAGAGGAGTTTTCCTCTGTATTTTGTGTGTGTGCAGGTCAGTGCTACAATGTATTTTTAGTGCTGGCGGGCGACCATCAATAACCCAGACGTTTTAAGTCAGTCTTCACCCATCTATCAGGCTTGTGTGCTGCCCAGGGCTCGAACCCACGTTCCCCTCATTTGTCTTGCCACGTTCTCCTGCTCTGACAGCCTGCCAACCCCCACTTAAGCACACCCTTCACTGACATACAATACCTAGCATGAAACTAAGGTTAAGACTAAAGCTCACTGATAACACTGAGCTTTGGAATGGTATAGATGCGACTTTGACTTTTTTAGACCTTTTTGGTAGAGTCATGAGGCTGCAAGGATATCAGGTTGAAAATCCACCTTTTTACCTGTTTCTGTGACTAATAATAAGAGTGGGACTTTCATCTCAGTGTAATGCCTGAGACGCAGCAATTTCACCTTCTAGCCTGAAAAATAATTGATCACTTAGACTGTTCTCAGGAGCACCTGTCTGCACAGCTCCACACAGTTGAAGGTGAGGTAGATTTAAATAAGAAACTCAAATGCTGCGCAAAAATGTGTGCGTTGGTTTGGTCTCTCTTATTGGCATGATAGTACCTTTATTTAGCATGTTGTCAAACAGCTTCCTGTCAGTGATGTTGGTGTACCGGTGTTGCATATTGCCAGACATCCATGTGTGCACTTAGCAAAACATAAAGAAATGGTTGCTGTCTTGAGTTTGTCAACATCTGAAGTGGCTTTAAATGCTATAAGGAACTGACATTTTATTATGCCTCTGTGCTGGCAATAGCTGTGGCATTATGTTTTCAAGTTGCCCGTTTATTTCATTCTTGTGAACGTGATATAGTATCTCAGAACGCCTTGAGGGGATTTCTTCAAATTTGGTACAAACATCCTCTTAGACTCACGAAATGAAATTGTTTAGATTTTGGAGGTCAGTTACTGTGACCTGACATCTGTTCCATTCTGGGGAGGTTTCCTGGTGAGTGGAGGCAAACAACCGCTGGGCAATAGTTGTAGTTTTTACATTGCTTTGAGATAAGGTTTATTGCACAATGGTGGATCTTAAATACTGTCCTCACTGGCCATTATAGTAGGCTTATTACACAGAGTGCACTTTAATGATGGGGAAAAAACTGCTTTTCCCATAACGCTTTACATACATTTTAGTTTTGAAATACGCTGATGTCAGTTGTAAACTGTATTCTACATCATCATAGGCCTCCGTATTAAGTGATGCCTTTTCAAATATTCTCAGAAGATTTACTGACATAATGAAATGATTTCTTTGCACTTAAAGATTTTATTTTTGCATAGTTTGAAACATTCAATTTAGTTTTTAATAACGTTGTTCTCTCGGGTGATTTTCACCTAAACTTTCTCACCCAAATGTTTTTATGGGACCAGGATCTACGTCCTGTACCAGCTCAGGATGTTGGACCAGCCCCAGGAGCTGCTGATACAGTTCTACAGAGGAATCATCCAGTCTGTTCTCTGCACCTCCATCACTGCCTGGTTTGGCTCAGCAACCAAACAGGACAAGTACAGACTTCAGTGGACAGTCAGGACTATAGAAAAGGTCATTGGTGTGAGCCTGCCCTCCATGGAGGACCTGTACACCGCACGGGTCAAAAGGAGGGTGAAGAGGATCACTGCAGACCCCTCACACCCTGGACACAAACTCCTCCCCTCTGGACGGTGCTACAGGTCACTGTACGCCAAGACAACCAGAGAAGGACAGATTCTTCCCCCAGGCCATCACTCTGATGGACACTTGCCCCATGACTCTATAACAGAATGACAGCTCTCAGTACAATACCTTGTAAATATACCTTTGTATGTCTATATGAAAAACTGCATTTAAACAGTTTATATACACTATATTTCTATATTTATAAGTACTTAATTTTCCTAAAGCACATTTCTTTGTGTTCTCAGTCTTGTTTACGTGTTTACTCATTGCCTTATGGAAGAACATTGTACATGCACATTGAGAGCCACTGTACCAGAGTCAAATTCCTTGTGTGTCCAACACACCTGGCTAATAAAGTTGATTCTGATTCCGACTGCTGATGCAAGAGGGCACTGGAATAAACCCAGTCCTTTGGTCACAGTCTCTTCTCATATTTAGGTCATTTAAATTGAAGAGGAAATGCACACACCTGCTGCTAATTTCAGCTATTTCTCTAAGAGAATGAAAAAAGGCCAGAGCAAACTATGAATCTAAAAAAATGTTTGCATTGCAAGAGGTATTTTTACCATTGCAAATAAAATAAACTGTATAAATAAGAACCTGTTTAATCCAATCTTAAACTATTTCAGTGTCCCTGTTTCCTCCAGGCCTTTCATTTCTTTCCTGTTCTGCTTTTACTGACATACAAACAGGAAATTAGAAAGCAGGCCTGTGTGTCCCTCCGGGCACTGCATCGAACAGACACTGGCTGTCAGACAGACACGTGCATTCATGCCTGCATACATACATATGGACACACATACACACATTCAGGCTCAGAGCACAGCAGGGAATACCAGAGTAGGACAGTGTGTTCCTGGTATCAAAGAGACACACAACCAGTGGAAAATACAGTGACATTAAGAGGGAGGATGGCAAATAAATGAAATGTTCACTCTCACATTTATACAAATACAGTAAAGGGTAAGATGCTGAATTCATTTATGCTCTTACATTTTCATTCCTTCCAACAAGAAGATGAATTTAATTATCTGACCTGAAAAGCAGGGAAGCCGTCAATGTTCAGAAAGTCTGCAGCACAGAATGGAGCAGGTGAATTGTGCAATTAGCGACCTACTATTTTGAAGTGCTTAGATACAGCTTCCAAAGACACCGAGGTGACACACTAATTATTTTCCCCCACTGCTGCCTGTGTTGTTTCCCATTTGAGAATGCATTAACAGCTGCTAGACTTTAACTGAAATATGTAAGCGAAAGTAAACTTGAAAATGATTCAGATTCTGCCTATTGGCTGATGCATCCTGAGGTGCAAACTGAAGCTGGTCTTATCTCCGTTTTTGCTTTTGTTCAGAATCAGCCTAACACATGCTGATGCATATCAACCTGTCCAACGTTTGACAGCTGTCCTCTTTCCTATGGCTTAATCACTTTTAATTGGCTAAATTAACATCTGAATAGCTGTGTTCCATCACAGAAGTCTGTGGAGGGAGTTACGTCGAGTGCACAGCTTCCCTGCACTTTTGCAGGGTTGATGCTTGGTGACACAAGTTCAACTAGATCATAATCATAGAATTTCTAGAAAATATGGGAAATAAGTACCCAGTGTTTAAAAAATGTCAGAAAAAATCAGCAAGCAAACTGGACACTCAAGGTGTGGTATTCAAGCTGTTAAAAAGAAATATGAAGCATCCAGAGAGGTCAAGGACAAAATGAGGAGTGGAAGACCAAGAAAACTGTTCAATCTGATGAGAAGTTTCTCAGAGTTTCTTCTCTGACGAACTCCAGCAAGGACCTGGCTCAGCATCTGGCTGCTTCCTCTTGATGCCAAGTTGATCCTTCAACAGCCCGAGAAGCTTGATAAAGAACAACCATGATGGAAGGACAGCAGCCAAGAGACAACTTCTTCAGAAGTGGGGCAGGGTTGAAATATGCAAAAGCTCACAAAGGCTGGAGTGAAGATCAGTGGAAATGAGGATCAAGAAATGATGAAGCCAAGTTTGCAATTTCCAGGTCCCGTCATTTTTTTGAGAACAATAGTTGTAAATAGGTGGAAGAATGAGAGTAGCAGCCTTCAGTGACACATGGTGGAGGATCTGTCATGGTTTCAGGACAGTCTCCTCAAAACAACTCACGCTGTGCTAAGTGCAAACTGGAGGATCTGTCATGGTTTCAGGACAGCCTCCTCAAAACAACTCACACTGTGTTAAGTGCAAAAGGAGGTCCTGCCTAATACTAACTTTGGACTGTAGAAACCATGTTGTTCCGAAAATGTTTCTTTATGTATTATGTACATATTTCTTAATAAAGAAACAAGTAACTATAAATTATCAACACCTTGCTCAAATGGTAAAAATAATGGTGGCCTAAAACCTTTGCGCAGTACCGTATGACCTTGTGCTTTGCTGACTATATCATTATGTTCACAGAAGGCAGAGATTTACTTTATTTGTTATAAGTCAGGGATAAGACAGCTGTGTGCAGCACAAAGCTCTGAAGAATAACAGACATGCATTTTTAGCATTAAAATAATGTAAATTATTTGGGTCTAGGAGGCTAAACAAATCAAGCCATGTTGCTTTATGTGGTCATAAACCCTGTCGAACATCAATACTATCAATATAACAACATACTACTATCAACAACCTCTGACACGTTTTGTCCCAATGGCCTGATGATTGAAAAGGCCTTAGAAGAAATAGTTTTCTCTAACTGCGATGTAATATGGCCTGTGTGTATTTTATTACAGTCTCGCTGGATTTAGAGACTTAATGTGGGCTGGTATACAGTCCCATTCAAAGGCTCCATCAGTAGAAAGGACCATTTATCTCTATAGGCTCAGGGACTTCTTCATGATCAGCATTAATACAACAGCTTCAGATTCACTATTCATGAATTTAATGACAAAATTATTTTACAAACAAATACAATAGCAGTTATACAAAAAAGACCAAAATCCATTTGTATATTAACATGTATAAGTGCACACACTCCTGCTCAGGGAGCAGTGAGGCCAAACAACAATGCCAAATGGACTGAGTAGTTGCACTTCTGTGTTTAGTTAGTGCTAATGATTTTTACTGTTATGTTCTGGCTACTTTAGCTAAATCTACACAAAGCTGGGAGGAAAACCAGCCTAAGGATCCTCCTCAATCACGCCTACAAGACAGAGCAGGTGGTGTCTAACCAATTGTGCTCCAGTATACCACTGAAATAACATTTTGGTCAAATCTAATTTCTATGTCCAGCACAAATTTCTTCTTCTTTCAGTCATTGATTACACTGCGGCAAATTCAAAGGCCAGTTGTGATCCATAGGTCTGTGTAGACAGGTACTTTTTTTTTTTAAGTTCCATTTCATAGCAGATGAGCTGTAACATGCACAGAGGTGACAGATGGACAACCTGTAAACAAGATATGCACTGTCATACATTTCAATAAGTTAAAGATGTCTGACAGACTGTGTTGGGACATGGACTCAGTTGGCTGTCGAGTGTTAGTGTGTCAGTGTTTGACTGTACTGATCACTGAAACATAACCCGCAGCCACACGTACTACTTGGATTACACACAAACACTGATACCTGCACGAATCTATTGGTACAAAAACTTTGATATAATTACAAAACACTCCCAACTTATTTATATGCAAATACAACTGTGTGCACTCCTAAAGAACATAAACACACACATACACAAATTGTCTCAACAATGAATAAACAATTAATTTATCACTGCTGTGCAGCAGAGGGTGTGTGTGTGCTTGCGAGTGTGCAGTTGCTCTGATTAGACAAATGGAGATCAATGGATCAGTCCAGCTGGGAGAGAGGACCGGATGTTGAGGGGGGGTGATGAGCCAGGAGGTTAAAGGGGATTTTATACTCGGTGGAGTACAAGAATGAGTAGAAATAATAATTGTGTATTAAAACCAAAGAACCTGTTCATGTTATAAAACTACTGCAAGTCATTATCAGATGTAGTTCCACAGCTGCTGGTTGGCACCTAACCTTCAGAGAGGTCTGGCCAAGTTGCCTGATTTCTGTCTGTTTCTACTGTGCTGCTACTGCGCAGTATGCTTTTCTTTTCTAAAATCAGACTTCCACAGTTAAAGGAAGTGGGGGATAATTGAACCCTGGTCAACACTCCAACAGACAAGCATCCAACAGGCAGAATCATTTAACAGGACATCTGATGAAGCTCTGAATTATGAATTTGCATATAGTGCAATCAAACTCTATTCATAATCCAATCAAGTTATTTTTCTTTTCCAATTGGTGTTTATCGCTGCTATTCAACCGTGATCTATAGAAATTGTTTGTCATGTTCTAGAATTATCAGAGGAGGATGGTTCGGCTTTGACATGCAACAAACAGCCACCACTGTAAGACAGGGTTAGAAAAGTAGTAAAACTAAAAAGGCTAAAAGAGAGAGACATTTAAAATCTTTGGTGGAGAAGTCACTGCCCCTGAGGAAGGTACTTATCTCCTAAATGCAGAAAGAGACTGCGATACACAAACTAAATCAGAGAAAGATGGAATCACTGCTATTACACACAAACCCTACTCTGTATCAAGGCCATACGTATCTGACCAGGGCGTGCTGGCAATTCATCAAAATAATTTCCTTTCTTCTCACTTTCTCCTGCTTAGAGCTGCTGTAAGTGAGGGAACCATTTGTAGATACTGTTTGCTCTTTACCACCTGCCTTTTTCCTATTATCTTCCTGTCTGCCTGTTTATTCCACTCATGTGTACTGTACCCCTCTTCACCTTCTCCTTCTCACAGGGGTTATCACAGGATTTGACCTTTAGAAGGGTCAGCCTGCAAGAATATTATGTGTAAGGAATCACCAAAAGGAAACACTTGTTCAAGTGTCGTTTTACAGCTTTCCCACCTGTTCATTCTCAGTCACCTCCTGATCTCTCTATTTCTCTTTCTCTCTTATTACAGAGGAATATGATTTGGAAATGGCACTTGGATTCATTTTCTTAAATACTCTTGATAAATAATCTTGCAAAGCCTTTAGTTGACATGTTTAAAACATGACCAATGTGTCTGACCGCACACTTGCATTCCTCAGGGTCGAACTCTTTGGCCTTATAGTCAGTAATGTAAAGGTGCAGGGTGTAAGGTGATTTATTAACAAACATATTTCTTACAGTAGTCAAAAACAGACAAATTGCACATTGGCTCTAGAGCGTGAATATTTTTTGTTTTCATGTTGAAGTAGCAGCTTGGGTTTGGAGGTGATTGGAAGATGAAGAAGTAATGATTCATATCAAGCGATCATATCTTATATAGACCGTTTAAAGTTTAATTTGCTCATTTTTGGCCAGTTCTCCTGGTTCTAACAAAAGATTGGTATAAGGCCTAGGACTCTTATAAAACTTGTAATAGGCCTGTTAAATAATCTCTCTAAAATGCAAAACAAAAATTATTTTATGGGCTATGATGACAGCTTGAAAACCATTCTTAAAGTTTTGATTTGGTGATCACACTGGATGTGTTCTGTGCTTTGGCAGTCTTGGATTTTAAGTTTCCAGCTTGGGGTTTGCTTGACTGTTATTGGTATATACTAAAATAATACAAAATGAAATAAAGCAAAAATGAATCTTCTTCAATGCTCACTGCAGCTGTGGCAAATGTTAGCATTTCTTAAACAATGAAATTACTGGTTTTCAACATTACATATGTATTGGATGGTGTCGCAGGTCAAGCAGAAGGGAAATGCCACTAGTAAATTTAGGAACAGTCTTATAGTTTCAAAGTGAGCCAGTGATATCAGATCACGGAGCTGAAAGGAGTCTTTTGTTGGCATTGTTCGGCCTCACTTGCATCATCAATTGCAGGATTTGAGGGATGAATATAACCATCCCATCAGGCACAGCGGGTATAGATAACTGCAATACAAATACACAGATGTAAAGCTGAAAGTTTTAAGTGTTTCCAGTGTGTGTCAGCTGGTTAGATACCATCTCTGTGCTCGTTCTCCTGTGACACAGACAAGCTTTTGTCAGATGAGCTGTTTCTGTGACAGGTGTTATGCTCTGATGTGTCATCCATCAGAATAATCCTGTTGGAGGTGCAGGGAAATGTAGAATCGCCTGGGAGCTACACCAAACAGAAATCCAACTTAAAATATAGATTAAAACACAGAGAAAATGTATCAACCCTGCCCTTAATTCCCCTCCCTTCCCTCTCCCACCTCACCTCTTTCATTGTTCCATTTCTTTCTTTAGTCCCAGACTTTTTTGTTCATTCCTGTAATCCAGTGAGGATCAAGAGAATATGATTTTCTGCAAGTTATGAAAATCTTCCATCTTTTATTATTCCTCCTGTCACTTGAGCTCTCCTGTCCTCACATGCCTTCTCTCCTCATAGCAAGAGGCATATTGTTTTCTCTTCTTACTGTTACTCTCCTCCCTTCTTTTTCCCTTCCCCCTCCTCCTCCTCCTCAATGTGTTTCTTGCTGTTTTAAGTCTCTGCTAACAAGGTAAAAATGATGATTAGAGGCAGCCTCCCTGTAACATATGGAAGGACGTTTCCTGAGAGAAATGTCCGTCATTAAGACTTTAACCTACTGCTGGCTGAGACGCCTCTCGCTGCTGACCTAGCTCTTTGTGAGCATCTGTGGGTGTAGGAGAGACCCAGTTGTCGGTTGACGCCCTGCTGTACACTGACATCCTCATATATCACTGGGTCTGTTGCGCCTCTCACACACAAATGCACATAATCTCCAACACTTTGTCACACGTGTGCACAGACAGTGGCATTCTTCCTCTTTGTCACTTCTACACACACACACACACACACACACAAGCATGCACAGGCTGTGCAGAAAGTCAGGAATCATGTGGTTTAATTAATTACTGTCTAAATGTGACCAAGGTTAGAGGGCCGCGCAGCTGGAGAATGAGCCACAGGTTCCGGCCTTTCCATCCAACTCCTCTGAAGCTGTCAGCTGTCTGGGACGTTGAAGTAAGACCACCTTAAAGTGTCAGCTTGTAAGAGCATATGGAGCCAACTGTTGAAACGCTGTCACTCTAGTCCACAGCGTGTTGTTCTCAGATCTTGCATGTGCACTATATACTTTAATTATTAGCAATACAACAATGGTTAAATTTTTAATTAAATCCTGAAAATTGTGGCTACTAAAAATCCATCCATCCATCTTTTCATTAGTGATGCCGTTTACCCTGTGAAGGGTCGCGGGGTGGGGGAATTTCATCCTCGTCAGGTTGCCAGTCTGTCACACAGTTTTGCTAAAAAGTTTATTACAATAAAATGTCCATGATTATCAAAAGTGAAAGAGAAAAGGCTGGGGAGAATTTTTCAGTATGGCAGATTTTGTTTATATGATTAAGCTCCTTGATTTTAATGTCAGTGTAACATTTATACCCATGTTCAATTTAAACTAATCTACTTGAATTTCTTGTTTGCATGTAAAACTTTTCAGAAAAATGTTTAGTAACCTATAGATACCAGTATATGCTGGGCAAAATGCACCTGAGTGTGTTTGTCAAACTTGAGATTTGCTGATCATATAAAGCATCCATACACTTCTGACTGGACCCTTTGAGTTTCTCAAGAGAAATGACAGTACTTCAGGCAGAGGCTCTGACCTGTAAGGCTGATTATGGTTTCAAGATCAACAATAATAAGGTGTTACCGTCAAATGTGAGAACATTAGAATATCGGGTGGTAACCTAATTTTGCTTAAAGTAACTGTTAGATTCACTGAGCAGTTGATTTCTGCTACCATTTACTCTAATCTCATTTTTCTCATTGTGTTAAAAACATGTTTGAGGGGTTGTCATTGCTGAACGTTTCTGAGTAGCTGTGCGTGCACTGTAAATGACACAAATGCTGAAGCCACATAATTAACAGCAGATGATTTGACTGCCAGAACGATAACGTGTTTAAGTTGTAAGTCTTAATCTACAATATGTTGCAGAGCTCTAAAGTGACTAATGCTGCACACTTTTCTCCACATCCAACACCCATTGTTCTTTACATAGAGTTTAACTTTAGGCCTAATCAAAATGCCTTTTCTTTTGTTAGATTGGCTGGATGCTATAAAATGTCAATAACTGGAACTCAGTCTTCCAAAATGAAATGTTTTACTGAAAAGAAAAATGGACATATGCTTTTTAAACATGTATTTTTAGCCAAATCTAGTAAGTGACTTTCCCTGTTGGAGAATTGGTGTTGGAGTCTTCGCACTTTGTTGGACTCAATGTGATCAATCCAGCAATTCAAAGAGCCTTTATTTTCTTTTTCCCATGACTAATGATTTTTCTAATGGCAGTCAGAGAGACAGCTTGTCAGGGTTCAAGTGTTTGAGATCCAGCAGAGAAAAGCCTCCCTCTCTGGCTGAATGATTGCTTGAAACAAGTGGCTTTTCAGTGCAGCCAGACAGTCAGGCAAGCAAGCAGCCATATAGGCTTGGGTGCTTTGATTAATTAAAGTGTCACAAAGTATTTAAAGTCACAAGGGTCCTCAGCTATAGGCCTAAAAAGCAGATCATGTTAGTTCTCTTTGTGGTGCCATCTTTAAGTAATGTTCCTATTTCTGTTACACGTTGCCGGAAAAGTGAAAATTACTTGTCGCAAATTGAATGTTACTCAGACTATTATATTTAACAGGATGTGATGTTCTTGAGTTTAAGTGAAACAGACATGGAGGAAAAGGGAGGCAAGGCAAGTTAAAAGGATAAACAGAAAAGTTTTAAACGACTGCAGTGAGATAATTAGACACAGGGAAGGGAGAAGATGCAAAAATCACAGTTGTGTAAGGGCAAAGATGGCACTGTACCCACAGAGCCAGCGAGGATATATCTGATGTTTCTCTGTTGGAAGTTCCTCTAATGCCTTGGGAGTTTAAATAAAGCTGACCTCAGAGGATCCTGAGTCTGTCTTGAGGTTTTTACAGAACGAGTGTCAGGCAGTAAAATCTAATTATTATCTTCGGTTTAACAAGGTCGCCGTGCTATTCCTGGGTATGAAAGAATTTGGTAAGTTAGACACTGTGCAACAAGGTGCTTGATTTCACCTCTTTTGTGTGTGTTACTTTACTGCCTTGTCAAGCTGCAGTGCAGCAAATTTGCATCTGATGTTCAGTATTTTATTTTTATTTCTTTGACCTTAAAATCTCTTATTCAAGACAGTCCCAACAGCAGCATAACAGAAGCGTGCAATACTTTTAAACACACTAAATACACAGCGTTTCTCAAGAAATTGTTGACTGTATATTAAAACAGTTGCCCACATATTATATGCCCAGAAATTTGCATGTAAAAGTCATTTCACACTGATAGAGCTGCCCACATGAAAGCTCTGTGCAAGAAATCGGAAAGTGGCGGTGCCTTTGTCTGTAAGGATGTTGGTTCACTTTCTCTGTCAAACACACTGATGGGTGTTAGCAGTACAGTCGGCAAATGTGAAGGCTCTGCTCTGAGCAGAATCCAGCAGATTCAGTAACATGGTTGAGGCATCTGTACTGTGAATAGTAGTGTTTGGTCAAATATCAGATACATTACAGAATTTTAACTCTCAAGCTCAGTGGGGCTTCAGGCCTCTTTTAGTTCATTGTTGCTGTTTTATGACACAAGCAGAATTGTATGCTTCAATTTTCTTCCCCCCAAAAAGCAAAAATGTGCTTGGTAGATTAAGAAATGCTCAGAGGGTATAAGCAGCATGCAAAGAACATCAAACCATGTGGAATAAAGTTCAGTCAAAAGGTATCAGCTAGTGCCAGAAACGAAAATGGACTGTATGTTTACAGTAGTCAGAGTATGGCCCAAGCCTCTGCATTAAACAAATTCATTCAAAACTATAATGAAATATAATTAATTGATTAATCAGTTAATTAATGGTAAGAATTTATTCAATCAAAAATATGGTTTAAAAGAAAGGCAAACTCACACTTTTTACTAACTCATAAGAAACTGTGGCCATCTGTGTTTATTGAAAAGCTGTGAATGTTGTAATGTTTCAATCTATTGCAACGGTTTTAATGGCCAACACTAAAACCAGTGTCTGAACTGCACAAGACCTTCTGCAAACCACTTTAGGGAAGAGAATGCTGCTTCGTGTTGAGAGCCTGGTGAAAGTGTCTTTGTTGCTGCAAGATAAAGCCTTCCATCTTCAAAAGCTATGTGAATGCATGATCACGAATGATTTGCCTTGATTAAACAGCTGAAAATGCTTTTTGTGGTCAAATTTGACGTGTCACAATCACAAAAGATATTTAATATGTTTGGTGGCTGCAAATGGCAGTGAAAGATTGATGAAAACAAAATAACTTCTTAGTCACCATTTTTTACTTTTACATTTGCTAAAGGAAATTTCAGGAGATCACCGAGGTCAATAGAATTCATCCTCTGGGGATAATTAATGTTTGTGCAAATTGTCATGGCAATGCATCCAGTTGTTGTTTACTACCAAAGTGTTGTATTGACTCACTGTCTGATATTGGTATCCATAACAACAGCACAATGATGTCCTGCCAGAATGTTCAGGTGTAAAAACTTCAATAAAGCATCAAGCATGTGTACATCTGTCATTCTACAGACATGCATGACTGCTGATCAACAAATGATCCAGCTCTACCCTCTTTTCTCTTGTTCACTGTGACCAAAAAGAGGACTGCTGGATTCTGCTGGGAGGAGGATTCCTATAAGAATTCACCTCTGAGGAAGTTGAAAGGCATCGCCTCAGGTTAGACGACTGGTGACTGAAGCTGGGTTACTGCCCTGCTGTAAGCTTTCATACAGGCTGCCTCATTATCAGACTTATTGTTAACCAGCAGCACACAATTTGGCTATTAATGTTGTGAACAATAGTAAAGGTTGCAATACCACAGTGTGAAAACTACTCCCTTAAAAGTAAAAGTCATGCATTCAAAATGTACTTGTGTTATAAAAGTAAAGGTACACATTATGCAGAATAACACGTTTCACCTAAATCTATATCATAATATTGAATTACAGCTATTGATGCACTATTGTGTTCATCACTTTAATGTTGCAGCTGGTAAAGGCAAAGGTAATGTTATTCCTTATTTGCTTATAATTTGAATTAGCGCTCTGAGTGTGGTGAAACATAACTCTCTGCTGTGTTTTTACACAAGGGGGTTTGCTGGGGGTGAGGGGCTGCAGGGAGAGTGTTGTAGGCGTGTAGAGTACGGCCACGTTGTGACGAGTCGATGCGAGTGGCTTCATTCACGTTCCCAGCCCACAGGTTTCGTTTGTGTTTGGTTAGCAACGCTGCTGTCGTAGCCTACTCTACCTTAGAGAGGCCTGAGCAAGGCTTAATGCTGGGTAGCTTGTGAATTCCCCACCACGGATCAGTAAGGTCTTATTTTGTTTTAATGATCTGATTCTGAAAAGTTACAAAAGTTACCAAATAAATGCCGTGGAGTAAAAAGTGCCACATTGTAAAATGTAGTCAAGTAGCATAAAACTAAAATACTCAAAGCACAGATAGCTCAAAAGTACAGTACTTGAGTAAATGTTCCTAATTACTTTCCACCAATTTCAATCAACTTTTTAATTGTTTGCATAACTGAAAGTGTAAAAAATGTCAAAAGCAAATGGTTTGAACTATAACACAAAATGTTTCCAATTCTACCCGTGCTTCTCCTGCTGTGGCACACCCTGGATTTCCCTTCTCCGTTTTCACCTTGCATCTTTTCCTCCCATTTATATGGACAGGACTACGACTCAAGGAAAAAACATGGATGTAATTAAGGGAATTGGGATTTACCCAATGTCAAGTCCCCATGAGGAATGAGAACAAATGTGTGTGTGTGTTTGTGAGGGAGAGAGGTCAGTGTACAGCTGACAAGTTGTGCACAGTGGCAAGGTCACACAGGGAATACCACTGGGAAAAGATGGATGGATGACTGAAGGAGGAAAGACGCTCAGGAGGCAGTTAGAGGGGAAGTGTGTGTGTGAGAGCTGTACTAGAGCCTATGGAGAGGAAGACTTTGACAGGCACGTGGTAACAGCAGTCAGTAGCAGCAGGAGAGGAGAGATGCCATGTTGTTTTATATCAGCTGAACCACAGGCACGTAAACAACAGTTAACCGCATTTTTTTCTGATTTTCTTTTTTCTTGATCATCTGGTGGAGAATCACTGCACAGATGACTTTTTGCTGTTTTATTTCAATGACATTGTTTAAAATAAAAAGGCAGTGTTTTGACTCTCACTATCAGGGCTCAAGACAATGACATGAAGTAGAAAAACACTTATGTACAAGGCATCCTGTTGGATAATTACATCCTTCAATAATTAAATCCTCATGTGTCACCTGCATTGTTGTTCTCCTTAGCTTTTCTCATCCTGGCACCATCTTGTGGTCTAATTATTGAAGGATGTAATTATCCAACAGGATGCCTTGTTTGATTTCTGAAAAGGTTTTTCTACTTAGTATTACTACCAGCATAAATTCAGTAGGACTGAGGTGGTTTTTTTTCTCACTTAACCCTTTTTCTGTTGGCTGATCACATTTTACTTCCCCTGTGTTAAAAGAAACAACAACAACATAAAAGACTCACCATTAAGTCAACATTAAATGGAGACAAATGTATCAATGAAACAAAATTAGAAAAATGTCCTTCACTCAGAGCCCAACATTTTGGATTAACTAGTAGCTAGATGGCAGAGGAAGCCAATGTAGTTGATTTCAGAAGTGAAATGGAATACCTGATATGGAAAATATGGTCTTAATTCTCATTAACAAGGACACCAGTTGCCCCCCTTTAAGGTGACTTTGTTAGGGAAGAGGACAGACAAACGAAGGGACAGAAAAACATATTGGCTCTGTCCTTACATGTGCTTCATCATGTAAGATGGAGGGAGAGAGGGTTGAAACAAGGGACAGTGAAATGTTGGAACCTGTGTGTGTGTGTGTGTGTGTGCACCCTCCCTCAGGCTGTATCCATCACCTGTACAGAGAAAAGGCTTAGTCAACATGATTTATTTTCACTCATCAGTAACAGGTGAACTTGCGCTGAGCTCCATCTCTCTCTGTGTGTGTGTGTGTGTTTGTTTGTGCATGCCTGTGGCTTCTACACTGTGCCCAGGTTTTTATATTTACAGCCATAAACAAGTTTTTATCGAGTAAATATTTGATTTGCTGCTTGTGTTGATACGTTATTTTATTTGACATAATTCAGCACTGTACACATGTGGCTGACATTGCACTTTGCAGTGATTTTGCCCTTTTAATCAGAGGCAGGATGTATGACGTTAGTACACACTAACTTAGGGCACCCCACTTGAAGCGGCTGTGGCTCAGGAGGTAGAGCGGGTCATTTCCTAACCGGAGGATTAGCGGTTTGATTCCCGGCTTGTCCAGTCAACATGTCGAGGTGTCCTTGAGCAAGACACTGAACCCCCAGTTGCTCCCAGTGATGTCACCGGCATGTGAGTGCTTGGGAGTGCGAATGGGTGAATGGCCGAATAATGTGAAAGTGTTTTGAGTGTGCTGTAAAAGCGTAGAAAGGCGCTATACAAGTATAAGACCATTTACCAAGCTGGTGACCTTTTGTTTGCAGAGCAGTTGCTGTCACTGCTCTGCTGTCCTGCCTCATGCAAACATGAGCAGGCTACTGAACATAAATGAGTTTTTAATTGACCTACATGTAATCAATGCTTTGCAGAAAATGTGCTGCATGTTTCTCACATTATAGCAGCAGATATAGAAACAAGGCATATACTACTGGAAGACTGTATGTTGTCAAATCAGACCAAAGCTGTGCCTCAGTTATACAAACTGCAAACATGAAAAATGAGAAAATAAAATATACTTTAAAAGCTCAACTTTAGGGCCATATCCATACGGGGAATGTTCAAACTGAGACCTTGAGTTTACTGTTTAAAAACACAAAAACAATACTGATTAACAATAGACGTTCCATTGCTACAGCACGTTTTAGTTTGGAATATGGAGTGTGATTTTAAAAAAATGTAATGGTCAGTGTTGCCACAGAACCTGTAAGAGAAATGGAAAAGTACTTTGACATCTGGTAAAAAAAAATTCAGCTTTAACCTCAAGGTGTTCCTGGTTAGGTGAAGGCCCAATCAGACATCTGTATGAGTACACTTACAGTAATAACAGCTGGTAGAAAATGAAAAATGTCTGTGGCAAGTGATGACAGTTCAGAAACCAAAAGAAATACAATCACCTATTCTTAAAAATCATTTTTGTGTTAAGAAGTCTGTATAGAATTTTATTTCCTTTAAATGACATTTATATACTGCTACTTTTTATGTACTTACTTGCTATAGCAATGACATCCCATTCATTCATTAGCTATACTGCTTATCCTCTAGAAGACAGTGGGGGATTGTATTGCACAGTACATCCTGCAGAGGTTGTCAGTCTATCGCAGGGCTCACATTCACACTTATAGTCAATTTGGAGTCACCGGTGACTATACCCTGCAGGGTTTTGGATTTTGGAGTACCTGGAGAAAACCCACCCAGGCAGAGGGAAACCTTTTCTGTCAACAACAGGGGGAAACGCTGCTAGTTAACACATCGAGATTGAATGCATCTATAATGTCTGCTGTGGGAGTAAGTCAGGTTTTAGGGACTACAGTTCAGTTGCTGAAGCTTCTTCTGTCATTCTTCTTAATTCAAAATATGAAAAACTGCATTAATTCCTGTGAATGAACTCCTACTTCAGTAAAGTATTTTTAACATATAGGCTTTAAAATCACTGTCGATGGCCCAAAGAGGTTGTGCTACTTCTAGTATCCATAAACAGAGTTAACAGAGTTATGGAGGTGCACAGTCTCATAGCCGGCACAAAACTTTGTGTGAAACTTGTGTAATTTTTTCCTCAGTCTCTCAAATAGCTTTTACAAACAAATGGCTTGTTGCAGGTTATTGATAGGAAACCCAAACTTTAGATTATTGTTTGTTTGGAGAAATGTGCCTCCAGGTTTTCACAAAGGCAGCATTGAGAATATTTGACTCTTTGCCTGCCTGTATATTAAGAATCCACAGACTTGAGAGTGAAATGTATAGACAGGGAGAGAACAAACTGAAGGAAATGGAAAGTGCAGGTTGTTTGTGCTTGTGCTTATGGCTCAGTTCACAGCAAATGCATTTATACTAATATAGGAGGGAACACAGTCAACAGTGTTCTTGGTTTGTTGCAGGTTTGCTTTTATGGCAGTGGGAAAAGAGGTGTTAGAGATGTACTGCAAGCTTCACACCTGACTGGTTGTTGGCAAATGATTATTTTATATATGTGGCTTACACGCTTTAACGTTTCTAGTTTCAGTCTCACTTTCTTCCTCTCCATCCTGTCTTGGGTTCAAAAAACTGCTCTAACAAGGTGAAAAAATGATGTGAGAGGGTGCAGAGGGAGCAAAAAAGAGAAACTGCTTGTATGTGTGAATAAGAGATGTACAGTACAGGAGCGCAGTAGGTGTGGATACCTTAACAAGAGACAAAAAATGTGTATTTCTTAGGAGCCAGTGATGTGTTAAAAACATGTTCCGAATGTGGCAGAACTCCTGTGTTCTTTTTCTGCCTCTCTTTCCTCTCCGTCCTGTGTTTTAAGGTCATATCTCAGCATCCAAGGCCTCATCGTGAGAATGAATTCAGAAACAAGAAAGAGGAATGAAAGACAGAAAAGGAAATGAGTAACAAAGGAAAGAAGAGACAATGGATTCAGAATAGAAGGAAACATCAAAGAAGCCTCTAGGTGAATCTCAATTCCATTATTTCATCGTTCCTCGATCCTTGCTAGCCATTCCGGTCCATCACGATGAAGGACATCCCAAAAGCTCCTATTTCTGATGTGAGGGGTGAGGACTGAGGAACAATAAGGAAAGAATATTGTGTGTGTGTTTGTATATACAGTGGGACAAAAATGCCAGTTTGCATGGCTGAAGGTGACTGTGACTGCTTTAGCCTCAGGGCATTATTTTCCTGATGCAGTCGGTTTGCTGCTACAGTGAAAGGTTGATGTGTGTAGTTGTAGCTAACACACACACACACACACAAGATATAGTATTGTTTCAGTCCGGTAGCAGTCATTGTAAAGCACTAATGGAAAATTCAAAGGTTGTGTCTTTCAAAATGTAACAAACATTGTCTAGTTGTCTAAATTCGCAAATACTTAGTCTGAATATGTGATTGTGTTTGTAAGTTTATTATTAATTAGGAGTGAAATTTCACAAACCATTGTTCGTTCACAGTGAACAGTGGATGTTCTGTACCTTTGTGGTAAATAACCTCCAGAATAACCTTCTTAATCCTGCACACACACACACTTAAACACACAAACATGCACATATTGTAAACACACACACAGAAGGACCCAGCTGTGTTGTGGCCCACTTTTGAGTAAAACACTGACGTCATTCCTCTGTGAAATAGCTACAGTGTGTGGTGAAGCACAGCACAGTACACACACACACACATACACTATAATAATGTGTAAAGAACACATCCAAAGTGTCTCTGCACTTCTGAAAAAGACATGCATACTCACAGACACACACTTCATGTACCTCTGCTCAAACATATAACCTATTTCCATTTCTTCTTAGACTGGATAATTTGTGCACATATAAATTTTGTGTACGTGTATGTCTGTGTGAGTGGGTTGTCGTCTCCATCCACACATCATACTGGCTCTATAGGCAGCATCTGCTGAGAAAAGCTGAATAATTATCCGCCTTTTCTTTTTTCTTTCCATCTCTCATCTTTGTTTTGTTGCACTCCCCCCCCCATACACACACACACACACACACACTTGCCAGCTCTCTCTTTTTTTTAATTATTTCCACAACAGTGATTGGGCCAGTTGATTAAAACAGGTCTTATGGGAGCAGTTTCTTTGCTAATAGCATCTCCATTCTACACAGTGAGTGCACACACTGTGAAACGACACACCATATGAAACACACATTATACACACATGTGTGCATGCATATGCAAATACACAATTTGCATGTATACACAAAAGACACATACAGACAAACAATCGCTGGCTACTAGCATCTGAGTTGTGGAGATTTAGTTTCACTTCAGGCAAACGTGCACATATACACACTTTGAATACACAAAGCTACTGTGTTAAATCCATAATCTGTTTCATTTTAGCTCAAATATTGTTCAACTAAATGTTCACTGACGCCTTCCAAACAGGCACATCTTGTATTCATCTGCATCTTAACGTTCCAAATACCACCAGATGGAGTTTAGTTTTGCAGTACATCAACAGTTTGTAAACAACTTTAAAGGTTTATTACAGTTTTATCTCATAGTCATTTACAAGTTTTATCTCATAGTCATTCACTCCCAATGTTAAAAATAAGTGTTTTCACTACAGCAGTTGCTACAAAGAATTAGTTTTGACACTTCATCACACTTAAAGTGTGGATAAACACTATGCCCCATAATGTTTATAAGCACAACAGTCCACTGCCTTTTGTCAGTAAACATTATGCACCTACTATTGTTAAATATACACAGTGTAGGTCAGTGTATGTGTGTGCTGGGAGGTGTTTGAAAGTTTTAGTATATAGAAAGGTTTCATTGTAGAATATAAGGCAGGAAATTAGCAATAAAAAGACTATGAATGTGTCTAAGGAGAATGAATGAGATTAATGAAATTTAATCACGAAGCATGTTCTGCACTCTGTAAATGACAAATCTCTTGAATAAACAAATAAACGATTGTAGAAATGTGGTGCAGAAAAAAGAAATCCCTCCACTAATGATGGCTGAATCACCCTATCAGTGTGTCACCATCTTGCAAGTGTATTTTTACTACAGACATGTAAAAACCTCTGTTACACTCCATGTAACCAGTCAGTTTGTGACATTTTGTGGTTGTTTTGTCTGTTTTTGCCCATTTTGTGTTCTGTTTTCTTCATTTCGCATCTATTTTTAGTCATCTTGTGCCTAATTCTACTTGTTTTGTGTTTATTTTTGCATTGTTTTGTTCTCTGTAGTTGGTTTGTGTGTTATAGTGTCATTTGGCATATTTTTATATTTGTCTGAAGTCTCCAGAGTCTTTTGTGTCCCCTTTTAGTCATTTTGTAAACCTTTGATTTCCATGTATTTTTTCTCACTATGTAGCTTTTTGTAGTCATTTTGTAGTCATTTGATTAAGTTTCCTTCATGGTTCTCTGGTCCAGCAGCCCCCAGACCACTTGGACCCTTGGGGTTACTAATGGCAAGCTCATTTAGTAATCCATCAATGTTAGTGGGTTTAGAAAAATAAATCTCACTGGCCTCACAAATGAAGCTTGTGTTTTTATTTATCTGTCTATCTATCTAGTACAAATAATCTCAAAAACATTTTAGGATTGAACTATGAAAATCAGTGTTTAGAGCACGTTTTCCTATTCCAAACACCTTTTGTGATCCATATTGAGAGTGATTCACTGGACATCTGAAATAGGTCTACCAGACTAGGGCTAATAAAGCTCTGTGCAGCTATGTGTGGCTAAACTAGCTGCTGCTTGTTAAATGTTTCCTGTATGTGTTTGTTACAACAGATGTGACAGGTGGAGGAGTGGAGCTGTGTAACAGCTGGTTTCCTGGTGGACACTGTCTGTTTGGCTTTACTGAAAATGGTAGATAGTGAAATCACCCCTCACCCCTTCCTCCAGTACGTCTTTAGTGCACTGAATGGACAGTGTGCATCTCCCACTTTGTACCTTTACAATCCCTCTTTCTACCCTAAAACACAGGCTGTCGTTCTCCAACTCAGTGGCTACCACTTAAACTCCAGTGTGGATGCCAACATTTTCAGTCATGGTCTCATTTGTTTGCAGTAATTATACTAACATGTCCAAGTTAATGTGATTATGATTAATTGATGTTAATGTACTGGAGGGACAATCTTCCAGTTTGGCTTCAGTCCGAGCTCAGCCTTTTTTCAAAGTTTTCCCGAACTGTCCTCTCAATAGTACAACAGTCCTTCTCACTTTAAAGTGTTTTCTGCCAGCCTCACTTTACATTATGTCTTTTTTATGACTTAAGGATATACATTTTTGACTTTCTTCTCATTTTGAGTGGTGTCTTGTTCTTAAACCCTGTTGGCCCAGTGGACTCTATCTGCTCAAATTGGCTGTTAAGAAGAGCTGATGCACTGGTTGTTCTTCTTCCCACCTTAGCCTGTTTATTAGTCCTCAGTGCCCCCTTTTGGATCTCTGTCCGTCTCCATCTCTGTTTCTTGCTGCTCATCTCTTCATCTTCCTCTCTATCAGTAATAAGTTCCAGTGGAGGTGGCCTCCCACCAAGTAGCAGATTTACAACACAACCAAAAAGGAGGAAAGCAGAGGCTAACACTTTCTTTTATGTGTCTGTTTTGTACATTCTGACCTGCCTTCTGCTTGTTTCCAGGCTTTTCTAATTTCTTTATTTTGTTTCTTGTCTTTTCTGCTTCCATTGGTTTTATAGTGCCTGCTTCCTGATTTCTTGCTCCCTGGGTTTTCTATTATCTTCATTTCTCTCTCCTTTCTTTTTTCCTCCCCAGTCCTCCCTCTTTCTTTTTCTGATACACCCTGAGAGCTTTTGCTGTGCAATGTGTAATGCTGTGCTTGCACTTTGCTTAGTCATCACCACTGCTGACTTGTATCTGACTTTAACTCGCAATAAAAGATAAGACAGTAAGCCTCAGAAGGAAATCATTGAATTTTAGGGTGGCAACATGGTTTAAGGTTAGGTGTTAGGCAAGTAGTGGTTATGGTTAAGGTTAGGATAAGTCTACAGGAAATGAATGTAAGTCAATGTAAAGTCCCCACAAGGAAAGAAAGCACAGTGTGTGTGTGTGTGTGTGTGTTTGTGTGTGTTTGTGTGTGTTGTGGCAACTACACCAGCAGTTTTATGCATACAAAGTAAAACGGCATGACAGACACAGGCATAAATACACACACTCACACACATATACACTGCTTATTGCATATACATGGCTGATTAGTCTTTTCTGCAATTTACATGAAATCCATTACATTTATTTGCTTATTATGCAAATTGAGGCAGGGCTGTGTTGTTCATGAGCACGCAGTGGTGTCATTTTCTTTTCCACTACATAAAGCTGTGATCGTATTTATTAAATTAGCTTTATATTATTATGATCATGATCAGCACCATATGATCATCTATGTAATTTTAAAATAAGATCAATTTTCAAAGCATTGCACAGAACATGCCTATTTAAGCAATTGTTTCTTCTTTATTAAAGCTGCAAATGACAGATTATCAAGACCTCAATGTTTTAATGATGTAATCATGTTAAGTACCAGATAATGGCTGTACTGATTATTGTTTGTTTTAAAAGGCCTATGTTTACTTTTTTCTAAACAAAATCAGAACTTAAGGAGGTTGAAAATCCTGTTATGTGCAGTTTTTTGTGACAGTCAAGCAGCTTAGTTTGAAAGGCAGTGAAAGCCCTGACCTATCTTTATTTGTGTGTGAACTTGGTGGCATGTTGTCTGCAAATATTTGTTGCTAGAATTTATTCTTGAACTTCCACCCAACATGTCAATAAGGAGGTTGATGCAAAGTCACTGGTACTTTTCAGTGCCCATTAAAAGTCTGCACGTGTTAAAGAAAAATCATCCTTGCAGTAGCACTGTGTGTTCAGTTCCTGGCCAGCAAGTGTGCTTTACATCTTGAATAGCGCCTTTGTGTTTTTAATATTTCTGCCTACACACAGAAAATATTTGAAGACCCTGGGAACAATACACTCATTAATAATGCACTGTGAATAACTCAAACGGGTGCCAGTATGAATATCAACCAGTTAGTTTCTCTGTCTCTGAGATGTTTACTCTGTAAAATGATAATTTGCCACTGGAATCTAATGTACTGTGAGCTACAGTTGTGAATTTAAAAGTATATGGCACAGAAAAGAGCTGACTTAATGACTAGTATATACGCACAGCGGGCATCAAGGGCGAACAGGGACATAAAATGAGACCTGGAGTTTGACCTGAATCAGTTCCTGTCTCTTTTCCTCCCTCATCTTTATTTTTAAATCTGGAACAGCCCAGTTTCACATGAAAATGTAGAATAGCTACAATGGTCCATAGGGTCCAGCTTCACGTTCTTCTTCTTTGGTGCTTTATAGCAGTTGGCAGACAACAAAATGGTGCATTACCGCCACCAACTGGACTTGTGTGGAGATCAGAAAGCTAACATTTAGTGTCCACTGAAGTCGAACGGTTTCAAAGTACAGAACGTTAAAAACACTAGAACAGAGCTAAGTGGGGAAAATGGATGGATCCAACAAACACCTGACCTTTACGCAGACAACTGGAAATCGAGACCCGTGATTGATGTTGTGCAATATTGTATTTTTCACTGTAGAGTGTTTTAATCAAACTGAGGGATTTACCCTGCCCACGTAGTTGCTGTGCCCAAACTTAATCGCATATAAGGAATGTTTTTTTTTCTGCCCTAGGTGTTATGGTAACACTAGGATATTCTGAGTTGTAGACCAGCATAGCTATTCTACAATCTGTGTGAGACTAGTTTGTCTGGAATCATTCTTCTTTAGTTTAGTTTATGTGGCCTTGATGTCTTATGTGGCCAACTTTAGTTTTACACATTCAGTAAAAAGTGCGTTTAAAAAGTTGCCTAGTTGTGCTAAGACGCAACATAATCCAACTGACTCATATTTGCTGTGGTTTGCTTTGCTGCAAATTAGTAATGTATGACTATAATTTCTAGAAGATGGCGCTCTATTCTAATGGAAGTTTCTCACTGAGCTCATGGGTCTTCAGGCTTGCTCACTGTGACATCCACAGCGAATGAGCATTAGATAAATTATCAGATACCACTGATAATGTGTTGAGATCCCAAGAAGGAGGAAAGAAAGACAAGTACAAAGACAGAGTACAAGAAATAGTTAGACGAAGAGGCCACATACAGGTCAGTGCTGCATCAAGAGAGATCATTCAAGAGCTGGGACAAAGGGAATAAGTAAATGGAGGGAGCAAAGAAAAGGCGGTTGTGCATACTAGTATGAGAGCGCATCGGGGATAAAAGCCTGAGACTGAGAGAGCATGTACTAGTGCTTAAAAAGAGAGAGGGAGTGTATGACAGTGCAAATTAGAGAGCAGTCGGATGCTGATTTGACATTAACCAATTCCCCTAATGAAGGTGAGAGGAGGAGATTGGCTGGGGCCCCCCCCCCCAGCCATAGTTGCTGGGTGACTTTGTCTCCAAAGGACAGACTCTGACTCATTTGGCATTTCTAATTGGCTACATGGAGGGCAGCCAGATAATGTTGCCTATATATGGGCTTGGTGACATACAGTGTTGATCAGGGTTAAAAGGACATGAAATAAAAGGAGGGTTAGAGGGGGAGAGAAAGAACAGAGAGAGAGGTACCACCTAGGACAGGAACAGTGGCCAGAAGTTAGACTGAGGGAGGAAAGGTACAGCTGGAAACATCTGTCGTAATTTTATATAAACTAGTTGCATCAATTGACTTTATTTTACAGGTCTGGTTGGTAGACATAAGGTTCAAATATGTAAGTAAAATTGAGTCAGTGAAATTTTGGAGCATGAAAGACAAATCATGTTGGAAAATCACACTAAGGACTTTAAGCAGCTGAAAACTACAGGCATGCATATAATTCAACTGATATGCATCATAACAAAATGAGAATTTACCTATAGGCTAGTGATGATCTGTGGGAGTTAAAAGTTATAAAAAATCTAAATTAATTGTTGTTTATAGCAAATTCTGATGTATATTGACATCTGTTTATGAATTCTTTTCTAGCGCCTACTGCCTAACTTCCTGGTGTTTTCATAAAACAAGAAGGCACCGCATCTACACATCTTCATGTCTCTTACAATTAGAAACAAAATGCGTAGAACATTCTCGGATATATTCAAGCAATTAACATGTAAATATCAACTAATTGGTTTAAAATTATGACAAAGGTTTCCAGGAAATAAGCTAGAAGATATGGGACCTGGAAAATAAAGGGTTGGCAACTTAATCAGTGTTTTATTCTGAAACACAGATGCCAGTTTTCACTCTCACCTCCCCTGAGTTCTTGTGTTATGTGGCCTGTTCCTGTCACAGACATAGCAGAGGCCTTTTACCCAGCCCTGAACAATTAAAAGAGCAATTCTTTGGTTTGTAGTTCACTAACAAGAACTGGTTAGGTTGATTATAATGATGGAAAGCCTGGGTCTTTACCATAATGTGGCCAGTGTTTTAACTTCTACTCAAAAAACCTTTATACTGGATTTAAATCATCAAATCCCCAATCAGTAAGAATTTGGCTACAAAGACATATGAGTATTGTGTTGACTTTGTGAAACAGTTGGAGCTGCATTTTGTGTATGAAACATTATACATGAGTAAGGTTTATTAATAGTATTACTATTTGGCATTGAATACTGCATATTGAGTACGCTCCAAGGAGACTAGCCCATGTGGCTTTAACCCTTGGTTCAACCATCGTCCCGATCAAGGGTCTTAATGTACTCATTAGTATTCTGTTCGCTCCATTCAACACATTTCTATTGTGGGTGCAGTCGACACTGCAGCCTGTTGGGATTGTAAGCAGAGCTCCATACTATAAATTGTTGCTTGCAAGCAGAGACTCAGTGCAGACACAAGGCCAATAGTGACACCAGTCTGTGCTGTGTTCACCAAGTTGAAAGATAGACTGGGGGAAAGTGATGAGCTAAGACAAAGAGACACAAATGAAGAAAGACAGGAGCGAGCATATCTTGTCAGTCACTCTCCACAGAGGAGGAGATGGAGAGAATTGAAGAGAGACAGAAACTGTTTCTCTGTCTTGGCCAAATCACCCAGATTTTCCCATGGGAGTCTGCAGAACAGACTGCTCCCGACTTCACTCGGACGCCTGACAGTCACTCAGTGATCTTTTCTGTGATTTCTTCCCTTTTTCTCTGTATCAGATCTTTTTTCTGTCTCATTTTTTTCCATTTATGCCCTGATTTCTTTCTTCATTATTTTCTTTCTTTAATCCTTTCTCTGTTGTTCACTGTCTTCCCTACATTATCTTATTTTCCTTGGTGATTGTCCAGACAGGAAATGAATGGATGATAAACTGCATGGAAATACTGATGATTTTATGATAACACATTGAGAGCAACCAGACATGAACCCAGAATACACACACTCACACATACATAAAGATGCAAAGAAAACAGTTCTTTAAGCTACAGCACATGTACAGCGTTTCCTTCAGATGTGCTCACTCATAAAGAACCATGGGGGACTGAAAGAGTCAGACACGTTTCGTATTCCTGAGATATCTACAGTGTAGACTCACTGTTTGAATTTAAAACAATACACGTCTTGCTGATGTATGCCTCTTTGCATATGTGTCATTCTGCAGACAGACTCATAAAACAACTTAAACCACTGGTTGGAATGACTCTTGTTGGTAAAACATTAAACAGACATAACCTTTTGTGATTAAAGGTAACCTGCTGACAGCATCAGTGCCACGTGATGAAGCTACTACCTTCTTTAGATGTTGCAGAGGCAAATTCTGAATTCCTACAAATCATGAGCCTAAAACAACAACCTTTTCTGGGGATTCTATATATTGAGCACCACGAACAAAAAGATACTATTGACAAAAGTGCAAAACAAGAATATCAGCTGATGTTTTATAACTTTATGACGTAATACCACAAGTATTTGCATTACCTTTAATAGTTTAATGATAGGTGTGTGTGTGTTTGTGTGTGTGTGTGTGTGTGAGAGAGAGAGAGAGAGAGAGATGTTGTGGAGTCAAAAAATAAACACAGATGATGAAAAATGTGCCCATGTTCCAAATGACAACAACATGTGAAATGGAGGAAACAATGTAGAACAAGTACAAATAATAACAAATACAAACAAAACAGCATTAAATTGGGTAACTGAATCTAAAGAACAGCAAATGGAGGCAACTGTAAAATGCATAAAATAAAATGAATCCCAGCTGACACTGGGTGGGGGGGGGTCCACCCTGCACAGGTTGCCAGTCTATCACAGGGCTGACACTTAGACAACCACACATACCCAAACTCAGTTATTATAAATATAAAGTGTTAAATGTTAATCTGCCCCCTGAATGACCTTTTCTTATATTGGCACTTCAGATTCTTTCTTTCCAGAGAATTGGAAATATTCAGTGATGTCACTTTCTAATATTTTAATTTCATGGTCCAAGTCACCCCAATATATTTCTAATGGGAGAGAAAAAAGGAAGGGGCGGGGGAGAAAGGGAGGTCAAAGAGAGAGAAAGTAAAGGAGAGAGAAAAAGAGGCTGTGAGCAAATGGATGGGGGGAGATGGTGAATATATGAGAGAGGGTGAATGAAGGAAAGATAAGTGAGAAAAAGGAGGAGTGGCGAGAAAGGGAGGCAACAGGGTGGAGAGAGATGTAGAGAAGAAACAGAATGGGAGGGAGAGAGTGAATAGTTTCCCATTAGCCCTGCTTAGCTAAGCCCAAAACAACGTTAATTAATGTGGAACTTTCTTTGCAAAGTTTTTTATTATTACTTCATCGGCTCGTATTTTGACATTGACTGCATGGTTTGTTCTTGACTCACCTCCATGGTCCTCTGTAGAACCTTTTCTTTTTATTCTGCATGTTCTGTATGAGCAGCCTCACTGTTTGGAATATGTAACAGCTGAAGAGCAGTCAAGACTTCAGAAAAGACTTTTATAATGTTTTTAATAGTCCACGTGCTGCCACATCCAATGATTTGAACAGTGAATTTCAGCACTTAACTTTTTTTTATAACCCTTTTGTTAATCTTATTTCTTTCTCTGCTTCTAAACAGAAATGCTCAAAACATCTGCTGTATATAACAACACATAACCCACTGTAATTTTTCATTTTGTTTAAATAAAATTATCACAAAGTTACAGTACAACACTCTGACTGGACATGAGTCAGGGAGGCCACATGTCAAGCAACACTATGCTGCAATTTGATGTTCCTGTATATCTTGTGTGTATTACAGTAATGAACATATTTTTCCGGCTTGCAGTGAGCAGGGTCCTGAACCTTTGCCTCTGTGTAAGATATTGAAGATGGGCCTAATAATGGGAGTGCACCATTATTATCTGGCTAGAGCAGGTTGTCTCCTAACCATAAGGTCAGCAGTTCAATCCCCAGCTTCTCCAGTTCCCATGTTGAACTGCCCATGGGCAAGACACAGAACCCCAAGTTGCTCCCAGTGGCATCAACATCTGTATGTGTGTATGAATGATTGTATGGCAGGTTTTTTGCCATCGGGGTAGGTGTGTGTGTGTGTGTGTGTGTGTGTGTGTGTGTGTGTGAATTGGGTGAATAGGCTGATGTTGTAAAGTGCACATATGTGCATAGAAAGGTTTTATATACATACAACTCTAATTACCCTATTTCACAATGATGTCAGGGAATAAGCATTACATTGCACTCTGGGATTTTTTTTAGGGGCTCGCCAGCAAAATGAACAGCAGTAAGACCAAATGTGGTGAAGAGTATGATGTGAGGGGGGCTTTTCTGCCCACACAACACACAAACTGTCAGATACAGTGTGTTATACTTAAAACAAAGTTAGAAGCTGTTCAGTTAAAGTTAGAGTAGATTTATTTCATTGCCTGATGTTTTCAGTTAGTTGTGCGACTGTTGTGACCACACTGGGAACTTGAAAACCTGCGTTAGACACAGGAGAGCAGCAGGTTTGCGCAGCGGCCTGGGTGTAGTCCAACTGGTCGTGATCCAACTCAGCAGTATGTAGGAGTGGATGTGTTGTCAGTACTGGCTCCATACTGTCTGTCTCTCTCATTTTTTGTATAGCTTCAGGATACATACAGTATCTATGACTCAGGAAACTGAGGAAGACGTGTCCTAACACACACACACATGAGCTGAGAAGCATAGACCCCAATCTACCAGCTCCATAACAGTGTTCAGTCCAGTGAAGGGGTGTAAAGCTGAGATAACACAGTGTGACAACTTAGTTTCTCTTCCTGCCTGTCTCTTTCCCCCTCTCCATGTCTCACAGTTTGCTTCTACAAACAAGGCCAGTGTTGTTTATCTTAACACAGACATATATTTACAGCTCTATGGTTAGTAATATTCTGGGATGTATTTACAGCTGCACTGAAGTCATTCTCTGTCTGAGTGCACTGCTGACAGCTATACTGCAAGACATTTATTCTAATGCCATAAAAATATCTCGCATCGCCACAGGTTGCAAGCCCTGATATAAGAACAAACAGACACAAAGCAGCTCAATCACAGCACCAAGTCTAATATAAGGTTAAAATTAAAAGTCCCTCATATACAGCAAGCATGATGTTTTTCTGCTGTTTTTCGGTGCCTGATGCTGAATTCAGGTCATATAGGTTAACTACCGTTATATATCTGTACTAATGTATGTGTATGATGCAATAAACAGAAGTGTTGCAGTGTGTTCCATTTGTTGTTATAGTTATGTTTGTGCATGTTTTGTCCTGTGTGTGTGTGTGTGTGTGTGGTTTCTGTGTGTCTGCTTTTACAAAATATTAATTCACAGAAATACAGAGCTTGATTTGGGAAAGTGGCTATTCCAGCTTTTGGAGCTGAAAATATGTTTATTTGTTGCTCAAGCACCTGGAATAGGCTGGCGACCTGACCAGGGTGGACCCCGCCTCTCACCCAGTGTCAGCTGGGATTGGCTCCAGCCCCTGGTACGAAAACAGGCGACGACTGGGAGTTTGAGCCGACTGTGTTGATCTCAGTGAGCCTAGACTGGCTGAGAACAACTCAGAAACTATTTTTGTTAGAATTTACCTCTCAGGTCACCAAAGGCTCTTAGTAGTTGTACTGTACACTGACATAAAACTGGATTCACCTGGTTCAAAGTTACATGTAAAGCTGCCCTTTGTTTAGGAGAAGTAGTAGGAGTTAATGGTTCAATTCCCAACTCCTTTTGTCTACATATTAAAGTGTCCATGAGCAATAAACTGAATCCCAGTCTGTCTTGATGGTCAAGTAAGCCCCTTGTGTTACAGCTCTGTTGTAACTGGTGTGTGACTACAATATGTTCATAAGTAAACAAGAGGCAAATGATCTCAGACTTTACATCTAATAGACCAGACGCTCGAATAACAGCAGCGGGCAAGTTTGTTCTGGATTGACAACAGTTTGAAATGTTTCTCACTAAACCTTGACAATATTTGTTACATTTGTGATTTGTGGTTTAGATATGTGTGACGTATACACATTGCATGTGCTTATACAGTGTTTATATGTGTTGTCTGTGTCCTGGTGTAACAAGGGCTTTGTGGATGCAAACGTCATAGAAGGT
This sequence comes from Monopterus albus, assembly GCF_001952655.1. Classification (NCBI taxonomy): domain Eukaryota; kingdom Metazoa; phylum Chordata; class Actinopteri; order Synbranchiformes; family Synbranchidae; genus Monopterus; species Monopterus albus. The sequence continues at coordinate 4,347,257 of NW_018127932.1, forward strand.
GTGTACATTTCTCATCTGTCATCTGTAACAGCCCTGTACCCTTAATTAGATACTGCACAGTAGGTGGCACTGGAAAGACAACAAAAATACTGTCTGACACAGTTTGCATCATTCAGAAATGTTCTGCCGGCGGTTTTGCAAAAACAAGCAGGAAAAAGTACATAAATATGTGCGTGGTTGTAAGAACACAGATTTCAGCCTCAGGGAAAATCTCAATTAATTTGTACAGTATGTAAATCAAGCTCAGCATTTTAATCTCGCCCCTACCCAGCCTCACTTTGTGCGTGCACTGTATGCAGGTTTGTCTGTGCCTGTGTGTGTGTTAATAAAGACACTGAAGGAAGGTGGCAGAATTTCAATAATGTGCCAATGTGAGAAGAAAACTGAAAAGCAGAAAGAAATGAAACTGTGAAGCCATGAATTGTTTTTTGTTTGTCTGTTGTATCTCTGTATAATCTGTTGACCTGCAATAAATCCCAAACACAGCCGCTGAAGAATGTAGAGACAGCTAATGTGCAACAATGGTCAGAGAAATGCTTTTACATTATGTTACAGCAGTGTTGTTTGTGTGTGTGTGTGTGTGTGTGTGTGTGTGTGACAGGAAGAGTGTGGTTGTGTGTACAAACAGACAAACAGCAGCCATCTGGTTGTTCACTACACTTTTGGTGAATACTGCAGCTGTGACACACACATACAAACATAATTACAGACTAAAACAAGGCAATTTCACAGAGCGTAGACTGGACACATGTACACTGTGCCACATCCTATACGCATATGCATGCACAGCAAAACACAGGGAAATGAGAAATGTCACTCATTGTTCCTGAACCACCTCTGCATGCAGATGCACTACATATTCACAGAATATTCGCTGGACAAGTGTGAAGTTGTCCTCAAGTGCACCAGTCCCACATGTGGACAAATATTCAGTGTGATCTCTTCTCTGTCCTTGACAGCCAGACGGTGTTGTGATGTCTGTCGTCCTTTGTCATGTCACTGCATAGTGTCATTAATTGCGTGAAATAAGCTGTGCATGCCGTTCATGTCATGTTATGGTAAGTACACATTCTTTAACCACAGATGATGTGACTAACTTCTCCAGCCTTGTCCCAGAGTGAAGACAGAGCCCCCTTATGGAGGCCTTCAAAGGTCTGCTTGGTTTTTAGAGTCAGAGGAGTCGTAAGGTGACTGTTCGTGATGTACCACCTTGGTCACATTACAGGGACATCTCTGTGCCAAGATCTTGGGCTGTATCTGTGGGACGACATCAGTACTACATACCCGAGGAAGCTTTCACATGCCATCTTGGTTACTGTTTACATCCCCCCTACTGGCAAACACGCGACATCCATTCTGTTACTGAGAGACTCCAGATTGCACCTCAGTGCTTTCTTGTATTTATTGTATTTTTGTATAATTATTGGCTACAACTTCTACAATCTTGGACAACCTTTTAAAGCTATTTCGCTGTAGAGAGTAATATTCTTATCTGATTTTCAGTGGCTCACACGTTTACAGAGCTGTGGTTCCAATGTGACTATGACAGGCGGAAGGAGAAGTAGTTCCTATCAACAAGGTATTATTTAGACTGTCCTGTTGATAGCATAGTTACTTTCTACTGTGTCCCCTGTTGATGATAACATATACATTTGGGCTACCCCAAATTATTGAGTCCTAGAACAGGAAATGTGATTGAAAGCGTCGATATTTCTGGATTGAACCGCACATCACTAGTGGTTGGGCTTGGCTTAGAGATAGGAGGCAGAGCTCAGACAGAGCTGCTGCTCCTTCGCATCAAAAGGAACCAGCTGAGGTGGTTCAGACATCTGATTAGGATGCCTCCTGGGTGCATCGCTGTGGTTCCACATGTGACTATGACAGGCAGAAGGAGAAGTAGTTCCTATCAACAGGGTATTATTTAGACTGTCCTGTTGATAGCATAGTTACTTTCTACTGTGTCCCCTGTTGATGATAACATATACATTTGGGCTACCCCAAATTATTGAGTCCTAGAACAGGAAATGTGATTGAAAGCGTCGATATTTCTGGATTGAACCGCACATCACTAGTGGTTGGGCTTGGCTTAGAGATAGGAGGCAGAGCTCAGACAGAGCTGCTGCTCCTTCGCATCCAAAGGAACCAGCTGAGGTGGTTCAGACATCTGATTAGGATGCCTCCTGGGTGCATCCCATTGGAGGTTTTCTGGGCACGTCCAAGTGGTAGGAGGCCCTGGGCTGACCCAGAACGCGTTAGAGGGATTTATATATATCATCAGGAGAAGCTGGAAAATATTTCTGGGGAGAGGGATGTCTGACCTGTC
>NW_018127932.1:4349612-4362756 GCF_001952655.1 Monopterus albus
AGTGGCTGTAAATGTATGGATAGATGGCCGGATGTTGCCCACATGCTTGACCTCTTCTATGGCTGCCAGAAAATGCAATACATTGCATACAAAGTCTCGTGTCCTCAACAGCTGAAAGTCAAACATTTTACACAGCAGATCTGTGCACAGCAGCAACTGTCATCGTTCCCCTTTAGACTGCTTTAAACAGGGCAGTCACACTCGCACAGAGATGCTTTTGCATGCAAAACAAGAAAATGAGTCATGGTTTGCATATTTACTGTGAGCATTTGTACAAAGAACAAAAAAAGGAACAGGGTTTTTTCCTGACACATGATTTTGACCTGTAGTCAACAGGGCATTCAGATTCAAGTTAAACAGCTTTTACTGTCTCTGCCTGTCTGAAAGAATAAAGCCACCAGCAACCTGCAGCCTCTTCTTTTCTATTTTTCTGTGTTTCTTGTCTGCCCTCTCTTCCTAAGGTTAGAGAAAGGGCAGTGACGTGTCTCAGGCTGGAACACCTGCCATGTTTAGCTGTTAGAGTTTTGTGTGTGTTTGCCTGCACGTAGCAGAGTATGTGTTTTTGGGGCATGGACAGTTATGTGCTAAAGTTTTTCTCTCTACATTCTTGGCTGTATATGTGTGTGGAGGTAAAACCTTAGCCAGATCAGCTGACTAAAAGCCTCTATATGTTGCATAAAAAATAAGAAAAACAAGAAGCTTTGAATTTCTGATGTCTGAAAAATGCACCAACACTAAATAAGCTGCTTTAGACTAATTGTTATAATTGTTTATAATTTTTTTTGATGACCAAATTTTAGAAAACAACATCTGAACCATGCTTTTTCATTCCTGCATCCATTCCCTCTTGTTGCGGGGCCATGAGATTGGTGTCCTTGGAGAGTGACAGAGGGAAGAGAAAAATGAGAGAAATGTAGGTAAAGTCCTTGAAAAGACAGAAAAATAAATAGGAGAAGTAAGAAAAAAGGAGAGAGAAACAGGCCTTGAACAGAGCAACATAAATAGAAAAAGAAAGAGAAAGGTCAGAAGGAAAGATGTAAGAAAGCAGTAAACAGGTGAATCATTTCTGGGTACTGATACAGTAGAAGATAGGAAGGATGAAAGTGGTAAAAAGGAATCAGAAATGAATCTAAGAAAAGTAAGAAATAGAGATTGACTGAGGTTCATGCCAGAATATCAGGAAATATGAAAAACGAGTGATAAACAAGTAAGAGGTCGAGTCATGTTCAGTTATTGATGGGTTATGCTGTTGGGAAAGGCTGAGGTGGAAGAGTCCATTAGTGAAAATGAGAGAGATAAAGGAAGGACTGTGGGGGGAAGGGGAGACAGTGAAGAGAAGAGAATTTGAAGCACACAAGACACTTCTCACCCACTCAACCATGAGATTGAGGAACTGCTGTCTGTCTGAAGGGTCAGAGGCCAACAGCTGATGGAGTGTGCAGAGTAGCAGAGTTCGTGGTAGTTCAGGCAGAACACAGCGATAATTAGCTGGTCGGTCTTGCACGCAAGCAACAACCAAACAATGACAAACACTGGGGCTTCAATCCAAGCTTTTTTATAAAAATTATGACATATAGAATACAAAGTGAGATTTCTGCTAAGATGTCCAAAAGCTCTTTATTGTTGTTTGTGGTGTATAAATGTTTAATGATTTTCCCAAGCTCTTTTCGGTTCCCTAAATTTGGAGGCCATACTGTATATATGAGTATGACTCAGTAAACGTGGTGTTATAAGTCCAGTGTGATGTACACAACCAAAACTACCTCATAGTTGCAGCCAGCAGCCCAGTGGGCAGGTTGTAGTAATATCTCTGCATCACAGTGCGATGAGAAGTAATAGTTACACCTGTTCAGTGCTATTTACTAACTGTATCTGATCAGTTGTTTTTTTTCATTGTCTGAATTTGAAAAAGACTGCTGTGTTTGGTTATTAGAGAAGCGAAAGGTGAAAGAAAGCAATGAATGGAAAAGGAAGTTTTACAAAAAAATCACTTTTTTTTTCTTTCCAGAGAAACGACATCCATACAGTGGGACGCGTGACAAAATAAAAGGCTAATATTTATCTGGAAATGATGAATTATACACACTAATATTTTGGGAAAGGAGGTATGTGGAGGGAAGGGAGGGAGGGTTGGATGTGTAGTGAGAGACAAGCAGCTGCAGGTCTAAGTGAGCTGTGTGCCAGATTGAACCGCCGCTCAATGCTGCATTACCTACCAGGATTATCTCACCTTCACTCCTCTATGTCCCTTTCTCTTCACCTATCTGTCAGTGTAAGTCCCTTTCATTTTTCCCATTTCTCTCTGGCTTCTTTCTCTCTCTCTTATCTCCATCTCTTGAAATCCCCTGGTCTCCTTACTGTGCCACTTCCCTTTTTTCTGCTCCCTGCTGCATCTAAACCAGTCAACAGAAATCTTGGTTTTCTCTTATTGCTTTCCCTCTCCCATTCCTTAATTTTCTTCATGTCCATTCAATCCTACTTCTATTTCTATTTTTCATCCCCCATTCTCTCTTTCAGCTTTCATAATCTCTCATGGTTTTTTGCTCTCGCCCAGTTTGTGTGGGTTTGTAGTTGTTCTTAAGTAATTAAAAAATGGAACTCATTCATTTTAATGTAGTTTTTCAATGTTTGAGCGTTTGTACACTTTTCTGACATATTTCCAGTTGGATTAGAGGATTACAGTGGGGTAATTGATGGGTGTTGCAGCTGTGAGTGAAGACCAACTGTAATGACTGAATCTTGGGTTCTGTGTGTGTCTACAGGTAGTGGTGGTGCCAATGGACCCGCATAGTCCTTCACATCTACATGATCACTACGAGTTAGTCCTTCACATCTACATGATCACTACAAGTTAACAACTGCATCACTGCTCCTTTTTAATCATGTCAAAGACTTCAGTGATGATCAATCATCCAGAATCTTCGATTATGATTAACAACTACTAAAGTTGGTTTCAAAGTTTTAGTCCAGTTTTTGTATTTGCATGTTAACTATCCAGGTTCTTCTTTATTTCTTCAGCTCAAAGTTTGTCTTGTCTTTTTAGTCATTAAATGAATTATGAGTTTGATAATTCAATCAGGTTGGATTCCCACTCTTATATGGCTCATATGGTTCTTAGAAAGGCATATCAAATAATTTCCCTCCATAATTGCCACCTTTGGTTCATCCCATTAATTTGTGAAGCTCCATTTCCTCAGATGATTGAATTTCAGATTTAGATAGATTCTTAAAATGTAGTTTTCTCTGTTTTGGGGAGTTATTTTGTTCTTGCGCTGATGTTTTTCACTGCACAGGTGTAAAGTATGTGTGTGTGTGTGTGTGTGTGTGTGTGTGTGTAACACAGTCTGTGAGTTGGAATGAACATTAACATTTCTAAACTTCAGTCTTACAACTCTGTCAATATAGTTTTTGGTTAGAACTCTGGAAGTTATCAAGTGTTGACTAATATTTATAAGGCTGAGTAGGTGTTAAAATTGGTGTCAGAGGAGGTTTTATCCAAAGATTCTTTCAGTACCATGAGTACATTTATGTTTTGTGTATCTACTTCCAGATGAAAAGGCAAATTTGTACCGATTATCATGTTGATCTCAGCATAAATCTGCTTGAGGCTATGACTTCTTTTTGTGTTTTGTTTTTCGTTAAAGTAGTCTGATGCAACATGTGAGCATCTAATGTGAGTATTTATGATAAATTAATTTTGACCACGTTTTATGTGAATGCAGACTTAACATAATGAGCCACCTGGAGCTTTAAATCAAAAAGCTTTCTGGGTGACAATCTCATGTGCTTTAGGCCTTGATGGCTCTGATAGTAATCCCTTGTTTCATTTATGTATATAGAACAAGAGAACAGTGGATGGATGTGGGAGTAACGGCATCACATGTGCAGGATTTAGGTTCAGATGAAGTTGTTTTTTGGTTATTAAGAATTATTGTTCCATAATCCACCAGATCAGATCTGCATTGCTGGATTCACCCACATGATGGGTAGGATGATATTTTGCAGTATTGTCCTTATCCTTATCTGACCACAGATCCTGAAAAAACATCTAAAGGCATTTAACCTTTTAAATATCAATCACCCCTTTGTGACCTGAGTGTTAATCTGCAGGACAGAAACAGAAATCCAGACAAGGCTAATAAATAAAGCTGAATTTGTAAATTGGAAGTGAGAAGAGAGTGACAGTTTTGTATAATAGCTAAAAGATTGAAGGTGCAATAGGAGCTTCACTATAGCAGCACCTGTGGCCCCAGTCAGAAGATTTATTTTGAGTCTTATTGACCTTCAAAAGATATTCTAACATTAGGAAACAAATGTTCATCCTTAGCTGTATGTAGAGGTCACTTGGTGCCTATTAGGAGACAAATCTGTACTTCTCTGTTAAAAGCTAACTTTAGCCTTTTTTCGACCTGAGCCTCGTTTTATCCACCTTTTCCATCATTCTAATCGATTCTGGCCAAAATCTCATAACTTGCTTCAGTGAAGACATGCTGCTTGGCGGAGTGCAGCTCTCCATTACATTTTTAAAGGAGCCAGAGGACATGGACTAAAATCCAAATCCTCAAAAGTTTATTGATTGCTCACACTGTAATTAGACACATGGATAAAAAATATGGCTGAACATGACTTAGTCACACTTTTTATGCCATTCGTGTCTTTGCTTTTAATCCTTTACGCTTTTTGTTGGCTCTGGTCACCACATCTCTCAGAGAGACATTAAAAAAGGTTCCTGGGTTTGTTTGCATGAGAAATGCAGCTTTCTAGTTTGGTATGCCAGATGAGAATTTGCTGATGAAAAATGGTACTCAGTCAAAAAACAAAAGAGGCCAAATGCTCTTCTAGAGAAACTTACACATTAGTGAACAGAAATGTATAGACATGGACAGGAAGAAAGAACAAATCTGCAGGATCTTAACAAAGGAAGATGGAACACAGCCATAATTTAACTTGATATTTCCCACAAGATTCTTCTCAGTTGCAGCTTTATTACTGTCAAAGTGAAGATGTTCTGTCCCCATGTTGCTCACTGGGTTTAAACTGCTTTTATACCTTATTTATTTCTTATTTTAAATATTGCATTTTATTTATTGCAACAAAAAACATAGGATGTTAAGAAGATGGAAGACAAAATAATGGATACAGGACACTTACATAACAACATAAGGGTGTAAATATGTATAATAATTACACTAGAGGTTTTACATATGTATATGTAGTGTCATAATAATGAGTATTGATTTGATTTCCATTCTGTTATTATGGGAATATCATGTTTAAGTGACAACACTAATCCCCCCAACCCCACCCCCCTTTCTCCTTCCAAACACTTAATTTGACACTAGCACAGCCACAAAATGCGCCGTTGTCTTCATATGAAGCAGTTCACACTGTTTTTGTTTCCTTGTTTCCCTTGTTTTATAAAGTTTGGATGTGGAATGGGTCCAGTTGTTGACCTGCTGATTGTTGGCTGCAAGGTGTGCCCTCGGCGCTGTCATGTGTCCTGATGAAGAGTTGCATAGAACAAATCGATCAAAAAATTGTGGGCTAGAAGGTGGCTTTTTCTCCTTTTATTTTGAAATTCAGTCTGGAAGCACAACAGTTTTCATTTCAGTGTAGAGAGCTAAATTAAGTTAGTTTTATCTTTAACTTATTTTATCCAAGTGGGATGAAATAAGCTATCCAAATCTATTTTATAGACAGAAAAAACTAGAGCCGGGCGGGGCAGAGAAAGAGGAGAAGAGACAGAAGAGCAGTTATCCAGTTCTACTGTTGTATTTAGTGAGAGAGCAATTTAATATGAGGGAAGGAGACGGGGCTAAAGTATGAAAGAGAGCGATGGGTTAAGAGATAGAGGAAGGAGAAGACAGGAGTCTGGGCATTAATCTCAGATTAGAGAGAGGGAAGAACAGACAAGGCAATGAGGAAGGAGTGAACACTAGACAATGGCTAGTGATACGCAAAATGATTTATAGTAGTAGAAAGACAAAGTGTGTGGGGGGCATTGTCAGCAAAGCATTCATCTTAGGAGATAAAAACTTTAAATGTCATCACTGGAAAATCCAAGTGTTTAATTTCCTTTTTTTTTTTCCCCCCACAATATTCTATTTTCAGTCTGTAGTAGTAAGGGAACAAAACAGGAAGCTGAATAACAGTGTCTCCACTTGAGCTTCACTTTTGATTCTTTAAAGAGTCTCTTGACATTTATGTAGCTTAATAACTGCATTTCCAAGTACATCGTTTATTTCTTTGAAGACATAATTCGTGGGGTTTCTGCTTCAGCAGACAGCACAGTGGAAGACAAGGCAGACAGAAATGTAATGAGCTTCACTTGAACATTTTGCTTTACCACACCACTGTCCACAGTAGCAGAGCAGTACACAGAGATGTGGATTTGAAGGTATTTTGAGATGTAAGAAAGTGTGCTTTCAGATCTAAAAGTCAGAATGTATTTGTGCTCAGAAACACCTCCACCTGTGGATGATCTAACTGAACTGTTTAATAAACCTTTGGATGAGAAGCCCACAGATAATAAATCACGGTAACAAGTGAAGACAGTGTCGCTATCTAAAGTCTTGAAGACTATTTCAGTCTTCCTTGATTTGTCTTGCCACCTAATTCAGTACGTTTACAGCAAACAGTGAAGCACTGAGTAGAGCCACGTTTGGTCATAAAGCTAAAGACACTGGTGTTATATGCCTATAAAACTACTAGCAGTGCTAATACAGTGTGAACGTGGGATCACTGCAGCACTAAAGGGTAACTGTGCAGTCAGGCACAGGAACTGAGGCCGTATGAAAACCAGGCTGATGCTACAGCTAGCATGTTACATTTGTTTTTGACTTGGGTTTGCATTGAGTTACTGAATGTGTAATTGTCTGAAGTGTTCTTGTGATGTCGCCCGTTTTGTGCGCCCATGGCTACAGTGGCTACAGTACACAGCTGCTGAGTGTAGTGTTCCTTTGACAAAGCCATTTGGCTGTTAAATAGCTGCTTATTGAATAACTTCTCTGCTGACAGTGTGCAGGAGACCATAAATCTTTCACTGTCTGTTTGTATTCTAATTTAGAAGACAGAGCAGCAGTATGCCTTTAAATAAGGCTACCAAAACTCTGCCCAGAAATCAAACTAGGGCAGCCAGAGAGCGCATGTAGCATTCTGTCAGCAGCAAATATGCAACCAGATTGTTTTCTGTTGACGTAAAGAAATGTTGTTGATTTGCATATTTGTGATGTCTGAAAAAGGTTGATACTGAACACATCAATCAAATGTTCACCGACCATTTATTTAATTTGTTTTCTGCCAAAGTATCATTTTTTTTAATACAATGTAGTGTTTTAATGATTCAGTATGTTTAGAGATTCTTATAGAGAAAAGTTCACAGTGACTTCAGACTGAACCTGTTTATCTATATTTAACCAAAACCATGATGTTTCCTTAACATAACCAAACACTTCTGTTGTCTAAACCTAACCAGGATGCAAACCTTGGTCTCTGAATGTCTAAGCCCATCTATCCACCCCCTATGGTGCAGTTCATAGATGTTTAATTACATTTTTAAAAAATCAAATATACAAAAAATTCCAGTCAGCAATTACATTTGTTTCCACAATGTAATTAGGAAAACCATAAATAATATAGTGTAAATATTAGTGTAATTTGGAATTAGTCTGTTCATTCAGAAAAGTTCATTTGTGTCTGATTGTGATGCCACAGTGATAAACAATCACAGATACATCATGGACTATATATTCCGGCATCTATTAATTGAACTCCTGGGCGATTCTTGTGAAAACTGAAAAAAGAAATTCAAAAGTAATTGGATGCTCCCTGGTCCAACCTTTCATACTGTTCACAGGTTTGGAGATGTCCTGAGGCCAAACAAACGGTCAGTAACACAACCGCCTGGCCTGCAGTATCATCTACAGTAGAAATGAAAGCCAGCACTGAATTGTCAGCAGACTGATAAATCAGAGAATCTCCCCAGACAGACAAAAGTTATTAGATAACATCTTTCATTTTGCACATGTGCACACAGAAAACAAAAGTGTTCTCTCGTTAATGAAAAGTACTGTAACACAAATCCTTAAGCTTTTAGCTGGTCTCAGTGCACACTGTGGAAGTGTGCACAAAGCCTCTCCAAACAACATAATCTTAGTTTAATCTCTTGTGTTTGTTGGAAGAGAAAACTGCAGAGCAAAGGAGGAGGCGCTTTACAGAAGTCTGATCTAAAACAGGCTTCATTGTTTATGAGCTCACAATCCAAAATATGAAACTCATTAAGCTCTCAGATTCTATCATTGTGATTCAGCAGGGGTTACCATGATGCAATTAGACAGGAGGCTGTGTATCTGTTGAATAGTGGCTTGAATTTATTGAGGATATACTGACAAAAAGCTGTGATGAGATGTTGTGATGCCCAGAAGATGAAAGGTATGTCTCATTTTTTATGGCACCCTGCTGTATCACGTCCTGTTGTGTTTTTATAAAGCCGAGCTGGATGACTCCAGCAGGCCTGAAGATGAATTCAGATCAACTTCACACTATTGCTCACGGTCTCTTGGGGGGACTTGTTGAATATGATTCATAATATTTCAGTTCCTAACACGTAGCCAGGGGAATGAGGGACACAGCGTGCGTGAAAGGAGTAGATGAATAGAATGTGTATGGGCTGAAAAAGACACAGATATGTCTGGATGTGCTGTGGGGTCTGGTGAGTGCTTTATTTAAAGCAGAAAATCAACAGGGTAGATAGTGCTGTGGTTATACAAACAGTAGAATAAAAAATGTTGATGGTAGATCACATATTTGGACTTGTTCTTGGTCATTTTTTTATACTTTTATCTTATCAAATTATTCATAGAGACACACATTCAATCACATTCACCCTTATGAGCAACCTAGAATCACCAATCAGCCTAACCTGCATGTCTCTGGGCTGAGGGAGGAAGCCAGAATTCCTGGAGAATCATACGAAAGCATGAGGAGAACATGCAAACTCCACACAGGAAGACCCAGGTGGGCTGTTAGGTTAGAACCCAGTAGAATAGAACAGAGCAGAACAAGTGCTGCCAAAGACCATAGTGAAACCAGTAAAGACAGACCTCTCAGGGGAGTCCACTCTTCTTCAGCTCCCTCCAGCCAGCCCAGGACTATCTGTTTGTTAGAAATCAGCATACAGTCTCTAACTTAACACACACTGGGAGCAGTGTGTGTGACAGCAGCGATGAAGCAGCGTGGCTCTCGTTGACAAACAAAAGTTATCAATCTTATTTTCCCTTCACAGCGCCTGCGGTTGGGAGAATTAACTCACAGAGATGTGTAAACAGAGCTGGGTAGATTTGTGCGTCGATCAAAATCAATGTAGAATACAAAGCGGACGATGTTGTATATTTTATAATACTCCCATACTGATTAATTTCAAATTCTACAGTAAAAATGAAGAATTAAAATTGATCTCTACCGGGTTGTCTATACAGTATGTATTCTACATTTTCTTTCAATATACAAATTCAGTATGTGTGTGTGTGTGTGTGTGTGTGTGAGCACCTCCACTAAACAGACATCATATGCACCTGACAGCATCACCTAGGACGTATATATCTCACTAACAAACAAAAATAAATGCACACTCAATCTTTCCTGTTTGCAGCAGGTGTGGGTTTGGATAATTGACTGTCACACACACACACAAACACACTCGACACTCTTGCGTCGGTCTCACTAACACGGTAACCAAACATCTCCTTTTCCCCCATTGGGAAATGAAGTATCAGTCCAACCTTGAATACAAGATTTTATGGTTTAATTCATCGTGACTGCTTCAGATACTTTTCTCTCTGGAGGATCAGCATCGCAGTCGCTCACTCACGGCGTGCTCAGCCACTGTAATACACATGTACAGCCTTGTTTTAAGCAGTAATCTTTCAGAGGCAATTGGCCCTATCTGGCGAGCCGCCACATCCTGTGCCACCCGGTAACAGCTTTCCCAGGCTTCTGATAGGCTAAGATGCCAGACGGCTAACGATGATGGATAGTTTATTTACTGAACTGAAACAAGGTTGTGAAAGATGTGGAGGGGACTATTTCTTCAGGTGATGCGTGATGCTGTCCTTATTTTCTTTAGTTTCTGGTGTCCTTGCTTGTTTGCTTCCTTTATGGTTTGTGTGTTTGTTTGTTGTTTCATTCATTTGCTCAGTAATTTCTCTGTAGTTTTTCTTCCCATCTCTCTTGTTGAGGACTGTTCGGCTTGTTTCAGGCCTTCAAATAATGTTTTTTTCTTTTTCTTTCTTTCATTTTCCTTTTCTCTTTCAATTTTATTTTCTTGCATCACTACATTTTAAGGAATCAGTGTTGCAAAATGGGACGCACATACATACAAATGAACCTTATTTGTAATACTTCACCACTACTCTTGCTCCTTAAGTTATTTTTATGCTCTGGGTTAGGAGTTTTATCTCAGCACCAGAATTAAGTTACACCTTTGACACTAATAAATTTGGGGTTGTACAGCTGTGTGCATGAGTTTCCTCTTTTTCTCTGTATATGACGGTCTCTCTGTGACTAGCTATGAGCCTCTGTTTTTGTTTCTGTTAGTAAACCATTTTTGACTCCCATTAACAGTGACCTCTGAGCCCTAAAACCCCCATGGCCTTCCTGTTTGTGTATATCTGATAAAACCGGAGAGGGGCAGCAGGTTAGAGCAATGCAGGGGTTAGTCAGGATAACAAACAGTACAGTCAATGAAATGGGGGAGACTGCGGCCAGTTTATGTCCTTTAATTCTTGTTTCTTGGGCAGTACTGAAGTACAGGCTGCATCTGTGATACAGTTCATCTCACTGGTTGTGGCATCACTGTTTGAGTTCCTAACAAAAATCACAATGTCAAACCAAGATGTCTCAATTTCAGATACTTTATTCTGCCCTCAAGGGGTAATTTGAGGCAAGGAGGTTTACATACAAAAGTTTGAATTTGAATTTTATTCATATTAAAACAATTTATAACTACATTCATACATTGCAATACATGGAACAGCTCCTGTAGTACTCTAAGGTGTAGAGCCTCCCTGTTTGTGTCAGTGTTTGGGCGATGATTTCTGTTACACCAGTGTACATGTCACTGTGCAAAGTACTGGCAGACGAGTCCATCTGTATCTAATTGTTCACTAAATAACAGCAGTATGAGGGGAGTTCAAAGTTGGGCAGATGATTTTCTTAACTGTAAAGGCTGCTGAAAGTGAGCCAGGCCCAAAGCATTTTGATAGCTTATCCAGAACTAAATTACATAAAACAGCATAAATGGAGTTAAATGACTGTGATGTGGACGAAATAGCAAAAAAGAGGAGTGAGAAAAGGATGAAAAAGTACAAAGAGAACAGGATGAAGGAGATGGGAGAGAGAGAGAGCTGCTGTCCTGCTGCAGCTAAGGTAGGCGGTAGAAAAACACGGTGAGCACTGATTACCACTCACATACGTACAAACACCACGGGCCTCAAATGGTGACAAGACACCCCTACAAAACTGCTTACAGTCTGCTGGGAGCAATATGAATGCTCTACCATGTTACGCTATCGCTCGCTCTCCCGTGCACACACGCACACACGCACTCACTTGCACGCCTGCTCCGAGACTCTAGTCTGTGGGATTTAATTGGGTCCTTTCAGTTTTCCACTGAGTTGACGGCTCAAAGCAATTATAGACACAGACCGTTGCTGGCACGCCACTGAGGAGCGTTTGATTTTCAGGCAGCCACACCTGAGGGGGACTCGTCATCTATAACCTCAACAGCAAAGGGGTGTTTGTTTTGTTGACATGCACCACTGTTGAGTACCTGTTTTATAAAACACTCTGTGAGGGGTGCTTGTTGTCTGACATAGCAGGTACCCTGAAAACCATTTGTTTCTGTTGTCGTACAACCTCTGCGGGACAGTTGTACCAGTGTTTCAGTAAGAAGGGCCATTTAATGACCAATTAACAGTACTGAGAAAAAAATCATTCAACATTTACTCAAGTAAAAGCTCTTTAGAAATGTATAAGCCAAAATGAGAGTGCTGTTACTATATGTGAAATTATAAGTGCATCTGCTCATTTTCATTTTTCTATATTTATGATGTGTTTAGTGACCAGACAAAGTAGAATTGAGTGCTAATTCTTTCTATAAAGAAGAATACTGATTGTCAGTGGTGATGGTGGGTCCCAGGAGTCGGTGATTGAGCCATACTGTGTCAGAATTTCTGCAGAAGAGAATATAAAAAAGGGTTTGCACAGTTAAAGTAAAATATCACTGTAATTTTTGAACAGGTAGGACTGAGGGAGTACTTGATGCATAGAATCAGCAGAGGAAAACACCACTTGTTGTGCACAGAAAGCCCACAGAAGTGCACTTGTTTTCTTATAGCACAGCCTCTGAGAGTCACTTAATTTTTAGACCTGGACATCTGAGGGGTGATTGTTGTGCTCAGTCGCCGGTGAGGGACTCTTGATTTATGTGCACACACCACCGAGGGACTCTTGTTTGTTTATTTATTTATTTTGTATCTGCAGTGTGTAGGCCTGCCCATTTGATAAACAGATAGACAGATTTTTTTTTTTTTTTTTTTTTTTTTTTTACAGCCACCCCTGAGGCACTTGTCGCCAGTAACCTCCATACACTGGGCTACTTGTTTTGTTGACAGGCACCACTCAGGAGCACTTGTTCTGTGTACAAGCACAGGTTAGAGGCTCTTGTTGCAGGGATAGGTAGTGCTGAGGTGTGTTTGTATGCAGTCATGAATGACAGGACCTTGAATCAGGGAAAAGGCTGTTGTTGATGAAGCTGTCAAAAAAGCAGCATTTCTGTCCACATAACAGTTTTACTTTTGAACAAATTGTGAGAAATGCACAAGCTGATTTTTGCCTTAATTTATTGCAGTAAATAGAAAATAATATTTAGCAATTAAGTGGTACTATTTCCTGGTTATATTACAGCACAGAGATTGCCATCATCCAAAAACACAAATTACTTTAGCTGTGCAATTTAGTTTTTAACTGGTGGTTACAGCTCAGCACACCCCATCACTTCCTGTAACTCAAGTAAATAAAAGTAATGAAACAGGTTTCATGTTCCATTTCTCCATATGACTCCTCATCTGGAAAAAAATGTATATAT
>NW_018127932.1:4362834-4363605 GCF_001952655.1 Monopterus albus
TAAGCCATGTAGGTTCCCATGGCAATATTGATAGACGGGCAGGCAAACTGACACAATTGCAGCCTCACTGGGGAGAAGTTGCCACAGCTGCCTCAAAAATGACATTTTACTGCTACTACAGAGCAATAATACTGAAATGAAAGTGTGTGTGTGTGGGTGGCCTTCTTTCTACTGAAATCCATGAGTTACTATCTTTGCGAGGACCGGAGGCTGTTCTCCACAATGTAGTTTGTCAAATTTTACAAAAACGATGGGGTGTAAGGTTAAAGCAAGTGTTGGCTTTGGTTAAGGTTAATGTAAGGGTTAAGCGTTAGGCAAGTAGCAGTTCTGGTTAAGGTTAGGGTAATTCTTCTGGAAATGAATGTAAGTCTATGTACACACCCAGTAAATGACAAAAACAAAGATGTGTGTGTGTGGGCAAGCTGAGCTGAGGGAGAGGATTTCAAGTCACTAAGAAGAAACTAATTTGCATTAACAAAATCAAGGGTGTTTGCAGCACAAATCATTCTTCCTGTGTCAAGGTTGTCTCTGATAACTTATTTTCTTCTTTCTTGGCCACTTCTGCACTTCTTTCTGCTACACTTGAGAATGGCTGACAGTAAAACTACTCTGCTGTGTCCCAGTGCCGCATCAGCTATAATGACACCCATAGCACACATTGAATCTACAAGTAGACCGGTTAATTTGGAGGGTGTAGATCTGATTAAATTAGAAGTTTCTACACGTGTCAAGATGTTGGCTCTTGTAGCTTTTACCAAAACCTGTAAATGT
>NW_018127932.1:4365834-4377741 GCF_001952655.1 Monopterus albus
GCATGGCTGTTGGTGGAAGCAGAGACAGTGGTGGGATCAAACTGGTGACCTTACAGTAACAATCAGCTTCATCCCACAGCCTGTTCGATTCTCTGTGGAGGATTTGTATTCTGTTGGCTGAGATATGTTGCACACATACACTTATTGGAATTATTTTCAGCCAACAAACAGGAATCTGTGTGCACCACAGTGTCTCCCCTAAATGTCACAGTGCTCTGCATGGGCTGAAGTTCACTATGAGCTTTCTCACCTAGCGGGGTCCCAGACCTCTGCTATATGGATGGTGGTAATCATATTTAATAATTTATCAGCCTGGGTCAATAAAGTGGTCTCTCTTTGTCTTTCTGGACCCCACTCAGTGGACCTTTACACACAGGTACACACATACAGGAAACAGGAAATGTAGAAGAAAAATGCAGACAGAGCAAACAACCCTTTGCTGTACCTACCTATTTTGGGTATGAACCTGCAATTTATATGGTCATAAAACTACTGATCACAGTTTGTTCATACTGAACTAAAACATGCATATACAATGTTTTCTAAATAGCCACCACTGGGGTTGGTAGCTACAGAACACTGGCACATTTACAGTAGTGCTCTTCATTTCCTAAGATTCCCTTCAGTCAGAGAGCCGGATTAGTGGAGCCCGACTAAACCTGGTAAAACAGCAAAAACTGTGTCTTCTCACCACATACATTGTGTTTACTTTTTTATTTCACTCTTGTGAATTAATTTTAATGCTTCTAGATGTGCACCTTACAGTGAGTCCATTTACAAATGGGCCAGAAGTGACTGAGCAAAGTAAGATACAGTAAATCATCAGCATTAACTAACACACATTGTTCCCAAATAGGGGATATTCCAGAAAGTAGTTTTAGGGAAAACTGAGTTGCAGAGATCACGTTATCTCTGAGTCACTAACCCTGTTCTGTGGGCTTAATTTGCTCACTGACAGCTTTTCTTCTATGAAGTCTGAATGTCTCTGTCTCCACCAGCGGAGCCTGAAGGAGCTGCCTAACACACCATTTCATTTCCACACTCACACTGTTGATATCAAAGTGCATATCAGATTATATTAATTTGTAGAGGTTTACCTCAGGAGAAGATCAAATGGTGAATCATAGGATCAGAGCTCCGCTGATGATGGCTTTTTATAGCCCTTACATGTGAACCAACTCAGAGTTGATGTAACTGATCAATTGTTCTGAATGAATGTTCAGGGTTTAACGTTTGTTAGAACTGCAAATAAATGTTTTACTGCATGCACATAGTACACTTGTATTAGAAACAATATGCCTTTAAAGATTCAGCTCAATTCAGCCTACAACAAAGTTTTGGGATAAAGAGCTAAAGGCGGGCTATCTGTGTTTCACACAGCACTGTTATCTTACTCACATTTTGCCTTTTGGCTAGAACAGCTGATAGATATTCAAACTCTATTTGCACTAAACCACACATTAAACTTTCTTTCTGTTAGCTTAACCAGCCAGTGGCACCTGACTGTGGAACCTGTGGAAAGCTTAAGTAAGACAAACGCTGCAATCCATCACCTTCATCACTGCACCGCTAAGAGGCTTCACCCAACAGCTGGGAGTGCTCTGTTCTCAGGAGGGAAGCCTATTCATCTCTTTCTCATTCACTCACTCTTTCTCTCTCCATGATATCTTTCACTTTTCTCTCTCTTCAGGGGTCCTTTTCCCTTTTTGCATCTTGACTTCTCAGCCAGTTAATTTCAGGTCATTAGACTGCTATTTGTCAATGCCTGGACATGGAAGAGTGTAAGGTCTGCACTCATCTGCTGACCCTGTTCTCTCCACTTCAGACTCTTTGTGTTCTCCTCTTCTGTCTCCTCTCCACTGTCCTGTTTCCAAGCCTCAAGGCCCTGCACTCACTTCTTCTCATCTTTCCCTTTTCTTGTTTTCCCCAAAGTGCTGATGGACAGAAAACTACAACTTGGCCTGAGGGAAGGCTGTGAGGCAGCAGAGAGGGAGCCAGGAAGGGAGATAGTGGGGAAAGTGAAAAAGAGAAATTGGTAGAGAAACTAAACGATAGATGAAGGGGCAGAGTGCAAGAGAAGCAGGGAGAGGTAAACACTGGAGAAGAGAGATGAGGAAGGCGCTAGACTGACTGAAGCCTATGGTGAGATAAGAATGAGACAGTTGCAGAATGGGACAAAGAGAGAAATAGAGGAGCTGAGGCAAAAACTTAAAAAGACAGAATGGCAGAGAGGCTTTCTACAACCCCAAACCAGAAAAAGTTGGGACGGTATGTAAAATCAAAATAAGTCTGAAAATATTGATGAGTATTTTGTTACTTAGCATATCTGGAAAGTCACAAAAATATTGTTATTGAATGGACCAGTAAGTGTTTTTTGACATTGTTTTTGTTTTCTACCAAAATATCGATCAATTCTGCAGTGCGACGCAGGTTTATTCGTGGGTATGCACTGGCTGGTGGTTTAAGCACTGGCAGCTTTTGGTGTAGTTTAGGCACTGGAGAAACAATGTGTTTAACATTTAACCAAAACCATAATCTAACGTTAACCAACTGTGCCCTTGTTGCCTAATGCTAACATTGCACAAAAAACAGTTTAAGTAACAAAGGCTCGGTAGCATAATTCTGCAGGATGGTGGCTTGCTTGTCAGAACTGGAGTATAGTAATCCTGTCCTCTTGTACTTTAAGACTTTTAACCTCAAATGAATCTTTTTTTAATTGACCCCTTTTCTTCTTACTTTTTTCTCAAGCCATTAATGCATTTCCATCCTCCTCAATGCTTCCCTCCCTTCTTCTCTCCATCTATTCTTGACCCTTTCATCAGTTTGTCCTCCCAGCATTCACCCCAGCCTCTTACCTACATGTCTAGTAGTGTGTGTGTGTTTGAGAGAGTTTAATGTCAACCCAAGTAATAAATTCTGCCAACTAATAAATTATTCAATTAGACGACCACCATTTGGGCTGAGCAGAGGAGAAAGTGGAACAAAGAACAGAAAGAGAGAGGTGATGGTGAATCCAGTTAGAAGAGAAACAGTAGGGAAAATGAGTTGAGAGTGAAAAGTAGCCAATACTCCTATAATTGTTTGGATTTATGTTAGGAATTTCAACCAAAAAATATTTTTGCAATGTTCCTTTGTCCATGATCCTATAACTCACTGTCCAACCAACCAGCCATGTAACATGCTGGTGCTGCGATAACAGTAAGCTAAGAGGTAGCCCCAGTACCTCTCTCTCCCCTGCCAGCTCCTTCACAGAGACCAGCCGCTCGGTCTCCATCTTACCCTCTCTAATGCACAATGCCCTGGGATATTTGAACTCCTACCAAAGGGGGCATTCCACTGTCTTCAGTCAAGCAGAGCCTGTCCTCCTGTGCAAAATGACAGCATCAGTCATGTAAGTAAATCTTTAGAAATCACATTTGTTTATATTCAAGTAGGAAATACAGAAATTGGCCGTAGTAATATGACTTGTGTGTGTCTGGAGCTAAGGAGAAAGTTTTGATGTTATTACAAAGTCATGACGTCTGCAGAGGGTGAGGAGCTCGTGGTGGGTGGATGGTTAAGGACCACTTGCTTCCTGTTGCACACTGACAGTCAGTGTTAGTCATTCCCTTAACAATGTGGCTATCTCTGAAAAGAAGACAACAGGAGTCACCAGCTGTAACAAAGTAGTTATTTTACTACTATGCACAGTCTTTCCTGAAGCCTAACCAAGTTGTTTTTGTGCCTATGTCATGATTTCTGACGTGGACCCGTTAATTTTGCTCATTCTACCCTCGTGTTCCTGTCAGCCACAGTTTCACTCCCTGGGGGCCCTAATTTCAAATTGAACTTTTTCCTGTTGTCATTCAAAAAGCCTCAGACTTTTCCTCGTGTCCTAGTTACCTCACTCAGCGCCCACTCAGGCTCCTGTTCCAAGCTTCACAACCATCCAACCAGTATCTAAACCTGCCTGTTTCACCGGCTCTTGTAGATGGTCATGTTTCTGCACTTTGTTGTTCATGCTGCAGACTGTTGTTCCTGCCACTCTATCTATTACCTGCACCTGGATTTTGCTTCTCAAAACCTCTGCCATCATTTTGCACATTAAAGTTGCTTCTTTCTGCCTGTCTGCCTGTGCTCTCTACACCATCTGTGACAAACTAAGCAGCACTGTCAGACCATAACAAATTTAGAAGGCACTAAAAAAGCAAATACTTCCTGTCAATAGTGTAAGTATGTGTGTGCTGTTGTAGATATATGGACAGAGAATGTGTGCTGACATTTCATTTGACAGACCTGCTGACTGAATACCATTATTCTGGAGGTCACAGTTTTTGATTTTAAACTGTGGTGAAATCTCTATTACTCGACTTCTTTTTGCACTATTTACACTCAACACTTGGCACAGATCATTTTGTTTAAACCACGTTTAAGCTGTGTTGTGGAACCACTGCAGATTGCAAGGCAACATTTTGGTACCTTTTGTAATGTTTTTTATCCTTCTAACCAGCCCCATAGGCAGCTCTTGTAATGAGATTCTGCAGCCATAGGCCTCCTTTTCTAGTTTCCATACAGAGCTAACAAACCAGTATGACCAGCTTTCTGTATAAATTTCTCGAAATTACCATGAGATCATACTGCACTGCTGAAGATCTCTCCAGCTGTGATGGGTTTCTCCAGGTTATTTGTTCACTATCTCAAAGTGACGCAGGAGCCTCTGCATTGTGTGTCGCACTTAAAGGGTTCTTAAAGGGATGTGTTTCCCTGCACAGTGAAGCCAAGTAGACAGAGGCTGTCACTCCACTTTGAAGAGCTGCATCAATGACTTGACACAGAAGGAAAGAGATTGATAGTTAGGAGAGAAAGGAAAGGGAAGAGATGTGGAACTCTGGAAATGGAAGTCAAACTCAGAGTGGAGAAGAAACAGTTAAAAACAGGGAGGTAGTATGAAAGAGGGATTGCATAGAGAGATGGGTTCAGACAATTTGCTAGAGGTCACACCTCCATCTCTTTTTTCATCTGTCTAAAGACAGACACATGAGCTCTAAGATGGATGGAGAGGCCTCAGTAAACGGGTGTGACAACTATCACACCGTCTCTCCATGTTTCAATGAGCTGTCTCATCTGTCAGTTTCAATCTGGGATGGAGTGCGTGCTTGATTGTACTTTCATCTGTGTGCACATCTATGTGTGCATACACAAAGGTAGGCGAATAGTTGTTAGTGTGTGTGAGGATGTTTCTCAAAAGTTTGTCGCTTTGGCAAGGAATCAAAAATACACACACACACACACATTTGTACAGCCCGGTGTATGGAGCAGTTATGAGTCCTATGACGTGACGTCCGGCCTCAATTTTCACCCTCTAGCTCTGGTGTCCATCATCTTGATATCCTCTCCTTTATTTTTATTTCTTGAGTGTGTCAGTGCTGTAGGATGTGTGTCGGTAATATTTGTGTGTCTGTTTGTGATAGCTGAGGTGAAATGAGGGCAGTGAGGAGGAGGGGATGAGCAGCTGACAGCAGCTCGACAGAAAAAAAACACATCTGAAGGTGTGAGATGACTTAAAAGTTTTTTTCTAAAGCTCACAAGTCATTTGGAAGAACCCTATGTGGTTGTATGAATAGCCCATCTCATCCCTGTGGCTATTTCTGCAGCGTCTCAGTGATTAATCAGTGAATTCAGTCTCAGGCCCAACAGAGAATGTAGGTAGTGTCTGTTGAGGGGGGATTTTTTTCATGTTATCACAGCAACATCCTTCTTCAAGATAGAGCAGTAAATGGCAGGAGTATCCTGAAGCAAGGAGGAATAATGTGGCACTATATTGATCCGCAAAGAAATTTCAGTTTATCTTGTGTCCTGCTCAAGGACCCTTCAACAGGGTGGGTCCTTGGCAAATCAGTGAAAGCTGCATCTTCCAGTCGAGAGGACAGTTTGTTCTGTCAAGAGAAGAATGAAAGGATCTCGAGGTTTACGTTTGTATTGAAGCCTTCCCTAAATCACTCAGAACATTTCCCATTGATGCTCTGCTGCTATATATTTGGTTTTATAGGGAGCATTAAGCCTGTGTACTTACTACACCTTTGTGACTCTCAGTGTCATTTCAGCACGTTGAAATAAAATAATTGATCGATTTTAATTACATTCATATATATTTATAGTATATATATCTTTCACAGAAGAGCAGATTTGTGTAAAAATGTCTTTCTCACCACAAGACCTGGTGCCCAGTGCATGTAGTTTCACTATAAGACATCTTACATTCAGTAATACATTATAACAGCCCCATAGACTCTGCAGTAAAGATTTGGATTGTTCAGCTGTTTGCACCAAAATATCAGATGTTTTTGACATTAACTGGCAATGAGGTCATGTAAGAGGGGACACCATCAGCTCAGGTGAAAAGGGTAAATTATGATTAAGGCCAGCTACTAGTCTAGCACACATACAGTAAATGTAACGCAGCCAATAACAGATTTATGGGAGGAGGACACTCACAAAAAACCATAAAGGAGCTTATAAGACCACAACCTACTTTAGTGTTTTGAGCCATAGACTAAATTTTACAGATAGTTCCTACTTTAAAACACTCACTGCAGTTTAATATTCATCTGCCATTTCCCTGTACCTCTAAGATTTTTACACTGTGTGATCCTGCAGTGTTGTCTGTCTGGTGTCCTAACCTTGGTTTGCTTTGCTGTTTTGGTAAACGTTGTAACATCATTTAGCATTTAAAAATTTTTTTTGAAAACCTGAGTGGAAACATTTTTGGAAAATCTTCAAAAATGTTAGTTTTTTTTTTTTTTTTAAAGGTCATTTCTAAAAAATTGCTGAATTCATTTTACATAGATGTCTTGTTGTGAATATGTGCTGACAGGATTTTATATGGTTTTATTTTATTTTATTTTTATTTCTCCCAGGGATATAAGGCAGAGAAGTTTTATTGCAAGTCGTGTTCTGTCTTCTGTCAAAATGTTCAGGGTCAGATTTGTCATTATGAA
Organism: Monopterus albus; assembly: GCF_001952655.1. Lineage (NCBI taxonomy): Eukaryota > Metazoa > Chordata > Actinopteri > Synbranchiformes > Synbranchidae > Monopterus > Monopterus albus. The sequence continues at coordinate 4,372,812 of NW_018127932.1, forward strand.
CCAGAGCAGGGTGGGCATGTAAAACTGAACATTAGTTTGTTTGGAGAACTGGGTCATTTATTACCTTGGAGCTGAACCATCTGTGAGAAACACACAGAGCTAGGTGAGTGTTTTAGAGTGAAACCAGTTTGCTGTGTCGGATTCGTGGCTGCACGACTGTTGATCTCACTTTAAAGGATTTTCCAGCAGTACTCCTGATTTGAGTCATACTGTCGCCCACTTGTCAACCATGAAGATGATTTTTTTTTGTTTGTTTGTTTGGGGGGGGTGTCCTGATAACAACTCTTGGCGTGCACTGTCTCCTTGGTGCAATACAGAAGTGATGCTGATGTTGCACATTACTGCCTGTCTGTGGTATTTCACGGTGGTAAACTAATAGCAAAGGCCAGTAACACCCTGCCGGATGCAGTGATTCTGATGGGGCTGTTTTAGAAATATTGTGCCGAGCCTGTTCAGCTGTGGCTACTGCAGTAACACCTACTGGCAGACAAATCGTGTCCCTGTTATCTAGAAAGACTGGAGAGGAGGTAACATGGTACTGCTCTCATGTGAGAAGAATATCATGACCTTGTTGACTGACTACAGTCACATGTACACAATTGTACATGTACAATTAAAACTAACTTGGTAGATTTTACTGCAACAGTAAAATCTTTAGTGATATTAGAAATGACATGCTAGAATGTGTCATGTGATAAACTGTTGCTTTTTCTCCTAGGGAGGACAGTCTAAGTAATTTCTATGTAACTACCCAGATCTTGAGTGAGTGGTCACAAGTACTTATCTGTGACAAACACTGGTATAAGTTGTTCACACATCGTGGGTTCCACTCAGGGTGTGTGTTAGGTACACAACCTCCCTGTGCTGCGTGCTGATCTGTGCCTCGCTCCACTCTTCAGCTGCAGCAGTGCTGTGCATAGACAGGAAAGCACACCTGCCACATTTCCATTGCTACAGGGTGTTAAATCAATATAAGCAGACATCTGACTCTACATACAGGAGTTGGGGTGAGCACAGGATATGGTTTGACTTGTTGGAAATCTTTACGTATGTGTGTGTTTTAGAGAGAGATCGGACTGGAGAATATTTGCAGTTTGTATTAAACTTATATCTTTCAGTCTCTTCTTTATGAAGCAAAACTGATGCAACGCTATAGCAGCCTACACAGCTGGGTATTGTTACACATGATGAAAAGCCAGCCCATCTCTCTTTCTCTTTAAGTACCTGTTTCTCTCTTCCCTCCTCCTCGGCTCCCTGTCTTCCTCCACTTGGTTCCTCTCCTTTCTGTTTCTCTCACATTGATTCAATTTATTCCTTTTACTTTTCTCTCCCACCCTCTCATTCTCAAACCCCCCCGCCACCCCCACTTCCCTCAGTGATGGTAATCTCCCTGTAGTATACTATTGTCAGACTTTGATCTCAAGCTAGCCGCTCTCATTCACTCTGCTTCTCTCAGACCTCTGTGCTTTCACTAATACTCTGCAGACTTAATGAGTACTATGGGCCTTGTTTGATTGACTGCTACACACACATTTTACAGATGTAGCCCCCTCTCACACATTCATAGGAGAGATGATTGCGCACACTGAGTCTGCATGGAAAAGTGATGCAAGATAAAATGCTGACTTTACTTTCAAAGAGAATGAGGCAACATTTAGCGCTCACTTGCAGCACTAATGAAAGATGATGTAGTCATGCATCATCCTTGTCCTCAGATGTGCTTCAGACACCTCATCTCACAGGTACAACAGTCCCATCACATTGTACCTGAAAGAAGTAGGTTCTGCCAGTAGAACACTGGAGATCATATTAGTCAGGAGAAAGCCTGAGCAGGATTTGATTCCACATACAGTACATGCATTCCCAGCCATGTTTGTCCTGTCTCCGCCTACAGGTGTCTGGAGGGTTTCAAGAAATTGCAAACTGTGATACAATTTCCCAGGAGGCTGTTTGTGTAGTGTGCATCCAAACCGACATGTCAGTATCAAGTAAGCAGCCTGCTACATCACAGATACAAGTGTGGAATATTTTGGACTCTAGATTAGACCCACTAACATTTTGAAAACCTTTAACAAATGTCCTTAAGTGAGATTAATGTACAGTGCCTTGCGAAAGTATTCGGCCCCCTTGAACTTTGCGACCTTTTGCCACATTTCAGGCTTCAAACATAAAGATATAAAACTGTAATTTTTTGTGAAGAATCAACAACAAGTGGGACACAATCATGAAGTGGAACGAAATTTATTGGATATTTCAAACTTTTTTAACAAATAAAAAACTGAATAATTGGGCGTGCAAAATTATTCAGCCCCTTTACTTTCAGTGCAGCAAACTCTCTCCAGAAGTTCAGTGAGGATCTCTGAATGATCCAATGTTGACCTAAATGACTAATGATGATAAATAGAATCCACCTGTGTGTAATCAAGTCTCCGTATAAATGCACCTGCACTGTGATAGTCTCAGAGGTCCGTTTAAAGCGCAGAGAGCATCATGAAGAACAAGGAACACACCAGGCAGGTCCGAGATACTGTTGTGGAGAAGTTTAAAGCCGGATTTGGATACAAAAAGATTTCCCAAGCTTTAAACATCCCAAGGAGCACTGTGCAAGTGATAATATTGAAATGGAAGGAGTATCAGACCACTGCAAATCTACCAAGACCTGGCCGTCCCTCTAAACTTTCAGCTCATACAAGGAGAAGACTGATCAGAGATGCAGCCAAGAGGCCCATGATCACTCTGGATGAACTGCAGAGATCTACAGCTGAGGTGGGAGACTCTGTCCATAGGACAACAATCAGTCGTATACTGCACAAATCTGGCCTTTATGGAAGAGTGGCAAGAAGAAAGCCATTTCTTAAAGATATCCATAAAAAGTGTCGTTTAAAGTTTGCCACAAGCCACCTGGGAGACGCACCAAACATGTGGAAGAAGGTGCTCTGGTCAGATGAAACCAAAATCGAACTTTTTGGCAACAATGCAAAACGTTATGTTTGGCGTAAAAGCAACACAGCTCATCACCCTGAACACACCATCCCCACTGTCAAACATGGTGGTGGCAGCATCATGGTTTGGGCCTGCTTTTCTTCAGCAGGGGCAGGGAAGATGGTTAAAATTGATGGGAAGATGGATGGAGCCAAATACAGGACCATTTTGGAAGGAAACCTGATGGAGTCTGCAACAGACCTGAGACTGGGACGGAGATTTGTCTTCCAACAAGACAATGATCCAAAACATAAAGCAAAATCTACAATGGAATGGTTCACAAATAAACATATCCAGGTGTTAGAATGGCCAAGTCAAAGTCCAGACCTGAATCCAATCGAGAATCTGTGGGAAGAACTGAAAACTGCTGTTCACAAACGCTCTCTATCCAACCTCACTGAGCTCGAGCTGTTTTGCAAGGCGGAATGGGCAAAAATTTCAGTCTCTTGATGTGCAAAACTGATAGAGACATACCCCAAGTGACTTACAGCTGTAATCGCAGCAAAAGGTGGCGCTACAAAGTATTAACTTAAGGGGGCTGAATAATTTTGCACGCCCAATTTTTCAGTTTTTTATTTGTTAAAAACGTTTGAAATATCCAATAAATTTCGTTCCACTTCATGATTGTGTCCAACTTGTTGTTGATTCTTCACAAAAAATTACAGTTTTATATCTTTATGTTTGAAGCCTGAAATGTGGCAAAAGGTCGCAAAGTTCAAGGGGGCCGAATACTTTCGCAAGGCACTGTATATGAATCTTTCTGAATGATTTTAAGGTTAGATTTTCTGTCAAAAGAAACAGTAAGTTTCATTATTTTTTCTTGGGCAGTCTTTGTAACTACCTCTGTTGATCATTTTCCACTCTAGTCTGTTTTTCTGCTCCATCACTAACACATCTTGTGCCTGCAGAGCTGCTGTTCCACATCTTTCCACTAAGTAGCCTCCCTGTGTCCCACCTCAGTCATCACTTGAGCCCCGCTGACACAATATATACCGGCCACTTTCCCTCTTGCTCCTCGGTTGTGTCTTGCAGTTAGCATTCTAGCCTGTTTCCTGCCTATCTTCTGCTTGCTCTCAGACCTGGAGTTGTTTGCCTGGTTCACACAGTCTGGACAGTATGGTTGTGAAAACTATCTTGCATTTTTTTTCTTTTACTTTCAAAATGAAGATGTAAATCCAGTTGTATTTGACGTAACATTTCTAGCTCTAAAGTATCTGGAGGACACAGCAGGGGCATCCTTTGCAGCCCTCTCTATGTCCAAATACATGCTGGTCAGTTGTTCAGTGGTCATCAGTCAGTGGCAAATACTTCACAAAAACTGGACCAAAAATGGCTCTAAGATGAAAATAAGTAAAGCCAAACACATACTCAAGTGTTTGTTGTTGTTTCAGTTGTGCACATTTTGGACATGCTGTTAATGTGTTGCCTGACAGCATTTACAGATACAATGATATTTTAAAACTGTAAATTATATATATATATACATATACATACTGTATATACAGTTAACTTATGTGTCTTCTTGCCAGTGCTCTAAATAAAACATCAGACCTTGGAGAGTGGAGTATCAGAACTAGGTAGAGTTTGCCTTTGCTATTTACCACTGGGCGGTGCTAAATTAGAAAAGATGAGGACTGCAGTGTGCCCTGTTAGTATTTGTTCTGTTATGCTGCAGACTTGGAGGATAATGCTGTGTTCACATTGTTATTTACACATTTTAAATGACTTGAAATTGTTCAGTTAAGCTATCTGATTAGCTTTAGTTGAGTTTGGTTTAGTTTAGTTTGTTCTGTCCACCCATGAACACAACAAGACGGAAGGACTTTAGGACTTGGTCATAGTGAATCTTTAGTAGCTCATCTCATAGTGGAATAAGGTGCAGAAAATCCATGACATAATATATAAAACAGCATGTCACAGATTGTATAACCAGAATTCTCAGTTCAGC
>NW_018127932.1:4377783-4391504 GCF_001952655.1 Monopterus albus
AACTGAAAATGCACTGTATGTCTTTTTTGAGCTTTATATATTTATTTTATATATAGGTGTGTATTTTTAGCCTTGAATTTTGAAATGGTGTGTGTGTGTGTGTGTTTATTTGTTTGAAACACAGTGTAGTGCAATAAATCATCATATTTCAATTATCCCTGCCTGCAGGATTCGCTCTCGGCTTTATCAGTATTACTCAGACCCCGAAGTATTACATTTCATCAGCCCACCCCTGAGTGTGGAAGTGTTTATTGATTTGCCAGAGGTGACTGACCCAGACTCATACACAAGCACACACACACAGTTTGATCCATTTCCAGCTGTGATTTGCACAGGATTTGAGACTTCCAACCCTCTTCTCCTTTTGTGGATCAGTGAGAAATTGAGTTTCTTTCATTCTTTCTTTTCTGTCTCTGTCTCTCCTCATATGTTTGTTTGTTTGTTTTATCCCTATTCAGTGTGAGAAGTCAATTACAGTTGACTGTGAGCAGACCAGACAAACAAAACTCTGAACTGGTGTTTGTTTTCTCTAGTTAGATTTTTTGGTCTTTCTTCTTCTGAGGGTTTATTTCTCTTTTACTTCCCAGTTTCTTCCTCCAACATGTTGCCCTCTATGCCAGCTGGCAAGTGATTCATATTATCAACAGGGCATTTATGTTCAGTCCCATCAGTGTGAGGACATTTTTGTGGTCCACACAACTATAAAGGCCTGTTTGAGGGTAAAGACTTGGTTTGATGATATTTTTGTGAATGAAACTTCTGCATAAGCAAAGCAGAACATGTAATCCCAGTGGCAATTTTAGGTCCATTGATTCTGCTTATCAACATGAACTTCCTTATGAATAGGAGGTGTTCATTAGTGTAACACAAAAGATTAATGAAGGTTTGTGTAGCTACAGTAAGAGTTTGGTCCAATCTCTCATATGAACAAGCACTGTAAAAAAAAATAGGGGAAATTTAGGACAAGAACATGAAAATGTTCTTGCATAAGGCCCAACATGTCACATTCAATTGTGTTTCCTGTTGCATTTATTGTACACAAACACTCACACCTTCCTCACAACACTGCACAGTTTTGCTGAAACCTCTTCAACCTTTCTCTTCTTGTATCCCATAAATTATAACCAGTCACCCAGTAACTGCAGTCTCTGTCTGGACTCCCCAGTTCTCCTCTTTCCATTTACTTTTGTGTCCTACAAATTTGTCATTCACCATCACTGTCAAAGTCATGTCAGTCACATGCCTCCTCTCCTCTGCAGCCTCCCTGTCCTTTCATTGGAGTTATATGAAACAGTGTCCAGTGGGATTCTGTCGGCACAGCCTTCATTCACAGCTGAGGGCTAATTTCCGTCTGCTGTGTTGGTGCCAGACATGTTACACAAGCAATTTATTTCACTGGAATTGTAAGTTGCTGGGAGGATTAATGTGAGTGTGTGTATATACATTAGGGTAAAGTCATTTCCTGCATAGTGACCATAAACTATTAGCACAATAAAAGCATCTGTTTCTTTAATAAATGTGCTGTTAGAACATTTATTTTACTGTTCAAAGACATGCCAACAGAAGAACTGAGCATTTGTTTGGTTTCCAAATTTACAAGTGAACTATAGTTTCTTTGAAAATTAAACTGCCCTAACTATAGTAGTCAATTCAAATTTATTTATAAGTCCCTTTAAAAACAACATCAGTTCACCAAAGTGCTGCACAGAAAATAACAAATAGCAAAAGATATAAAAGCAAACATAACAGTAGGGAATAAAAAAAACAAAAATAAGACACAAGCTTCTTGTTTGGTTTCAAAGCCAAGGAAAATCAGTAAGTGTTTAGCTTGGACTTAAAAGCCACCAGTGCGGGTGCAGATCTAATACAGAGGCGTAGACTGTTCCCACTTAGGCAGCGATTTCAAAAGCAAGGTTCCCCCTTCATCTGTCAGCTTGATCCTGGGACATTTAGGAACAATTGATCCACCTACTAGAATACAAGTGTTGGCTGTTTACCTGTGGTACTGCTCCTTGATAAAACTCACTTTGGTGAAATGTGTTGGCTGTTTACCTGTGGTACTGCTACTTGATAAAACTCACTTTGTTTGAAAGAGAAAACATTTGAAAAGAAGGGTTGTAGTCAGTAACAGCAGGTCCTGTTTGTTATGCTGGAGCTCAGTTCGTCTGTAGGTGATGAAGAACAAAGGCTTCACAGAATACCTCACCTTTACTTGCTGGGTAATATCACACACGTTGACCACCTACCAATTAAATATAAAAACCCACTCCTCATTTCTCTAGCTATTGCCAAAAAAAAAACAATCTTTCAAAACTGGAAATCAAAAAAATCACTCCACATAAACCACTGGACCAACCTTCTGACAGAATACATCACATTAGAGAAAATGGGATCCACTCACAAGAATAGTTTATCAGCTTTTTATGACACATGGAACCATTTTTAACACATTTCAACTTGAACCAAACACCTGGGGCTGAGGCCACGCACATTCCCACCAACCTCTAAAAATGTAATAAGCTGCTTTTATTGGTAGTATCTTATCATTGTTGTTGTTAAATTTTCTCTCCTTCTCCCTTTCTTGCCCTTCATAGACTTGCATAAGTTGGAAATACACACACTTCACAGCCTCACACACCACGGTCTTGTAAAACACTTTACATCTTTTTGTCATATCTCCGTTTTCTTGTCTCCCATGTCCAGACTTGTTTTGTTAATGTGTTACTTTAATCCTCACCTTTTTCACCTTGTGCCAAAATAATGATTTAGTCATTAAATGCAAAATGTACCCCAGGCTGTCTTCTTTGAAGATGAACTACAAGATTACTCTAGTACTGTATATGTACTTATACATCATCTGGGTGCTGCACCTGAATATGACTGTTTAGTACTATTGCAGCCAGTACTGAATTATTTACAGTTGTCACTCATGAGCAGAGTAAATGTTAGCAAATAGTTGTCTAGTGGCTTTTCACAGCTAACTCTATAGGAAGTGAGTGTTAACATTAAACATTGCTCTTAATTCTATAAAATAGAGGAGTGTTTCCACTGGCGCACACACATGCACAGCAGGCTTTCAGAGAGAAAAGTTAAACATGGTTGACATTCACACAGCTTGTCCTTTGGTATTTGCACACACAGAATTGGCATGTGGTTGGAAGCTGTCATGTGACATAAGGATGAAGAGTTTATAGTAGCAGTAGTCTTCTGGTCTTGTAACACGCAGGAGACACACACGGAATAATCTCTGATTCATTAGAGATCTGCTGGCAGGTCTCACCCAGATGAAGTTAGACGGCTGCTGCCACCGGCATCCTAAACAGCCACACACATACACACTTTGTATACCCTGCTTAAGCTGACTCATGCACACAATAAAGTCTGTGAGATGCCAGTCAAAAATGCCTAGAGGAAATGGCTTGCACACACGTAGACACTGACAGAGACTGAGTGGATGAGAGGAAGAAGGCTGCAAGTGTGTGACATTAGTGATCACCTAGGAGATGGTGAGACTGCACGCACACAAACACACACACAGATCAACAAGAACCAGAGCAGAGCTGTGCCAAGGCAAATGAACCCATCTGAAATGCAGTCCCCCTGGTCTTATAAACACACACATACATGCACACAGGCCAGCTGAGCAGTCCCTGCTTTCCCATTACTGCAGATGGATAGATAGATAGATGGAGGAAAGGAAGGCGTGAGGGAGGAATGAAAATAATGGGGGAGAGGAACTGAAGGCAGGAGGGAAAGGAAGAAAGGAAAAAAGAGGGAAAGAAATACAGAGGAAAGGAAGGTAGTGAGAGTAGGGGGAGCAGGTGGGATTTTCTGAAGATGGAGGAGGGAGGGATGAGAAGATGATGTGAGATTGTGTTGAGAGCTATATTAGACAGAGCAGGGTGGCTGGTTATATGGCAGGGGAAATTGGGGTGTGTGTGTGTGTGTGTGTGTGTGTGTCGCTCTTGTGGTGGAAATTGGTGTCGGCAGGACCCCAAATGGCTGTTTTCCTGCCTGACAGAAGATAAGAGAGAAAAAATATATAAACAGGATAGCAGTATGGCAGGAGAGAGGAGGAGGAAAGGAAGAAGAAGAAGGAGAGTGCAAGGTGGGAGGTGGAGGAGTACAAGTGAATGAGATGATATCAAAGGGGGGAGGAGAGAAGAACTGAATTTTAAGTCCTTGACTGAACTACTAAGAGGGCTCCGCCAATGTGAGAAGCAAAAGGTGCTAAATTATGCATATGAGGAAACAAACATGAGTAGTACTTTTAATATTAATAACAATTTAACCACCATGAGAACCATTAGCACACTATCCCAGCAATCAGCAAGACTGAACTTATTGTCCATCATCTCCCAGTGTCCAGAGATTTCCACCCACGGTCCATATAACACTGTAGTCCTTCATTCTCGCTCCTGCCTGATAATAGGCCAACTGCACCCTGAGGCGAGCTGCCACCAGGCCTTCAGTCATATGCTCGGTGTCCACACAACCCAGAAGATGCACGCTGTTCTTCCTGAAAATCCAGATGGCCAGTTTAGTCATCCCTGATACAAAATTAATCAGCATTTGAACATGTTTCCATGGGTCCAAAATTAAGCCATTCCAAAGAAAAACACCCCCAAATTCTAAACCACATCCTTGATTCTATCTATATTATGGACCCCCCAGTTTCAATGTGAAGGAGCAGCAGTTCTACTCCCAGCCCCTTCCTAGATGTCCGACCTCCACGGCCTATCTCCAAGTCTAAGTCCAACCACCCTGCGAAGGAAACACATTTTGGCCACTTGTATTCTCAAGCTTACTATGTTGGCCACTACCCACAGCTCGTCCCCATAGGTGAGAGTTGGAGCGTAGACTGGTAAATTGAGAACTTTGCCTTTCAGCTCAGCTCCTTCTTCACCACAACAGTCTGGTACAATGTCTACATTACTGCTGATGCTGCCCCTATCCACCTGTCAGTCTCATGCTCAATTTTACCCCTCACTCGTGAACAAGACCCCGAGATACTTAAACTCCTTCACTTGGGGCAGTAACTCCCTCCCAACCCAGAGGGAGCAGTCCATTGTTTTCTGGCAGAGCACTATGGCCTCAGACTTGGAGGTGTCAACTCTCATCCCCATCGCTTCACACTCCGCTGCAAACCACCCCAGTGCGTGCTGAGGTCACAATCTGATGATCAGCTAATCAGCAAATAGCAGAGAAGCAGTTCTGAGGTCTTCAAAGTGGACACTCTCCTACCCCTGGCTGCACCCTGAGATCCTGTCCATGAAAATCACAAACAGGACCAATGACAAGGGACACCCCTGACAAAGGCCAGAACTAACTGGGAATGTGCTGGTAAGCATCATTCCCTAAAATGCTTAAACCTCAAACAGCCTGCTAACTGGGAATGTGCTGGTAAGCATCACTCCCGAAAATGATTAAACCTCAAACAGCCTTGAAGTTCTTATACAAATGTAAACATCATCTGCCACATGGTGCTCTAAAGCTTGATACCCAGGTAGAGGTTCTTGTACCTCAGGAGGTATTTCTGCTGTTCCCAGGGCGTTAATGTTGGTTCACATAACTCAGCTAAAAAAAGCTTGTTGTAAACATAGAAGCTATGCTTTGATGATCTCTAAATATTTGTCTAGAGGGGAAATAGTCACCAAAGTAAGATAAAGTAACTTGAGCCTCTGACAGCGCTATGGAAGTCACCGGACAGAAGGCTGAGATCCGCTGGTCTAAACTGTGTTTCTGAGATTTGTTCAGCTAAACAGTGACAGCACCATCAATCCCAAGCTACTGATGTCTAAAGCCTATGTGTGACGGTCCAGAATGTGTACAACTTTTCTGCTTCAGTATACTGTTGAGCCAACAAAAGCTTGGAGGGAGAGAAGTTGACCTGTGACTGTGGTTGGGGGTCAGATCCAATCCCAAGATGCTTTGTGGCACAAGCCACAAGGGAAGCTGCCCTGTGTTTTTCTCTGTCAGCCTCTCTCCGGCTTCAGTCTCACCTTACAAGTTGACCCTTGTCTCAGCACAGTGAAGACACACTATGACACACAAAGTGCACACATACACGTACACCAACAGACCATGGACATCTAATAAAAGCTGTATTAAGGAGCAGCATCTCACACAGAGTAAAATGTGCTGCCATCATGATGTCTCAGCATTGTGTATTTAAGTGTGTGTGTGTGTGTGTGTGTGTGTGTGTGTGTGGTGACCCCTGTGTCCACAGTCTTTAACACATATAATCAAATCATTGATTTTTACCTCAGCAGGATATTGCAATAAGACCAAAACAGATCTGTTTCTTCACTGTCACATTAGTAACTTCTGACATCCCACAACTTTTAGCTTTGGAATTTATTTCACTGGAGGCTCAAAAACATGTTTAACATCAGCTGTTTAATGGAACTAATGGGTCAGCAAACAGGACGTAAATCAGAGGCTGACGGCTTTTCACTGGAAATACATTAGAGTGCAGAACCTTTGTGGCATTTACTACGTCATCGTCAGCTACTAACCAAATAGAAAACAGTAAATCAGTATTTTTTTTTTAATAATCAGACTGTTTAGGTTAATAAAATTTTAACTAGTCCATAATTGATATTATATGAAAATTATTTTGTTCTTTACAGCTTTGTTTTTAAGCTGGCGATACAAGAGGTGTGATCATGTGACTACACAGTAACTAAATGTGTTCATAATTGTACAAAATAAATAAAACAGGGACCTGGGGGCCAGATCCCAGCAGTGAAACCATTTCATAGGGCTCCCACATGTTTATAAAGCATGATTCAATTTGGCCTACCAATAGAAAGGATGCAAAATCATAAAACATTTGATTTAGCATCTAACAAAACAGTTGCACTTAACTGGACCAGTTGTCCATGGCTGGTTTTAACTGACAGCAAAAAACTCTTTAGAGATTGTGTTTGTCGAGTTTGTTTTGTTTGTTTGTTTATTTATTTATCCCTGAAGAATCAAGTTGAGTCACTAAAATGACTTGGTTAGGTTTAGAAACATGGTAAAAATGATCACTTCATTAAGATTAAGGGACATTTGTCACCACAGTTACAGTACAATACTAAGTATAGGTCTTTGACACATGAACATAAATATGTAGCTTTCAGACACGACTGATGCTGCCATTTTCTTGGCAGTACGGTCTGAAATAATAATGTCCAAATACCTGGGTCTCTCTCCACTCGTTGTGACTGATAATCTGATAAACAGATAATCTGTCCAAAGTGTTCATACCCATGTAGCCTCCAGTAAGCTGGCTAAAAAAAATGAACTAAGTATTTCAAACCCCACACAGGCTTCTGCCTTCTGTTAGTCAATACATGGGACAGTATTATCTGAAACATTTGGCTAAAAAAAGTAAGAAGCTGAGACAGAGAGGTAAACACAACACCTGAGACAGTTCAGCAGCAGCAACACTCCCAACAGTATTTGTCTTGTCACTTCAGTGCTCAGCTATGTTATCTAAATTGATTTTGTCCCCGCTAACATTCCCCACCTTTGCTGAAAGCAACACAGCCACCTTTTAAAACAGACTTCCATACTGTATGTAATGGCGGTAAGGCTGAAAAAGAGAAGGGGAAAAATTGACACTTTCTCTCTCTTTCAGCGGTGGGTAGATTGCCCTTCACAGTCTAATGAGTACTGAAGGAGTTGAGAATAAAATGGAGGGAGAGACATTCACAGGCCAGCAGGCAGACTCATAAATAACACACCTGAGAGCAGAGGAGGGCGGAGGAGAAATGGAGAGAGAGGGTGGGCAGAGATGGGAAACCTTTAAAAGTTGTGAAATATATACATTGGTGCACACAAAAGCAAAGGCCTGCTGCCGAGTACAACAAGAGAGAGCCAGAAAACACTTAAGAAATGGAGAGAAAAGGCAAAGCAGCTCTCAGAAAGTGAGTCACATGAAGCGAGAGATGCACAGAGTGAGGCTAGTTGCAAAACCTTTTCAATTTGCTTTATACATGGAAACAGATATTTTGCTTTTCTTATATCAAAATCATAAAGGAGTGCTTGATTTTAAAAGCTGTATTAATTGACCTAAAATATAATGATGTAATGTAATGTTCACCACAGTGCCATGTGGGTAAAAGGTGGGGACGACATAACACGCGCTATCGCTACAAGCAGTGACAAGTAACGTTAATGTTCATTCACATGGACCACCCTGCTTTTAAAACATTTAAAACCTCATTTAGTCACCTGAAAATGCTCATGAAATACACTCAAAATGAAAGCATTTTCATATATATCCTGAAATTTTCGAGATACGAGGCTCTTATTATGAATAGTACTGATATACTCTATGATAATAATGTAGAGGAAGACCGAAAGGTGGAGCGATCTACCGCACACAGATGCATTCAAACAGGAAAAAAAACTGTGTGCATGCAACAGAAACAGGGGTAGAATGAGAGACAGGGGAGCAGTGGTATCTCCATAAGTAGTTTATCTACATGGATGCACACAAATGCATGTTTTTATGCATGAACACAGCAGGGCCTGGAAGTGGCCTGGCATATGCTGCATAGTTTACATATAGCCAGAAGGACTGAGAGCCAGTGAGGCAGGGAGAGCAGCAGACAGCAGGACAGGCTGAGGAGGAAGGCGACACTGCATACAAACTCCCAGCAAAAACCCTGGAAATGAAAAGAAAATAGAGATCGGTTTCATTATGTGAGGGCACTCTAAGCAATATGATGCTTACAATATACACATAATGCACATTTAAGTAACCATGCTCAGTGTTTCAATTCTGAAGCAGTGCAGCATCAGTCAGCGTGCTGCTGTTTGCCTTACGCTGTAGGGAATTGAAGCACAGCTTGTGGTTCAAATGCCTTGTCACTGTGTTTTCTCCTTAAACACTGTCGCAGTCACTGTGGCTTTGTTAACATACCAATTAACTGAATCCAGTCGATTTTTCATTTGGACAGATGTGTTTCCATTGTCTTGACAGTACGAACATACATTTGCTGAACGTGTTTGCTTGCAAGCTGAGAAAAGCATGTATATATGCTGTATTGTCTGTAAACAGATAAATCTGTGTTAACATAGGCAGTATTTGTTTTTTAATTTTGTTTTTCTGTTCAACTAAACAGATAAATCTGTGTTAACATAGGCTGTATTTGTTTTTTGTTTTTTAATTTTGTGTTTCTGTTCAACTTTTTGTCTGCATTATAGACTAATACTAAGAAAAACAACAACTGAATGGTTTGAGGGATTTTTTTTTCATGCCATATGTGCCTGGACCTAAGACCGCAAAGCAACAAAAGCACGTTTGCCATTCAGGACGTGTTGCAGTGATGGATTATTGTTTTTGCCTTGTGTCTTTCTAACATGCAGACAGAGGCTGAGGCGATGCATACACGTGTGCTCTTTATATATTGTAACTTATAAGGTGACACACTGATAGGAAGCTTTTGGTGAACCATACAAATGGGATTTTTCTTTGATAAATATATTTAACAGTACGTTTTCATTACTATTCATTAAATAAAGGCCTCAGAGCACGAGAATAACTGCTGCAGTTGATACAGAAACTAGTCATATCCATATACTTTTTTAGCATTACAAATGGAAGGAACTGGTTGTTGTGAGTTTCTGTAGTGGTGTCAGTCCACTTAAATGAATGAAGTAAAAGATCCACCAGCCCCCATAATGACCCTCCCTTTTTATTTCTTATGAATGAAAGAAATCAGTTAATGAGTTAAACCAGCTCCTATCCATCTTTTTCTTCTTCTCCACTGTCACAGTCACACAAAAGGCAAGACGCAGGGAAAGAACCAGCACTCAGATGTTTCCGTCTTTCTTCCCTTACATCAACACAAAGGACTGTATGAATGAAGGTGTGAACTGAGTGGAACAGTCTCAAATGGCTAGAGAAAAACTATTCTAAATGAATAAGAGCAGCACTGGTTCTCAGCAGCTGGTTAGTGGCTAAGTACTGCAATATGTGCACATCAACACTTGGGCTTTTTAAACCAAATGGAGACGCATTAGTGACGGGATTTGCACAATTGCGCAAGATGGTTCTGTATTTTTGTGTCATCTAGCGCATTAGTGACGGGATTTGCACAATTGTGCAAGATGGTTCTGTATTTTTGTAGAAAACAATGTTGTAGCTGGTGTGTTGGTTTTAGTTGGTAGTTCCTGTTTTCGTCTTAAATGACTTGGTCCCCCATAGATTCTGTAGGTGTTTTACTTTATTTTGTGTTCAAACTTCACCCTAATCTTATGTCATATCTTATGATGCTTAACCTGACACCAGCCTTAGCCTAACCAGTTGCCTCTGGGATCTAAAGTTTACCCTTGTATTGCTGCCTTATCTTAAAGTGTTCATAGACTTAAGTAACTATAATATGTGGTGTGGGAAGTCTAAACAGTTCTGAATGCTAGCATTTAGCTCAACAGAAGCAAGCATCATCTATTTTTTCAGTTATGCACTTCCACAGAATTACCAGTACATAACATAGGAGAAAATATAATGAATATTTTTTTACATACAGTACATGATAGCCATATTGTGAAAGGTTTAGCATCATGTTTCCTCTCTGATATCCTTTATTCAGATTCTGTTTCTCTTACAGTAGTTAACACCCCAATAACTATAATAACCATTTATGAAGGTCAGAATGTTCATGTCATGTAAAATGTATTTGCTTTAGTGAACCATCACTCAGTTTGCTCTGATATGCCAACTGTGTGATAAAATGTCATTTCATCTTCACTGTTCTAAATGCCACCCATTCAAGCCTAATCTTTAGTGTCTCTCCTCAGCTCCATCCATTAATAATTAAGCCACCAGCTAGCCCTGGCAAAGTGCCACTACACAAACCGAAATGTAACAAAACTGACCTGCTTGTAGAGTCAACGGTTTCAACTTAGTGGCTTATAAAGGGAAAAGGCGAAGTCATAGTGGTGGAAGTAGGTCAGGCAGACTGACAGGTAGATGTGTGGGTGTGGAGAATGGGGATGACAGGACATGCTGGCTGACCAGCTGACTAAAAAAGAGGGAGGGGAAAGTGGAGGTAGGGGTAGAGGAGATTGAGAAGTGACAGGATTAGTTGGAGGGTGACAGGAGTGGATGTGGTTGAGGGAGGGAGAAAATGACAGAAAGGGGCTACAGGGGGTGTAGCTGCAAGACGAAGAGGCTGAAGGGAAAGAAAGAGTAGCAGGTGGGAGGATTACTGAAGGTCAGGAGGAAACGTCACTGGGAAAGGTCAGGGCTGGGGGGGAGGACTGTAAGCAATGACACCAAGAGTGAGGGACAGAAAAAGAAAGAGGGAGCAGGCGTTCCAGCTGCAACACCACTCACCTCCTGCACCTCCTGTGATCTGTTTCTCCCTCAGCTACCAGCTGTGTACATGTGTGTTGAATGTCTTTTTCTGCTTCTGGGTGTGCTCAAGAGCAAACAGGGATCATCAGTGAGAAGGGAAGGCCTCCCAGGATGCTTGCCCTATTGTAGCACTGGTGGTTTTCAGGCAGTGTAGCGCTCTAAGGCTTCTCCCAGAGTGATGGGTCTCCAAAGCATCCTTTCTACCGGGCCGCCTGTCAGTCAGTGTTATCTTTTCCAACTGCCACCAACAGGCAGGCTCACAGAAAGCTCCTTTTATGGTGCAAACATGATGCCTAAAAGTTTTTTTTCTGTGTCTCTCTCTCTCTCTCTTTTTCTGAAGCCAAGCAGATTTGGCATGCAACCAGCACTGGTGTAAGGCATACTAACCTCACATGTCACCAGCTGTGACATTTTAGTGTGTAAGGTTTTCCATGTTCCTTCCAAGAAGTTTCAAGCCAAGAGAAAAACAAGACTAGCAGCATTGTGAGGCTAAGCATAGTGGAGTGTTGGGCTAAATGCTAACACGTCCACACTGACAGTGTTTAGCATGTACTGTATGTTTGTTTATTTTAGTGGGTTGCTAACATTTGCTTATTAGCTTTTTCTTATTGGCTTTGCAGGTATTTGGTGACAAACCAAAAGGCTGGATAATGTCAAAGTACTGGTTGTGCTATGTAGGAAGTCACTGGGAGTCACTGTCTGGGCACTAGCAGTAGTGGTAGAAGTATTCCAAGTATTATTAGGTAAAGGTAGCTGTACTACACTGTGAAAATATTACACTACAAGTAAAATCATTGCAATTAAAAAGTGCTTCAGTATGTAAGTCTTATAAGAAAAGTTTACTTAAATGTCAAACAAAAATACTCATTATGCAGAGAAATGTAGTTATATTAGTAGGTATTGCTTTTTGCCCATCAAGTGACCTTTTTGTATCCAAAGAAAAGTTCATGTTTGCTTTTTAGAATCACCTTTGTGGAATTTAAATGTTTACTGACTGGTAGTAAAGTATTGTATCACTATGGGGGAAGGCGTTCCATATTAAATCCAGTAGTCGGCAGTGTGGGTTGCATTTTTTTATCATCGTGTAGTTTTCAGTGTTTTTGCTGTTTTATCACCATCAACACACCGATCTGATAAGGAAAGGGGCAGCACAGTCTCAGTGTGTTTTTCTCTTGTTTGGGCTCAATAGAAACACTAGATAAACAGCACTCTCCCTGCTCCGCTCCCGTTATATCTTCATTTCTTCTAGTTCCCTTCTTCCCCCACAAAGCCTCCTCCTCCTCCAGGTCTCATCAGCTTTATTCTTCCCATGTGCTGTCTTTTTCCTTCTTTTTCACTTGTGTGAGTGTGTGTATGTTAGACGGGTTTTGTGTGACCTATTATTATATTCGCAGCTGTCTCTGTGAGCAGAGAGCTGACTGCTGCATACAAATGATGTCAAAGGGCACAGAACATGTCAAGCAATGGTGATTAAAGCTGACATTACAAAGATAAGCTCGATTAATTCTACTACAGGTTGACAACCGAACAAATACTGCAGGTTCATTATGAAATGGTGCCAAGAGAGAGAAAACTCACCAGCACCAACCCATGTTTGATTAATTCTGCTCAGAAAATGGATTCGTAATTTCACTCTGTTTGCATTTCTGGTGTAGATTCATTATAAAACCTTATAAAGCATCGTGCTCATCACTTGAACCTGAACTTTGATCACGACTAGTAAGTGAGAAATACTTCACCGTGACTTAATCAGGTGAAGCAGGACTAATAAAAAAAGACTGGTACTGTAACAAGTGGAAAACTGTTAATGAAATACTGTAAATCACTTGTGTTTTCTGTGAAATGCACATGTGCCGCCATGGCTGTTGGCTCTAATAGCATTGTAAAGACACAGATCTGGGAATGCTGCAATGTGACGAAAAACACAAGCAGGTTATCATTCACCAAAAATTAGAACTGATTTACAGGCCACATCTTAATTATTTGAGATTCACCAACTTTCAGTTTTACCTTCAAATCAATAGATTTAGTTTGTTTAGATAATCTGGCTAAATGTTTTGGCTTAGTACATATATTGTCTGATAGCAGTTAGAGCAACCTTCCCTAGCCTTAACCAAGTGTTTAGAGTTAACCAGACAATACCATAAAAAATTATGGTGTGTTATTTTACACAACCAGATCTGTTTACCATTAACCTTTTGCAACTTTGCAAATATTTTAAACATGGAGACAGGTAACTGAGTGACTGATTTATTGATTTGAAACTTTAAAAATGTCACTGGTAGAGATGGGACAATATAATGAAATTCAATAAATTGCAATACAAGAATGTCACAATATGCATATTTTGTCTAGCTATATATAT
>NW_018127932.1:4391606-4392382 GCF_001952655.1 Monopterus albus
GTGATCCTTGAGATGCTTGGCTATAAGTTCAACAAAGACCATAAGGAGCAGTATCCTCCATGGAGAAGGAGGTTGGAGACCAAGATCAAGGCAGCAAGGTGAGAAGTTAGCCAGCTATTGGAATTGCAGAAAGGCATGATGAACAAAGGGTACTAAGAAGTACAACTCACTATACCTGAGGCCTTGGTGACTGCCAAGCAAAGGCTCACAGCCCTGGCCACCCAGCTGAAGAGGTACACCAGAGAAGTTGAAGCCCGGAGAATAAACCGAATGTTCTCCACTGAGCAATCCAAGGTGTACTCTCAGTACTCTCAGTGGCAGGGGAATAACATGAGAGCAGACCCACCAAGGCTGGAGACTGAACAGTTCTGGAAGAGCATATGGGAGAAGGAGGCATCACATAACAACAATGCCCAGTGGCTGGGGGGCCTAAGAGCAGACCACAGCAACCTCCCTGCACAAGACCCAGTAATCATCACAATGGCAAACATTCAAGAGAAGGTGTCAGTTATGAAGAGCTGGACAGCACTAGGCCCTGACATGATCCACGCCTACTGGTTAAAGAAGCTAACTTCGCTCAATGAGAGCATGGCGGGACAAATGAGCCAGCTACTAATGGATGGAACCCACCTGAGTGGTTAACTGAAGGCCGGACAGTCCTGATCTTGAAGGACCCTCAGAAGGGAGCAGTACCATCCAACTACCGCCCAATAACCTGCCTCTGCACAACATGGAAGCTCCTGTCAGGCATCATAGCAGCTAAGATGAGCAGGCAC
>NW_018127932.1:4397288-4397681 GCF_001952655.1 Monopterus albus
GACCTCGCTGATAGCCGGCGACTGCCTTTGCGGCTAGGTCGGCTATATTATTACCTCTTCTCAGCTGAGTGTCTGTTTTTTGAAGGCCTTTACACTCAATGATGACCACCTGTTTGGGCAATCGCAAAACTTGTTCTAATTCAAGTAACTGTTGTAAGTGTTTTACCGGACAGCCAGTTGAAGTCACAAAGCCCTTTCTCCTCCAGTGACACAAATCTACGTGTACTACTTCTACAGCCTGTGCAAAATCAGTGTAAATGTTCACTACTTTATCTTTTGACAACTTACATGCTTGTATGAGAGCAATGAGCTCAGCCATCTGAGCTGAACTCGGCTGTGGGATCACATCAGCTTGCAGAACTCTGAAGCCAGCTGTTGTGTCCTCCACCACAG
>NW_018127932.1:4397792-4409020 GCF_001952655.1 Monopterus albus
TGTCTGTCTTGCTCACACAATCATGGCCTTTGGTCAGTGACCATCTGCGCAGCCATGTTTGTTCCTTCACTTGTGAAGTGTACTGTATGTGAGCTTGATTAAGTAACTGCTGTAAGTTCTGCGTTCTCTGTGCAGGCAATGTGAATGCTTTAGAGTCCAGAAATAATTTTACCGCGCGTGTTGTCTGTACGACAGTCTGATAGCCCATTGTGATGTGTGCTATTTGCAATATTGCTTAACCAATTGCAGCAACATGTCTCACACAAGTTGGATGTCCTCTTTCAACATTATCTAGCTTAGAGCTATAGTACATCAACACCTTTTGATTGTGACTACTGTCATCCCCCCTTTGAAACAGGCCTGCATTTACAATGCAGTCCTTTTCATCAACATCCAGGTGGAAAGCTTGAGAATAGTCAGGTGCATGTAAACTACATGTGTGTGACCAAGCTTGTTTGATGTCCACAAAAGCCTTTTCTGCTTGTGTGGTCCATACCAAAGCAGAACCATACTTCTTGTAACCTGCTTCTGTCAGCATGGCACGGTGCGGTGCCACCAGGTCAGCAAGGTCAGGTACAAGATTCTTACTGAAATAAATCAGTCCCAAAAACCTTCATAATTTCTCTGACTGTAGTGGGCTTAGAATGACAGAGGATGTCTGTCCTCTGTGTCTCAGCTATGTGTAAGCCCGATGCTACATTTAACAGTCTGACCAGACATCCTGTCTCCACTAAACATTTCTAATACATACAAGTACCTAACCAATATCTATCTGACTAAAAATACCTAACACAGTGAATAACTTTTGTCATCAGTGGTACAATATTGGGTGGGGTTTATGGTATTATCTTGGGTGCTGCACACATTCGCCAGTGTGTTAATTATTTCTTCGTTATTTAGGATGGCAGCCACTAAATTTCTTGTTGACTGGCTCATTGTCAACTTCACAGTAGACTGAGCAAACGAAAAACACCCAGTTAAAACACAAGATGGCGCACGTGTTGATGAGGTTTCATTTTATATATAAATTCAGACATTCATTATATATTCTCAAGATTCATTCAATATATTCAGCTTTTCATTATATATATATATTCAGACTTTCATTATATATATTCAGACTATATATATATTCTCAAGTTTCATTCAATATATTCAGCGTTTCAATCAATATATCCCTGTATTTCCTGAACGGCTTGCCATAATATACACACACACACACACACACATATATAGTACTTCAATGCAGAGATAAAATACCTCAGGCAATAGAAACATGCAAACATGCCATCTCCTATGAATGATTCATAAAAAAAAAAAACGGGAAAAAAAATTCTGAATAATAAAATGTCAGCACTAAGAGAAAGTCATGACGGACCACGTTTCACCTTAGAGAAGTTTCTGTCTCTCTGAAAGGCCACTTGTGTTTGTCCCTCTTTACTGGTGGATTTAAACTTGCAGATGTTATCTGTTTGCACTTAAATAAAAGTCAAATAAAGTTTGTGCAGGCTGAAGGGCTTTGAAGCGTTGGTTCTTCTGATGAACAAAGCAGACAGAGTAAGCAGTAAAAAGTGCAGATTAAAGTGACATCATTCCTGATTTGCAGCCAGTGTGGTGCTCCTCCTGTCCAAGGTCCTGTCTGCTTTATCTGTTCTCTTTGAAAAGTGCTCTTATACTATGGGTCAGTAAACAAAATGGGTTGTGGGGCAATAAATGCTCCCTCCATGACAGGAGCAGGACTATTTTTGCCACAAATTGCAGTTTGAGGGAAGAAAGTTTTCTACTTCTCATTTAGTTGCACATTTTAAAACTACTGATGCCAAACTGAGATGGTCTGGAGACCTTTTTACCTTTTATTTGAGAAATGAAGTCTCTCACTCACCAAAAAAAGAGTCAAATGCATGTGTGTTTTACAGCATGAGAAGCTATAGAAGATTCATTTATGGTTGTATTTTTTGTCCAAACCATTTCTTTAGAAAATGATAGCCCTACAGAAAACTGCAGATAATACAATACTAATAGATATAATACAAGAATATTACAAGCCATATAGATCATGGCAAATCCCAACAGGACCTAAAGGCCTACAGCCGCACTAGCAGCTCTGTGAGACAGGACTTTGGCACAGCAGTCTGCTGTTTATTCCTTTCATCTCTACTGTATTACTTCATTCTCATGCTTTAAAACTCTATTTAGAAAAAGTGAAACTCTGCCAAAGTCAACAATTTAGAAAATATTGTCTCAACTAAAAAATAAGGCATGCTATGCCATCAAGCCCACAGTAACAACGGATATGAAAGCCATTTTACTTTTATTACAAACAGGCCCTCTTATTCATGAGAATGGAAAAGTGGAAGGTGCAGTAAGGAAATCAAGTCATTACAACATCAAGTGGACGGAAATGTATTTTGCCTTAAAGGCTGAATTTATAACAGCTGTCACAGACCTGCTGCTTTCTCAAAAGCTGGGTTTATTAATGTGATTTAGCGCATTCCAGATGTTTAAGATTTAATGTTACTATTCCATGGTGCCATACAATACCTTAAACAGCACACACACACATAGTTTCACTACAGTATCTTTCAATTACTCCCTCTTTTCTCTAATCATCCGGCCCTCACTTCTTTCTACAGTCTCTCTCCATCACTCTCACCCCTCCACTCCTCTCCTCCTTTCATTCCACATCTCTCTCCTCCTCCCTCCCTCCCTGCTCTCTGTCTCTCTCTGGATCTTTGCCATCCGTCTGCCTCAGTGCCTGAGGTGCCGGTTGCTATTTGGATGATTTAGTCCAAGAGGGAGAAAGGGATTTCATTAGCTGTTTACCTGAGGGCCTCTGGTACCTGTGGTGCTATAAGACTGCTTTATTAAAAAATCCCACATTCAGCTGGGGAGGAGCCCAGTGACTCAGTGGGTTAAGGTTCACCCTGTGCATCTGGCCATGGGTTTGAGCCCATAGAGTGGGTGTGGACCTTTGAGCCTGTGCTACGTGCAGCTCTACCCCACTGCTTTATTTATAATTCTTGAGCTGATGCTGATAAACACAGAGTTAGGGTTCACAATGCACCGTGTTTGAGTCCTCTGAGTGGGTGTGCACCCATGGGCTTCTTGCTGTCTATGGTGCTATTACAGTGGGTTATTAAAAATCTGTTCCATGCTGGAAAGAAGTTCTGTTCAGGTTACAATGCTTAATATGTGCTCAGGTTGCGAGTTTGAGTCCATTTCAGAGAAAAATGAAAAAACATCTTGAAAGCAGAGAGCTATTTGATTTGTTTACCTGACGGCCTGAGCCACGGTGGCACTTCAGGCGTCGTTTAATAGTTTTCTTCCAAGTTATTAAAGGAGAAGGTTTATTACAAATTAAATCTTATAATTAGTATATTAATCATTATATCATGTGGTTTCAATAGCTTGGACAGTGGCAACATACCTGCAGCAATGTCCAACAGGTTAAGATTAGCCAACCCTGTCTCACAACAACTACATTACTAGGCGGTGGTTTGGACCAGAGAATATGTTTGGAACAATGTTTAATATTGCACTGATTTTTTAAAATCAACACAATAAAGAAACATTTTAATTAATATAATGATTTTTTTTTTAAATACTAATTTCACCTTTTAAAATGGTACCAAGAGACAGGCGCTAAAAGTTTAAATAACATTGTGGTTGATAAACCAGGTAGTGTACATACAGTATGTGTGTTGTGTTGATGCTAAACATAAGGTAACCTTGCAGCAGGTTCCATCAGAGACAGTGCCACCGGCTTGTTTCCACTTTTTGTAGGAGGATGCAGGTGTGCTGCAGGGAAAGATTTGGTTCCAGAGGCCTCTTGTCTGCTGTCAGACTCGAGAGACAATTAGATGAACAAGTGCGTGATGTATGGCTGGATGTATTTGATGCAGTGAGGTTGACTTTGAAATTCTCTGCACTTTGAGTGAAAGCCAGCTTGATAGATGCAGCACAGGAAAGATGCATGTAGCTGAACAAAAACTAAAAAAGTGTGTGATAAAGCTATAGTATCAAAAAAGGCTATAGGTTTTATCCCATGACCTTTTCAGGAGCACTTGCTGTCTTTGTCTTTATAAATTGATTTTGTTCATTTATTTATTTTGAGCAGGTGAAGAACATGGATACTAAATTATTTAATATAAATCCATGGCTTCCATCACATTGACTTATCCACCTCTTATTCATATTTTTTGGATGATACTGTATGTAGTGGGGGTGGCACAGTGGTGCAGTGGTTAGCACACTGAGGTTCTGGGTTTGAAACTTGCCTGACTGGGACCTTTCTGTGTGGATTTGTATGTTCTCCTCGTGCATGCATTTGTTTTCTCCTCCCACATTTCAAAGACAAGTAGTTTAGGTTGAGTGGCGACTAGGTGTGAATGGATATCTGTCTCTGTGTGTCAGCCTTGTGATACATTGGTGACCTGTCTTCGGTGTGACCCCCCACCCCCAACCCTCTACGGGATAAGCAGCATAACGAATGGATGATATGTGGTAATGTACAGTGAAAAATAAGACAATAATGATTTTGTGTTTTCATTCAGTGGGGAGGTGATGACTTGCATGTCAGGAGACAGCAAATTAACTATACTAAGTAGCACATAGAGCTTTGAGCAGAATGTGGGAGGGAAACCGGAAACTAAGCTGTCCCCATACTATAGTTGCTTCCAGTTTCTGTTGTCTGCTTCCTTGAAAAAGCTGTTGCAAAGTAGTTATATGACCACTTGCACAAGAATGATTTGTTTGAGGATTTTCAGTCAGGATTTAGAGTCCATCATAGTACAGAAACCGCATTGGTGAAAGTCACCAATGATCTTCTCCTAGCCTCAGACAAAGGACTTGTCTCTATACTTGTCCTCTTAGATCTCAGTGCTGCTTTTGACACCATTGATCACAGCATCTTACTGCAGAGACTTGAACATGTTATTGGGATTAAAGGAACTGCGCTAAGTTGGTTCAAATCTTATTTATCAGAAAGATTCCAATTTGTTCATGTTAATGACGAATGTTCCACACAAACTGAAGTCAGTCGCGGCGTTCCACAGGGCTCTGTGTTAGGTCCAATTCTCTTCACTTTATACATGCTCCCTTTAGGCAATATTATCAGGAAGCACAACATAAAAATCCATTGCTATGCATCTGATACTCAGTTATATTTATCTATGAAGCCAAATGAATCAGATCAGCTGGTCAAACTTCAAGCATGTCTTAAAGACATAAAGGCCTGGATGACCTGCAACTTCTTACTTCTAAACTCTGACAAAACCAAAGTTATTGTGCTTGGGCCTGAAAACCTTAGAAATCTGCTGTCTAATCATATAGTTACTTTAGATGACATAGCTCTTGCCTCCAGTACTACTGTGAGGAACCTGTGAGTCATCTTTGATCAGAATATGTCCTTTAAATCACACATAAACCAAGTCTCTAGATCGGCCTGCTTTCACCTGCGCAATATTGCAAAAATCAGGAGCATCCTGTCTCAAAGTGATGCTGAAAAACTGGTCCACGCATTTGTTACTTCCAGGTTGGACTACTGTAACTCTTTACTATCAGGATGTCCCAATAATTCCCTAAAAAGCCTCCAGTTAATCCAAAAGGCTGCAGCCAGAGTACTGACAGGAACTAGCAAGAGAGATCATATCTCTCCCATATTAGCTTCTCTCCACTGGCTCCCTGTAAAATTCAGAATAGAATTTAAAATCCTTCTCCTAACATACAAAGCCCTTAATGACAAGGCTCCATCATATCTTAAAGACCTCGTAGAGCCTTATCATCCTAACAGAGCACTTCACTCTCAGAGTGCAGGTTTACTTGTGGTTCCTAGAGTCCACAGAAGCAGAATGGGAGGCAGAGCCTTTAGCTATCAAGCATCTCTCCTATGGAACCAACTCCCAGTCTCAGTTCGGGAGGCGGACACCCTCTCTACCTTTAAGATTAGACTTAAGACGTTCCTTTTTGATAAAGCTTATAGTTAGGGCTGGATCAGGTGACCCTGAGCCCTCCCTTAGTTATGCTGCTATAGGCCTAGGCTGCTGGGGGGCCCCATGATGCTCTGAGTTTCTTTCCCCTCCCCTCCTGCTCTCCTCTCCTCTCCTCCCCTCCCCTCTCCTCTCTCTCCCTATGCTTCTATATGCCACCATTACACATTACTAACTTTGTGTCTCCTCTCCCGTAGTGTGTCCTCTCTCTCTCCCTGTACCTTTCTACAGGTTGCCCTGGCCCTGGAGCTCTACGTCTCTGATAAGCAGTCACCGTCCACATCGACCTGATCAGTGTTTGATTGCTGTGTCTGGTTGCTTTTCTTCTTTTGTCTCTCCTCTATCCACTTATACAAATAAAATTTGATTTGATTTGATTTGATTTGTTTCGCTTACACACCACATCCAGTTGTACAAGGCATGCAGACTGTGACCTCACTCCCAATGTGTGGCTTTGTTCCTCCTGAAGTTTAACTTTGTTTTAAAACACATTAACTGTTTGGGCCCAGTGCTGTTTTCAGCAAAGAAGCACTGATACACTCATTACACACGTTAGCTGCTTCCTTGTGAAGGCAATGGAACATTTAGCATATTGTTGTCAGGGGTTGGTGGAGACCCAAACAGAGTTAAAAGGAGAGAACAGTAGCTATTGGTCTTACATTCAACTGTTGGTCAAAATGTGTCTGCTGGATTTGTAAACAGGCAAGTGTTTGCTAAAATGTTAACCAGCTAGAGGGTCATAATACATTATGTTGTGTGTTTGTCAGCGGTGGAGTTGCTGCAAATGAATCAGTCAATACAATAAAATAAAATACAGTAGCTTGTCAGTCGAAAGGTTTCTGTAAAATACCAGCTAATAACATTGTGCTGCTACAAGTATATGAACAAATTTCCCCACAGCAACATAATAATAATCTGATTGATAGTCTGACATCTCTGAAATGTCTTGCAACACCTTGAGGGATTATTGGTTAGTCAAAAATAACTTGTAATATCCTACATTCAGGAACACTGTCTACACTGTGTTCCAGAACACAGGCAGCAGTGTGTAATTAAAACCCAGGAGACTCAAGATTTTCATTTACATCCTCCCTGATGCATGGCTGAGAACAAGTGATATGGAAGACATAACCACCTCAAACAGTAAATTTGCCTGCAAAACCAGAGAAGGCTATTTTGCCTGGGCAGATAAAACAACATATTGATAATAACACAAGAGTACAGAGCAGCTAGACATGCTAATAGTGGGCCTGGGTTTGTTCCCATCCTGGAATAAATCAGATCCAAGCAGAAGAGAGTGAAGCAAAAACTCAGCTTCCAGAAAAGTCCATCACCATCCCAGTAAACTTTGCCTGGAGTGTGGAAATGCTGAAGCCTATGAAAGCTGCCCTGCAGCACTGCTCTCTAAATGCCAGCTAATAATGTGCCACCTGTTTAAGGCTGTAAATTCGACATTTGCAAGCAAAGCACTTTGCTTCGCTGCTCCAGCCAGAGCCTTTATCCACAGGAAACCACGAGCCTAGTGGAAAACACAAGCGGCCAGGTCTCACTCACTGCAGAAATTTTTACATCCCACTTCTGTTTCTTTGTCATATGCATTCTAAATGATCTTTTTTGTTTTTTATTTTTCTTTTACGTATATTGGCTCTTCAATTTCGTGCCAATCCTGGTTGACTGAGGTCTAAGGATTTACCCATGTCATCTTGCCAGGTGGAGTCCAACTTACAGAAGCGAGTAAACCATTTCATCTTTATTCCCATCTTTCTTTTGCTCTCTAAAGCTTGCTGTCATTCTAACTTACGTCATCTGTCTCTATTATCTCAGCAAACAACACTCTGTTTTTGTGTTTTGCTCTATCAAACACACAAAATGAGACTTGATTCCTTTCAAACTGTTGTATCCTACCCATCCTGCTTCTCCTCGCCTCCTCTCCTCTCTCTTCTCTCTTCTCTGTCAAATTCAAATAAGCATTATTCATGTACGACTGCAGCAAATAGAGAACAACAGTAGAATCTTGAATTAAAACACTATCATAGATGTCACTACATCTTATCCATCTCCTTTTCCTCTAATTTCCTTCCCTCATTTCTCCCTGCCCTCCCTCATCTCTACTTTTGTCTCTCCTCCTTCCTTGCCTCTTTTCTCAGCAGGATGACTATTGGCAAATCGAGTGAGGCAGGATTAATTGTAATTCAATGTCTATTACTGCCAGTGCTGCTTAGTTCAAGCCAGCCCTGGTGAGGGAGAGAAGGATAGAGGGAGAAAGGCAAAAAGATGGAGAGAGAGAAGGAACAAGGGAGTGAGGGAGGTAGAGATGCAGATGATACACATGATAGATTGAGAATGGGCATTTGGGATGGATGATAGAGCAGAGGAGTGTAAAGAAGGGAGAGAGAATGGATACGAGTACCAAAACCAGACTGCACCCTGCTGTCAGCCAGGATGTACAGACTGTCTGTGCCCTGACATCTCCACCTTGTGTTAACACAATCACAGGTCCTCTTCCTCTTTGTTACACACAAACTAGCACAACAACACAAGGAGAGCTACACACCAGGGGCTACACACGCAAGACCTCTAGACTCGTATTGAGACAAAACATCATCTGCTTGAAGCACCGTAACTACCTGAAGTGTCTGTGTACTGATAGAAAGTGTGTGTGACTTCATCACACAGTTATTGCTTTTATCTTATGATTACATTACATGTAAAATACAGTAAAAAACAAAACTCTCAGCTGGAAGTCACCTCTTTTGTCTTTGAGCTTTGAGCACATCACACATCCTTCATCCACAGCTTGCTCAGTTTTCATAGAACTGAATGAACTTCAGGGCGACATGAATGAGAAGTCCTAAAGTTTGGACTCCATGCACTGTGTGATATGGCTGAAAGCTCTAAAACAAGGAAGTGAACCTTTGAATTGAGATTGTTTTTGTCGATTACTGTTTCCAAGGACAAAGAATATGTGACATTGGTGTAGTTTCATATTTTAACTGCAAAATATCTGAAAAACATGTACTTACATGTGAAGTTATCACATGTAAAACATTGTTCAGCATGTTTGAGACACATGCCAGTAACCTTAAGTGTAATAAAATTCTGTAAATAATATTGAAGTGTGAGATAATGAGAAATAACCAGAACAGAAGCTCAGCTAAAAGGCAGGATCATGCTCTAACTAAAAACACATCACATATTCATACTGTACAATGTCAAACAAACACCTTTTCCCCCAAAACAACTAAATATTTAACCTTTTGGAAACAGTAATGGTAAAGAGAGACTGCCACTTCTAAAAAAAAACAAGCCTGTAGGTCATTATAGCAGGTTATTAATTGTTAAGCAGCCTCTAGTTGCTCTAGCAATTATGACAGGAGGAAAAGAAAAAGTTTGTCAACGTAGTAAAAAGACCAACACGGTCCGTGTTAGGAGGAGGTTGGTGTGGATGGGTGTTGACTGACAGAAGGCAGGACTGTGACAAAGTAGACCACTGTTTGTCTTCTGTTTTCAACTGTAGTTGTTTCTTTTGACTGTTTCATAACCTTAACTGCATGTTGATTATTTGTGATTATTGTAACCAGTGCACCTGCCACTATCCAAGATGATCCCATGGGTCATATCAAAGGTTTAGGCACAAGCAACCTATATGGGTGTTTAGGCTTATGGTCTTGTCCACCTTTGGTTATCTCCCTTTGTAGTGCTGGAGCCCTGAAGTTAAACACAGCGGGAAATCCTGAGATAATAGCTGCATCTTGCGTTTTGCAAGCACCTCCTGGCATTCACAGCTGACACTGACAGATTGTCACTTCTGCTGCAATCGAGGAAAGAGCTTGCAGGTTGGGGTGTCACCTGGTGCTATCAGGAGCAAAATGTTCACACCGCAGAGCTCTGCTGAGTAATGACTGCTACCCAGAGCATAAACCCCCATCATTAAATTACCCTTAAGATTAATGTGGATGTAAACTGTACCCAAGCAATAAGAAAATAGGGAAACAATTGGAAACAAAAAATAAAGTTATTTATGTGGAAGAGGACTACAGAGGTTTGTGCTAAGTCTTACAGAAATGCAAATGTCTATACAGTTCACTCTGCCTTTTATTTGCTGGTCTGACCCATATTAATAGTTGCATTACCTTTGGCAGTTGTGGGTGGAAAGAATTGATCAGAAAATAAGAGGAAGAACAGCCTGAAGCAGGCAGAAATGTTGAAGGCAGAGTTCACACACCACAGTGTCAACAGAAAATACAACAACTCTATTGAGTGGTAGAAGATGGACTAGGGACACAAGTAAAACCGTTCCTTCACCTAATGTAAACAAGCAAATCAAGTGGGTATGTGACTTTGTGCATTCTTCAGATGTTCTGCAGTATATATATCTATATATCTCAGTCAGACATTGTGGAAAATGTTCTTGCAACTCTGTTAATTGTAACACACAGAGAAACGGCTGTATAAAAGTCCCAGATCCATTAGTAACACAGTTCAATTAAGGCTAAAACTCTTGAGATGAACCATCTTGTTATCAATATTTCAGGATACAAATAAATGTAACCACCATCTATTGAACCCACACATTAAGAAGGAATAGATCACCATTTTGGGGAAATAAGTTTATTTACTTTCTTGGGGGGGTGTTCAGAGCAAAGCTAATTAGCATAGCGTATCATTAAAACCTGAAGCTACTGCAAGATATAGTGTTAACTCCCTCTTGAACTGTCTTTTTTACTTCTCTGTTTATGTACAAATTAAACAAATGAGGCACAACATATTAACTGGGGAGCTTTAGAGATGATGATAGTAGATGGTATTTTTGCCTTTGGAGAAAACCATGCTGTTTTCACTGACTGTATATATGATGCACATGGTGTTACCACTTCCCTCCACTATGCAAAAACAAAGCTAAAATACTGTGAATACGCCGGCTGCCATCTTGGCAATTTTCGAACCAGATTCTGCACAGTAGTGATCAGAAGTGGAGTGACAGCATCAGGCCACCAATCAAAGCTGTCAAATCAGCACTCCTTTACATATCATCAAATAACTTAAAACTCTTTAATAACAGATTAGACACATTTATTGATAGACATAAAATCCTCTCTGATTGCCAATATGGTTTTAGGTCGAACCGGTCGACATCTTTGGCCATTACCGACCTGATGGAGGACATTACAAGTGCTATGGATGAGAAGAAATACACGATGGGAATATTTATTGACCTAAAAAAAGCATTTGACACAATCA
>NW_018127932.1:4410030-4425187 GCF_001952655.1 Monopterus albus
AGGGGGTAGGACTAGATAAGTCTAACTTCTTCCTACTCCGTTCAAGCATGTACTAGGTATAAGCAAATTGATAATATACTTGTGGATATGTGTGGAATTATGTGTGTTGACATATTGACTGTTGTTACATGTTTGAAAGAATAAATCAAAATCAAATCAAATCAAACTTATTTAAAACAGCCTTAGCAGAAAAATGGCCTCTTGTACACACATCAGCATAACATCAACCAGAAATAAGCTCTGGTAAAAATGTATTTGATTTGTACTTTCAGTGTTAATTTGGCTCATGTCCCATCCACTAAGATGGAGGGGGTAGGATTTAGGATCTATACTGCAACCAGCCACCAGGGGGCAATCAACTCATGGTGGTTTCACTTCTGGGTGCTGTCAGCCTGTCCATCATTTATAACGTCAGTGTCTGTTTCCTCCTGTTTCCAGACTTGATGCTAAGCTAAGATAATCTGGTCCATTGCAAATATACACACTTATGAGATGTTGAATTATTCCACTTTCCTTAGTAGGCCAGCTGTTGTCCTGAAATATGTACAATATAATAAAGTGGTTCATCTGAAGAGGTTTGTCATTGAATTTGGAAGTGTTTACCAGTCAGTGTCTGACCATCTATTGCAGATGACATAAATTAATACAGCAATGTCTGCAACCGGAAATTGTTTTATCATTTCCGATGGGAAATATATTTTTTACATTCATTTTTAAGATGCAGAGCACACTGACAATACAAAGTCTTTTTCATTTGTTCACTTACTGTTTTGCTTACTCATGGTTTGCCTTTCTGCTGTTTCACTCTCATATACAAGTGTTCTGGTAACACGGCTGTTCATAAAGCGTGTTGAGATACATTAAGTGCTATAGCTATGTATTAGTGTGATATAAAACAGTGTGTGTAGTGCAGTGCTATTGACGTTTTGTATGCAGAGTGTCCCAATGTTAACATTTATCTGAATTATGCCCATCATTATGTATAGGAGTGCTGGTTGAAAACGGGCTTCTTTCATCTTAAGGCAATATTTTCAACTGACTGGGTGAAAAGGCAACAGAGGAGGTAGAGAAAGAAAAGAGCACAAAAACAGAGATATTGAGAAACAGAGACAAAAAACGCTCAGAAAGGAGACAGGAAATGGGAAGGGTGGAAAAAACAGAAGACGGACTAAAAGAAAGAGAGTGATAGAGAAGGAGAGATTGACAAATAAAGGTATATGGAGGAACTGCAGGCACGGCTGCCCAGGTCTACGGTTTGTTAAATAGCTTTTTGATGGAATTGGTAAAGTAGTGAAGCCTCTGACACTGTTAGCTGCTACACAACAGAGAAGAGTGACAGAAAGAGCAATGAAGAGGTCAGCAGAAAGAAAAGAAGGAAAGGAGGAAGAAAGAACAAGAGATGCAGGTTGAAGGCAAAGAGTAAAAAGAAGAAATGAATGGTTTGAAAGTAAAGGAGATGTTTTTTTTCTTTGTTACTGTGGAGTCATTCTGCCCTCAAGAGGTGATGTGTGTTATAACAGCTGAAACACAAAAGCACTGAATGTGTGTGTGCTTATTGGACTGACAAAAATAAACTGACTGCCAGTGGGTCTTAGTGTCACTGAGCATTTCCTCTCCATGTTAAGTTCTGGTTTCATACTGCATGCATATCATTGTGTGTTACATTTGAGTGTGTGCATACTGTATTGTGTAATAGTGTTAGTACCTTTCCATAAAATGTTCACTTACTGCTTTATAGTAACACCAGCTTTTTGTTTAATTCATATGTTCATTAACCTTCTCTGATCCCCGAATCACAAATATGTGTTTATGTAACTCCTTCTATTCTGTGTTGTTATCATGTGTCCCTAACTTCTTAGTCAAATTGCAGTATCAGATCAGTAAAGTCTTATTTTTTCATCTTTTTCTTTAAAGATGCTCATTGTTATATTATCAAGCACATACAGAACAATGCAGAGGATGCTTTTGGCTCTGACTTACTGCTGCTACACAGTAAATCAGGTATTGGGGAGAACTGGCCTGTTATCCTGAGCACTGGTAAAAGCACCTACATAAACTCAAACTTTAGCAACAGAAAAAAGCATAAAGATAAATAAGATATCACAGTTGTAGATATAAAATTCTGTGTGATTTCTGGGAAGAAAACACCTGGAATATGGCTGCTTAGAGCTGCAGATGTTACCAGGTTATAGTGGTTATCACAGATGTACAGAGACCTTTGCAGCCAATATTGTATTACTGAGCGCACAGACCGGGCTACAGGGACATACTGCGGATGTGTAGGCAAAATTACCTTTGCAGTTTCCTCCATTCCATCAAGGATTTGTGAAATTGACATGTATAAAGGTTTTACTTTTTTTCCTTCAGCTGCCAATCATGTTGACAGCTACAAGACTCACATTGTACAGACACTGTAACAGATACATGAATTAACTCTGTCCAAAAAAGACATGAATTTGTTCCAGAATCCAGACTTTAAACTAAATAATAGGCTACAAAGCTGCCAGTCACAAAAAAGTACTGAAAGAAGCTTGGTGAACTTTAACTGCACAAACTGAAGATGTGCCCAAAAGAACAGAGGTGAATGTTGTTCAATGTCTTGTCAGTCTGTTTCTATTGTTTTACAGTGAGTAGATCAAATATTTGTTTTTTTTCTGAATACATTATAAAGGGGCCCTGAATGCAGTGCTGCTCTTGTACCTACAGTAACAGCTGTGTATTGCTGTTTATGGTACACAGAAATAAACCACCCCAGCGTTACTCACACACAGACACACACACTTAAAAATTCATACATAGGTAAGCCTGTGCTCTTTTCTGCTCTGAAGGGTAACCTTTGATTTCACCCTAAAAATGCTCCTGACAAAATAACACATCACAGCATCAAAAACTATAAAGAAAGTCTGCTTCTGTGATTTTTCCCATTCCCCATACTTTTCTGTTCCACATCGATTTGTTTCTTTGAAGACGGATTGTGAGAAGAAAATAGAACGGCTCAATCCATCATTCTGTCTGCCCGAGGCCCTGCGCCATGAACAATACATTACTGGTGGTATCTGAAAGCACCCGTAGGAGCCTGGCACAGTTCGAAGCTATAACCACAAACAAACAGAATGGAACCATACAAATTATTTCAAATAATTCGTATCGCTATCCACCTCCTGCGCTTCCTCTGCTTCACACCACTTAGGATCACACTGAAGAAGCGTTTAGCACATGCATTTGTCTGACACTGCGAACAAGAGACTTAGCTGGTATTCGTGATTCACAGCCAAAAACAAGCTGCTGTGCCTCTGCTCCATCAAAGGAGGATGGAGAGAAGATGGATGTTTTAAGACTTACAGGTGATGCATCAGCATCTTTGTGATAGTCAGCTAAGGATTCATTTCTGTAGCACTTATTTATCTCCAAGAATTTAATTGTTTATTTACTTACTACTGTACTACTGATTTTGCTACAGCACTCAGTAGTGCATCCAAATTTAAGATGTCATCCATTCAAGTTCACTCCTGATGTTTTGAAACTCATCTGTGAAGTGAACTATGACAAGTTTCAGAAAGCAAACAAAGCTTTAGAAGCTCTGTTCAGTGTAAAACATTACAACATGTATGGCAGAGCAGTATAAATAATAAGCACAATCAGTTCATCCCTTGCTGACAGTGTTTAGCATGTAAGATGTAGCTATGAACAAAATAGCAAGTTGTGTGCCAAAGGTCCTAGTCACCTACCGTAACTTGCAGAGGCTGCATGTTTAAGTCCTTATTCACAGTTACAGAGTGTCAAGGTAAAGTGCTTGGGAGCAAACCAATTCACAGGATCACAATATTTCAAAGACAGAATGGGGTGTAAACACAGAAATCAGAAAACAATGCACTTTAGAAGTGCTTCCGCTCCTGGTTGACAGCAGTGTTTTCACAAACTCAAAGGTCGTGTCCTGAAACAAACACTGCCCCGACTCGCGAAAAAAAGCAATGAAACCTATTTTGTGAGTCTAAATACAGCTGCCTCTTATCCAAGTGCCAAGGCTTTTTTTTTTTTCTGTCATCAGATAAAGAGCTTTTGTTCAAGATAGCAACACGAACTAATCTCAGGTGTTTAACATACTAATAGCCAGGCGGTGTCCTTGCATCCTCATTGAAATTTAGGCCCTGCTGCTTTCCACAAAACAGAAACTCCCCAAACTCAAAGTATTAAAAGTATTAAAATTTCATTTATTCCATGATCCCATATTCCAGTAGTAGTGAAAAACTTCTCCTTTCTTGTCAAATTTAAATTTGATGATGCAGGGGATTTAACACTTAATGAGAGAGACAACACACACACAAAATCACCATTCTAAACACAATAAAAGACATAAAATAACCGATTTACAATAAGGAGCCAACTAACTGTACAACAGATGCAACAGTTTACAGCAATGTCGTGTCTCCTTGGCTCCACAGTTTCCAAACTAATGGCTTATCGCTTTATGTGAAATCTGTGCTAGAGAAGTGAACCACGCTGTCACTTTTGTCAAGAGTTCGTATCAGTGAAAACAAGGCACTCTGGGTAAAGGGCAGAGATCGGCGCCGGCCCACAGGCTCATTAACCGGCATCTATCCTGGCTTATTAGCTGTAATGGAAAAGGCCCCCGAAGGTGGCAGTCCTGTTAGTCCCTAGTCCAACAGACAAAAATGTAGCTATTTTCACACTTGCACACCCACACTGATCCCTTGAGGGCTCCCTGGCCTGGTTAGCTGCCACAGTCGGAGACTGTTCACTACCGGTGTTTCTTAATTGAAACAGGTTAGTTGCATCAACGACAGTTAGAGTGTGAC
This sequence comes from Monopterus albus, assembly GCF_001952655.1. Lineage (NCBI taxonomy): Eukaryota > Metazoa > Chordata > Actinopteri > Synbranchiformes > Synbranchidae > Monopterus > Monopterus albus. The sequence goes on from NW_018127932.1 coordinate 4,414,848, forward strand.
AGTACTGGTGCTGCCATTTTCTCAGACAAACAACCAAAACCAACAAAACAATGCCTGCTTCGCTGTCGCCAAGACATAAAAAACACCCCTGCTGCCTTCAAGGCCCTGAGCACAGATTCTATTTGTTTCTGGTGTGTTTTCACTTTCAACTAACAGGCAGTACGGTTTCCAGAGGCAGGAATAGTTTGCAGTTGGTGTTTGTTTTTACAAAGGCTCTCATTGCCAAAGTGCAGGAGCTGGCAAGTTTAGGCCGTCAAGAAGGAGACAAGAGAGGGCCTCTAGAAAATAAACACAGATACACGCACAGTGTATTCAGTGACTCATATACACATGCAAATGGATCCTAGGAAAGACGAGCACCTCCTCGGGAACTGCTTGTGTTCTTCCTCCCTCACACATAAACACTGCGCACACAGTACACAATGTTATGTCACTCACACACCCCTGATGTCAGTGCAGGACTGTTTAATGACACAGAGAGAGAGCACTTTATGGCACAAAACACACAAATGGCATTTGAAAGTAAGTGTAGTGGTGAAGATAATGATGCAGCATACCCCAGGATGTTGGTAGATTATAGAAGAAATACTGTATATCAATATTCTGGTTGCATCAGTGAAAAATGTGGTTACAGTTGTGGAGAAAGCAATCTCTTCGCCAAAGGAAAAGTCACATTATAACTTGAAATAACCTATGTTTAACTCTCAGCTGGGACCTCTAAGTGTGTGCCTTGTTCCGACTGGCAGTAGCTTCTGCTTTTTTTGTGAATGAGGACACAGAGGGGTTGCCAACACACAGAATGTGGCTCATTGTTTGCCAAACTGCAAGAAACATCATCTGGCAAGGTGCAGTACTATCCAGATTAGTTCATGCAGTGGGTGGCTATGAAGTCTTTTTGCCCAAACAAGAAGTTTTCACAACCTCAAAAATCATTTTTGTGCCTAAATACAACCAAACTGTAGGAGAAATATGCTTTCAATCTTTTTGTAGCTGTGATACAATATTTAACAAGTTTTCAAAGCACTGGCAAAATGGTCAACCTACGACTAGTGGTGTCAAAACACAAAACATAGAAGATAAGACAACAAACATTTATAAGAGTCAGTGGGATGTATTTTGTCTCTTATTTTGGAGAACGAATTGTTAGAGACTCATCAGATAATATCACCTACATTAAACCTCAGAGTTGAAACCAATCACTGTGAAAATAGCTTTTATGTATATATTGGATTGGCACAGAGAAACAAATACTTAATATATGCTCCCTAATATAATGTTTAATGTTTTTATGGTACTTTATGCTGTTTTTATGTATCTTCCGTGTTTTAAATCATGTGTGTATAAGTGCACTGACTGAAGTGTACTATATAGATATTTTTTGGTTTGATTCAGATCGGTGAACACTGTTCATGTGCTGAGTGATGAGATGTGCTGAGCGGGTCATTTGGTAAAGGCTGAGAGGTCTGACTGATGGACTGCACAGGCTGCTGGTCTCAGCCTGGATGAAGAGAAAATCAGCTTCTTCTCTTTTCACTTAAACTCTGTTTGTACATGATTCTACAACTTCTGGCTTCGCTTTCAATGCTGTTTGCATTTTTTTAGGCACTTTCAAGCAAACTGACATTTTTCTTTTCTTTTTTTATTTGGTGTTTACTTTTGGAACTCAGAGTTTTACACTGGTGCCATATTTACAGACTCATTCTCTTCTTTTCTGTTGAGGTGGATGCTGAACTGTCAGAGAGACCTGAATCAAGTGGCAAACCCACACAATTTAGTCCACATGATACGTTTTAGTTATTTTGTCTCTCATCAGTCATTTTACAATAATAGCTTAATTGAGACTAATCTGATATTTTAATTACTGACATAACAGCTTAACAGTATTTAGAAAATGCAATTAACATCTGTGATGACAGTTAATGTAATGATTTTTCTAATGCAGCTCATTAGGAGGATTTGTACTGTAATCTGGAAGGATGACACTTCATTTATTTATTTATTCTTTATTCTGATTTTCAGGTGTCATGACTTGCCTTCGACTTGAGCACTGACGACTCGGGCTCAGACTCGAGCACTGACAGTTGGAGACAAGGACTCAGGTAACAGGCCTTAGTATTTTGGTATAAGATATGATGTGATATGATGATACATTACTCCCTTAGACAGTTTAGATTGTGCACTTATGAGTGTATTTGTTTGGCTATTGTGTCACACACAGTAGGTAAACTCCTTTTAAAATGGTGAGAGCTGTATTAGTTGTGTTTATGTTGGATGACTCGGTCTCGGGTAACGGGGGCTCAGCTCAGATTCGCACACTGGGAACTTGAGGCTTGAGGTTTAGTGACTCAGAACTGGTTTGTTCTATTCATTCTTCCTGCTGTTATCTGTACACAGTCGACACAGGTAGAGAAATCAAGATGAGTTTCTTTTTGGCCTCAAAAGAAACTAATTTATTCTTGTAAAGTGTGAAAAACAAGTTCCACAGATTGAAAAATACTTGAGCTCAGTAATCTGTCACACCAGAACTGAAGTACCAATTTATTTTTTGAGTTTCTGTATCATCATTATTTCATTGTGCCCATGTTGAGAATTTCCATATCAGTGTGTGGATTATGTAACGCTCTGCTTAGTGTCAGTCACCTGACACCCACACAGGTGAGAGAGACAAGTAATCCCTTCAGACTCCACAAACGTCCACACATCCATACACTTGTGATAAAGAGAAAAAACAGCACTATGTCCTTGTTAAAACTGTTCATATTTGCATTCCTTCTTTAACCCCTTACATCCAGTTTTCCCTTTTAGTTCCCCTTAAAGGCTCTTTCAGGCAGCTGCCGTCTAGGTTGATGATAGAATCAGAATCAGAATCAGAATCAAGTTTATTGCCAAATAAGTAAAGTTGAAGTTCACATTGAATAGCTGAGTGATTTTGCTACATAATCATGGCAAAAGCAGAAACCAAGAAAAATATATTTACTTGCCTTCGTCCCCAGTTTATTTGTTGTACAGTTTTTATCACATAGCAAAAGACAAATCCAGTTTTCCCCTAAGTTTTTCAAAGAAAAATCCACCTATATCTCGCCCCACACGCTGTAGCCAGCCTTGTTTAGTTATGCTCAGGCAAAGCATTCAGTTAGAAGTAACACTGCTAAAGAATATTCTACCCCTCATCAGACAACAGTTACCATGAATAACGTGTTTACATTTGCCTCCAAAATCTATACAGTGTGATGTTAATTGAACAGCTCTGCTGTTGTAATCTGGGGCTCATAAAATGACTTTTGTTGTTAGGCAACTGTTGCCTGTTGGGAAATCTAAAAATCTAATTGAATGAGTTTAGGTGGGGCTCGTTTCGTACATTCAGTTAAAACCAATCTATCCTCGCCGTTTGAAGCTGATGATTTGGAAGAAACTCTTTTGCTAACTTGGCACACACACACACATGCGCACATTCTCCCAACCACCCACTCACACATACACTACAACTACTGTGACTCTATATGTGTGTGTGTGTGTCATAATAGTCCATTAGTGTGCAGTAAAAAGACAAATTAGTTGAGATGAAGAAACAGTCCCGCTGGGGTTCAGAGCTAATATGCAGTCATAAAACACACATACACACACTCTACAGTAATACACTGTGTCAATAAAGATGTTTAACTGAAGCATGTTTGCACAGCAGTGCTAAGCATTCGGTTTCCCTTCAAAAGCTGCGTGTTTGTTAGTTGTCTACCAAAACCTAATGAAGAATGGTGAAAGGAAAATGCAATATGAACAAGGAAGAGCACTGACAGACAGAAAGAGAGGTGGGAGGTGGAGAGAGGAGAGAGGTCATGCTGGTCATTAATTGGTCTTTTTCACTCCTCAGAACAAAATGGAGAGATGGTGATGCGTCCCTGTTGTAAACACAGGCTTTGAGAGAAGAGCACAGAGCCAGAAAATGTCATCAGACTAATTTTGTGTTCAAATTGCAGAGAGCTTGAGTGAAAGAAAAGAAACTAGTTAGATCAATCCTCGACATTCCCATTAGTGTAAAGTAAAAAAAAAAAGTTGCATGTCACAGATGACCTCAAGAGGCAGGTTTCAATGTCTATATTTCGAAGTCACTGCTGGTATCTTCATACACGTCTCCCTCAGATAACAGCTGAAATACCCCCATCCATGACTGTAGTCTGGCAGCCCACAGAGAAGACAGAAATGTCAGCAGGGCTTGGCGGCAAATTGCCAGAGCAGCTTTTTCCAGACTGTGTGTGTCCGCTGAGTTGGTATTTTTACTTTTGTGTGTCCTTGTAAAGAGAGTGTGTTTTTGTGTGGTAGTTTCACATTTAATGGTGTGTGTATTTGTTGTATAAGATGGCAGTGCAGAGTGGGCTGCTGATTTGGGATAGCTGTCAAACCGGGGACAAAATTAGCTCAGTTCTGTCAAAAATAATAAAAAATATATACTGTATATACACTCCAACAACTCCAGACCTGCCTTATTTACATGTGGTGCTCTTGTTGTTAACATTGCCAGACAGATGTGTGTAGGATCTGAAAAAGTATGGGTTTGGCTCCCTTTAGTGGTAGTATCAAAAAAGACACTGACTGCCTCCATTGTTTTGGTCACTTTTGCTGGTGTCGGTGTCAAAACGTTCTGTCATCAGGATATTTTAAGAGATGTTCATATTAAATTCAAACTGGCTTTAACAGATTTTGTGTTCATTTTGGTGCAGTGCAACAAGCTGTAAACACAACACAACATATTTGTACTGTATGGTGAACATGTTGCAAATACTTGTCCATTTACATGTTGAGAAGAAGAGGAACAACATATGCAGACCATTAGCGAGGCAAACCTCACTAATGGAACCTTTGGGTTCTCTTGCAAATGTATGAAAACCTCATTCAAAGTCTCACTTAAATCTCCCTGTACGGTCGCGGGTTTGATCCCCATACGGGCCAGTAAAACCTTCGGGGAGGTGACAGTGGTGCGGTGGGTAGAGCAGCCGTCTCCCAACCGAAAGACTGAAGGCTCGAATCTCAGTGCCTGCAGTCCACATGTCGAAGTGTCCTTGGGCAAGACACTGAACCCCCCATGGTTAAAGCCATCGGTTGAGTTGGCGCCACAGATGGCTGCCTCGGTTCTGTACCAGAAACAAATTCCTTGTGTGTAACATACTTGGTCAATAAAGGTGATTATCCTTATTTGTGACTAGCTCTCAGCCTGAGAAACTTAGGACAATTCCTGTAGTTTCACCCATTACGTTTCCAAACATGGTGCTTGCTACTGAGAAAAATGTTGAAAACAATGAAGAAAACAGGTTTTGACAGCCCAATTTCTCTTTGCTGCAAACAGGTGACGGTCGCCTGCATGCTCTTATCGACCTGTGTTGGTCTCCTGGAGCCACAATTGATCACTGTGCAGTGTAATACATGTGGGCCACCATCTTGTATCCATTACAAGCATATTATACTTGAATTTGTAATGATTTCAAAATAGCAACAAAAACTGAAAGTTAATCATCTTATCACATGGTTATCTGAACCTCTAGTGTCTTATAAGCATATACCAAGGGATGTAAGAGTATTTAGATGATTAACCTCAACTTTTAACAACTTTTCTCATTAGGTTTTCTGCTGCCACATGGCCACTAGACATCTGGGGCAGCTGTGGTTGCTGGTTCAATCCCCTGTGAGGCCAGAATTAAATCTTGTTGTGAAAGGTGACATCAACCTCATCAACAACACTGGGGTGCCCATGAGCAAGGCCCTTAATCTCAACAGCTCTAGTGAAAACACTGGAACCGAGTACAAGTCTCAACATTTTTTTAAAGCTGCCAGAGCTGGCAAGAGTGTATATATGATATAAAACAAGTCAGTGGCGGTATTGTATGTGGACCAAAGAAATTCATGGTTTGCACTGGGACATGTTCAAAGTCCTTGTGAGAAACAGATTGAATCGATGAGAGGAAAGTAGCAGAGCACCTGAAATGGAGGATTCCTTCAGTGAAAATAACTCAGTCTGACATTATTCCAACGGGCCCCCTCACCTAACACACACACAAAAGTAATGAAGTCTCTCACCCCAACACTCAGACTCATTTAAAACATATCGACACTCTTGTCATGTCACAACACAGCGGTGACTCACCACCTACTTAACTTTGGGGTCTCGAACTCTGGCAGAAAAACAAACCATGTTGAAAAATGATCTCTTCTTGTTTGCTAAATTGGCTTCACTTCACATCAATTTTGCAAGACATTTGCTGTTGATTGATCAAGAGACTAAATGCCTGGCTTTTCTCATCGTTTCAGTATTTGTCTCTCTGCGGTGATTGTTGGTGCTTCAGCTCTTTTCCAGCACTTTAATGTGTGCCTCTCTCTCCACCTTTTATCATCATCACAAGGATCAAATCAGTAAGTGTGAAGAGAGACAGGGCACACACAAAGTGGAAGAGGCATTAATTCATTTCTCAGTATGAGGATAATGATGGGGACAATTAAGAGCCATATTTGTTACTGTCTTTGTTCCTTTGTCTGCTTCCCTCACAGCTGTTTTTGACCTTACACATCTTGTTTCACTATCAGTCTTTCTGGTTTTGAGCGTGTGTGTGTGCGTGTGCATCCATCTCTCTCAGCCCTCTGCTATTACCTCTAACTACTCCAGGCCACAGCAGTTCAGGTATTGATTTTTCTCCTTGTTCGTTCTGTCTTTCTGTCCCCTCCAGACCATTCCACTGACAGTGTGTGTGAATGCATGTGCTCTCATACTCTTATGTTTGTGGGAATCAATTTCACTTTAAGAATGTTTGTACTTTCTATTTAGACACTGAACTGCAGTGCAGCTTCCCAGAGCTCACTGTTCTTTGTGCAATAGCAATACAGTTAATTTGGGATCTGTTTATGTGAATGAGGGTTCTGACAAGTGTAGGAAAACAGAAGGGTTTGTGTGTGTGAGCCAGGGGGAGCGTGAGTGAAATCACAATCACAGTGGCGCTGTATGGTGCATTACACCCTGCAACCCTGGAGAGTTTGTGCATGTTTGAGCATGTCTGTGTGTACTGGTTCACATTCATGCACTTGTTTACATGAATGAGTAAATGCACCCTTATGATCATCTGATTTTGTGATTCACAATCAGGGATACTTGTACTTTTGCAGTTACCAGGGGGTACGCATTAAAGATTGCGGAGAAGCTTAGCTAATGTCAAAAAATGGAAATGATCATTTGATTAAAAAATGTCCAAACATTAGTCTTTAAAAGGAACAATAGGTGTGTGGTGAATCTTTAGTAGATTTACTTTAATAGTTATCAAAAAACCTCCAGCTACAACAAGCTAACTACACAAGACCGGCCTCCCAAGAACCTCAGTCAGTTGTAACTCTTTGTTAATATGCCATGTGAGTTGATTCTTTACTGTAAGACCACAGATATTTACACATACATACACAATACAACCAAAAGAATATGGAGTTTGGACTGTTCCATTACTTATGGAGGTACATTTTATTATATATTATGTCTTTAAACGTTTTCTAGGTTCAGTTAATTAGGTTTGAACGTATAACTAATCTTTTTTCTCCTTCTAAAGCACAGAGAAAAACGTAAAAGAATATGAACTTTAAAAAATATCTGCAGTAGCTTTGCTGACCGCTGGGGGCAGTATATCGACAATGAGCTTGATCTGCTGTAAATAAGAGCTGAGGAAGAAGACGTTTTAGCATGACGGCGTCCGTGGAGGGAAGTTTGATAGCCTGGGCAGCGTAAACATCACTGGTTCGGTACAAAATCGTTAGCGATACCTTCTTTCTGTAGTTAAATTGGGTAGAAGTGGACTCTCTTCGATTGTCGGTTCTTTTAGACTATAGGTAAAACGAAAGGTTTGTATCAAGTTACAGTTACCTTTATAATGTTTAAGCAGAATGGAATAACAGACAAGTTAGTTAATAAGGATAGCTAATGTTGACTAGCTATGTCAAAATAAACTGCAACGTTAACATGAAAGGAGACTTTAATTTAGCATAATTTAAATTAAGCCATCTTACACTGTGCATTGATTAGTTGGGAAATGTTTGTGTGTGATTTATTCGTTCTCTCAATAGGTGGTAGCGAAGAACTACCGTTAGCTAGTAAGGTTAAGCGTTTAAGGTTGAATTATAAACCTTGGAAATTTGCTTAAATATAAACAGTATACGAAGTTCCGAAATGTCAAATGGCTTGTAATGATTGACGTTAAGTGCATTGCTTAAACAGTCTGGTTCGGTGTTTACGAGGTGAATATGTTAATTACGGTGACACCAGTTTTTAAAATGGAGTTCGGAACAGTGTGGGCATTAAATTAGTATGGAGAGTTATACTCAGAGCAACATGCAGCACATTTTTAAAAAACACTTAAACCTTGTCCAATGTGTAGATTAAAAACGTCTTAATATGGTAGTTTTTTTGCTAGTGTGTGTTACTTATGTACTTCGCTGATTAAAATAAAAGTATCTGGTGAATGTTTGACTAAAGCAACACTAAGAAAAGACACTGCCTTGCTTAATCCTTCCCCTGTCCCTCCTTTATTCTTTGTCTTAGGAAAATAATGAATGGAGAGGTATCTAGGAGAGGCTCATGGAGGGGTGGAAGTGGAGGATGGAGAGGAGGAGGAGGGGGAGGTTGGAGAGGAGGAGGTGGGGGAGGCAGGAGAGGAGGTAGAGGGGGATGGAGAGGAGGGGGAGGATGGAGAAGTAGACCATGGAGAGGAGGATCAGCAGCAACAAGAGGAGGGGGAAGAGGTTCAGGAGGAGGGCCGAGAGGTGTAGGTGGTCTTCGTGCTGGAGGATCGGGAAACCATCCCTCCAGTACTCAGAGGGGTGAGTTCCATTTGCTTTTAAGTTTTTACATCAATCTAGTAAATCTGCATAAATAAATTACACTTTTACAAAGTGATGTTTCTCCATGTTGACAGCTTCGTAAAGTTGTTGTTCCTATATAGTACAGAAAACTGAGAAGCGTGCAACACTATGCATTAAATTTCACACTGCTGACTGCCTCTCTGTCTTTTCAGTTGCTTCTCAGTCTACTCTTGACATATTGTGTCCATACAAAGGATGGTCACTCTACTTCACAGATGGTACATGTTTATATTTATAGCTCTGTTTCACATGATGGTAATGCATACTGTAGATACAGGTTGTGTATAATGGTTATAATGATGTGTTTTTGTGTGTGTCTGGTGTCTTAATATGCTATTTTATGTACAGGCTTTATAGAAAGCTCCCCCATTGTGGAGAAGATCAAAGTGTTTGAGAAATATTTCACTTCCAAGATTCACCTGTATGACAAGGTCTGTCTGCTTGTATGCCTTTCTTTTTAATAAACTGACTGTTTGGGTTACCATCTCTCATTATAGCCCACATAGACAGTTGTATTTTTCAAGGGAAATTACACTGTATTGTGTCCCATTCATAAATGTTTTTGTGTGTTTGTGTACAGGATGAGATTGAGCGTCAGGGCAGTGTTCTGGTGGATTATGCAGACTTGATTAGAGATAAGACTGTGCGTGAAAAACTTCCTGACCTAATCACGGAGCTGAAGGAACAGCCAGAGTTGATACTCAACTGCTTGGGTGTGGCCATTCACCAGGTACACATACAGAGTCACTACGGTCATCAGTAAGTTACAGCCTTTCAGAACATGCTGTACACATACCATGTATGTTCACAGTTTTTTAAATACTCAAAAGACTTTTGATATATTTAATGTGTAAATGAACACTAAAGCTTAATTCTGGCCATGTTATTTTTCACATTGTCATTGTTAGTAATTTTATTTTAATCTAAACAGCAGAAGACAGAATAACACTTAATTCTGTTAGGTTTGCTAAGAGGCAATGCATGGATCTGCTCTACTTGGCACTAAAATGATATGACTAATATTGTTTGTGTTTTGCAGGTGTTGACTAGAGATTTAGAGAAACAGGCTGCTGAGCTGCAAGGAGAAGAGCTTCCTGTAGCTACACCAATCATCAACATCACTCACATTAGCGCGAGGTAATGCACACAGTGATGCACAGTTAGTTGTTTGCTTGACACCTGTATAAATCAAATCAAATCAAATTTTATTTGTATAGCGCCAAATCACAACAAAAGTCATCTCAGGTCACTTTACAAAGTAAGGTCTAGACCTTACTGTTATCAATATTAGTACATAGGGAAAACCCAACAAATCCCCCTTGAGCAAGCACTTGGCGACAGTGGGGAGGAAAAACTCCCTTTAACGGAAGAAACCTCCGACAGACCCCGGCTCTTGCTAAGCGGCCTTCTGCCTCGACCGGTTGGGGTGAGTGGATAGAGGAGAGACAAAAGAAGAAAAG
>NW_018127932.1:4425923-4436372 GCF_001952655.1 Monopterus albus
GAAGTGTATAACGTCGAACGAAAGAAAAACATACAAGACACGGTGAAAACACAAAACTCACATGTCCTTATTAACAGTCTGAGGTCAGAGCCAGCAAACACATCCAACAGAGGTGATCCAAAATACGTAGTCCAGAGGGAAGTCCGATATCATACACTGTGGCAGTCTGAGACAAGAGGGCAAAGCAGAAACGAATATACCAAGGTAACAGTCCGGGTCAGAAACACAAGATACAAAACCGAAGGAAAGCTGGAGAGTCAGAGCTGCGGTCTAGAACAATCTGGCAGCGCCGTTGTGGGAGGACGCTGCCTAAATAGAGGTATAAACAATAAGGAGCAGGCGAAACTAATGCGAGTGATGAAGAACGTAAAAAGACCGAAACTAAGGTGAAAACAAAAACAGGAAGCAACGTCAAAATAAAAGCTGGACCGAATCATGACACATAGCCTGTTAATAGAGAGAGGTTAATCAGATCTAGTATGGATGTGTTGATTAGGGGAAAGACGTCTTTGAGCAGCCTGGTCGGGATGGGGTCCAGGAGACATGTTGATGATTTAGATGAAGCAATTGTTGAGGTCAACTCAGAGAGATCTATAGGGGAGAAGTAGTCCAAGTATAAATGAGGTCTTACAGATGTTTCTAAAGCCATTGTAGTAGATGGCACATCTGCGAGAGCTGTGGAAGTGGTCCGACCATAACTGCCAGCCATGAATGAAGATTACTTCATTTGTATAAATCATCCACAGGCTGTATAACTATGAACCACTGACTCCACTGCGGATGCTGCGTGCCAGTGTTTATGGACGACTGGTTTGTGTGAGGGGAACGGTGGTCAGAGTTGGCAGTATCAGACCTTTCTGTACCAGGATGGCCTTCAGGTGCCTGACCTGCTCACACACGCAGTCTCTGGCTCTGCAGCATGGGAAATATGCTACACCTACCAAAGTTTGTACACTCAAACACGCAGTTCCATGTACATTTTGGTGCAACTTATTTGTCTGTACTCTCATGTTTAAACTCTGACAGCATAGTATACACAAATAATGCTGTAAACATATATACAGTTTCCTCAAAGGAAACAAACATAACCATCTTTAAGAGCATTACTTAGATTTACACATTAACCCAGCAGTTTTACTGTGTGTATGTATATCCGTCCTTTATCACCTAGTGTATCCAGCTTGAGTGCCGTGGTCATTCCTTCACTCCCATCAGAAGTTCCCCTCTTACACAGACTGTAGACTGGCAGGTTATCAAGTAAGTAAAACCGTGTGCATATGTCCTGTATGCAATGGAACAGTCAGCAGTACAAAACTGTTGCAAGACATGGCCAGATAAAGTCCTTGTTGCAGTTGTTAGTTTAGGGTTTAAAACAATGTCATGTATTGTCTCCAGCAGTTGTCTAGGGAAGACCTTTTTAAATTGTTTTCTAATCATAAGAAGATGTACCATTTAAACTTAGCTGTTTCTCTGTTCAGAAACAGTGAGTAGGGGGGACATTAGATGAACATCTGGAGTTATGTTTGGCCATAGAAATACAGCAACTCCTGTATCAGAGTGGCAGCTACTGCATCACCAATGTGCACTTTACACAACATGCATATTAACAGTGGCACAAAATGTTGTAGTGGAAGGTTATCTCTAATAGAAAGTGACTGTTGTAAGAAATGAATGGATTCTGATACAGGTATGTAGTGCATCTCCAATCCTGAGTCACCACTGACATGCATTCATTTTGGTGCTACCTCAGGTTACAGGAGTTGATTGGTGGAGAGCAGAGGGAGACTGGACGAATCCCACGCACTGTGGAGTGTCACCTCACCTCTGACCTCTGTAACACCTGTGTCCCTGGAGACGCTGTTACTGTGACAGGAATAGTTCGAGTTATCAATGATGGTACAAACACTCAAACATGTATTCTAACCAGTTAGGGAGGTTAAATTTGCCTGCAGCAGCTAGTAATGTGTCAAATTCTATTAGCTGTATCTATATATGTATAGTATAAACTAAACCTGTATCCTAAGTATGGGTCTTCTGAAGGGCTCTTCTGCCTTCACAACCATTGCTGTTATGGCCAGAAGCAAAGTCCAAACAAAAAACATGCTTATTGTTTGTATGCAGGAAGTTCCCGGGGGAATAAAGATCAATGTATGTTCCTCCTTTACCTTGATGTCACTTCAGTCAGTAATACTAAAGGTACTGTAGCTTGTATTTTTTAAAGTTGGACTTTAGTTCTAACTGTAGAAAGCTGTTTTGTTTTTAATGTAATAATAAGGAGTTACTTCTCAATGTGTAGGTCAGCAGTCCAAGTCAGGAGGTCAGGGGTCAACAGAGTCAGTTGAAAATTGTTCTGTATGGGAGGAGTTCAGTCTGAAGGAGCTGTATGCCATCCAGGAGATCCAGGCACAGCCCAGCCTGCTGAGACTGATAGTGCAGTAAGATATTTATTACCTATCACATGTTTTAAAAGTTACTGCATGTTCTTACATTATGACTGCTAGTTTGAACATGTCTCCAAACATTATACAGTTTCAAGCTGAGTCTTTAGGCCAAACTCAATATTTTTAGCCCCAGTTAGTGGTAAGGATCTTGCATCTTAGAATTTGTCTTCATCAAACTATTTTGTTTTATTATGTAATAAACATCACAGGACTGCTTCTGTGAGTGCAGATTTTTAATCCTTTACTACTGTTTAGCGCTGTGTTGTTATGTCTTACCAAGATATATAACACTCTGATCTTCCCTCCTCTTTCAGCTCTTTGTGTCCTGTCATCTACGGCCATCTGGTGAGTTGTGTGATGCACTCCACTTTTAACAACAGTACACATAACGGAAATTTCATCCCATGTTACAAAGAGAAACCGAGTATTTTATGGCATCTTGATTGTCAGAAATCATAAACGTTCAGTCCATCATCCTGTGTTTTTGTGTTCTTAGCTGGTGAAAGCTGCCCTAGTTTTAGCATTATTTGGAGGCAGGCAGAAACAGACAGACAAGAACAGTATCCCAGTGAGAGGAGACCCACACATCCTGATGGTGGGAGACCCTGGAATGGGAAAAAAATACTGTAACGCTGAGTACACACTGAACAGTTTAGAGATTAGTAAAAATAGTCAACAGTGTATTTTCTTACTCTTTTTGCATGTTTCCTTTTTGAAATAGTGATATGTTCTTAGAACCCGTTTCGGTGTATTGATGTAAACATAGTGTTTAGATATGTGTGTGTGTGCTCTTTGTATTTTTCTTTGTGTAGGCAGTGTGTAATGTGGCTCCCAGAGGGGTTTATGTATGTGGTAACAGCACAAGCACCACAGGTAAAATGTCTTAAGTACCACCCTCCTCATATTATGTTATATATGCTGACGGTGACAGCACACTCAAGTTGAGAATTTATGATTTATTCTTTTTAGGACTAACGGTGACTTTATCCCGAGACACAGGGACAGGGGATTATGCTCTAGAGGCCGGAGCCTTGGTGCTGGCTGACCAAGGTAGGAGTGAGAGTGGAAACACTGGTTTAACGGTGTAATAGTGTGTAAGCATATAGAACGGATTTATTATGGTAGCACTGAGGTAATTACACCAAACAACAATGTCTGTTTAACATTGCCCATACTATTGCCCCAATTATGCTCCCGTTTGTTACTGTTTTCTTTCTCTATCTCATGGTCTTCCTTTTCTGGCTTCTCTCCTCTTCCCTTTCTATTCCATTTCTCTGTCTTTTATTTTTAGGTCTGTGCTGCATTGATGAGTTTGATAAGTTGGGCAACCAGCAGCAGGCTCTGTTGGAAGCCATGGAGCAGCAGTCTGTGAGTTTGGCTAAGGCTGGAATAGTTTCCTCTCTGCCTGCTAGAACCTCAGTCATAGCTGCTGCGAACCCTGTTGGAGGACATTACAACAGAGGCAAGACTGTCTCTGAGAATCTCAAGTAAGTTAGCTCAGCAGTTGTCCAGGAAATGAAATGTGGTTTTTAATTACCGCTTGAGGATATTACTGTATCTGTGTGTAACATTTGACTTGTATCCATGTCCTTAGAATGGGCCCGGCCCTTCTCTCTCGCTTCGATGTCGTCTTCCTCCTCCTGGACATCCCAGACGAGTCGCATGACCGCCACCTGTCGGAGCACGTAATGGCAAACAGGGCAGGAAGAGGCAGAACCGCGAGTGCTGTAGTTACCAGGGTCAACAGTGACTTTGAGACCTCGGTTCTACTAGAACACTCAGATATGCCACTTTCTGAACGCCTGGAGGTGAAAAATGGACCCTGCCAAGGAGCACACGGATACCTGTCAAAAATCGTTAAATAATAATATAAATATTTAAAATATATACATTTAAATATAATATGCATGTGTTTATAGATCCCTGCAGGTGAAATTGTGGACATCATTCCAGTATGTTTGTTGAGGAAGTATATCAGCTACGCTCGTCAGTATGTCCATCCCAGGCTTTCTCCTGAAGCAGCACAAACACTTCAGGACTTCTACCTTTCACTTAGATCCCAGGCGCACACTGCTGATGCCACGCCCATCACTACACGACAGCTGGAGTCTTTAATCAGGCTAACTGAGGTACGTTTCAGTGTGTCGGTATGTTGTGTATCACACCTCACAACATGCAAAGGATTAAGACACTATGTAGCATCTGCTTTTTTCTGCTCTAGTCTCAGCCTCCAGCCAATTGAAAAATATTGCATGTGTCTTAATAGAAAGGAGCATTTTCCCACTAGTGTCCCAGTACTCATGTGGTTCAGTGTGTTTTTGTGCAGGCAAGAGCCAGGTTGGAGCTCAGAGAGACGGCTACCAAGAGTGATGCTGAGGATGTGGTAGAGATCATGAAGTACAGGTGATTCTACAGGGGTCTTAGTGTGTATTAGGACAGCAGCAAACACATGTTCATTATTGATTGATCTGCTCATTATCTTCTCAGTTAATCTGTTGGTTTGTCAACAAATTGTTGATGTCATCAGCCTGTGTTACTACCTCTGATAAACTATACAAAAAGTTAATATACTCATTTTACCATCACATGAGACAAAGAAAAGCGGCAAATACTCTCATTTCAGAATCTGGCACTAGGGCAGATTTAGCATTCATGTCATAAAGTGACTTGAGTCCTGAAAATATTAACCAATAATTTTTCTTTGGATCAACTAATCAAGTATTCAACTAATATGTATGTGTCCAATGATTTTACATTTACATTTAGGGAGTGAAACCTTTATTTGCTGAGGTAACAGTTGTCCACATGAAGCCCTTATCGGTGGAAGCTAAATTTGTCTGATCAGTTCATTTCAGTCCTCAAAGGATTATTTTTAAAAAGCCTTAATTTGAAAAAAAAACATACTGGCTCATAGCAACACACTTCCAAAAACGCATTACAGAACAGATAACTGATGACGTCGTAAGAATAGCAAGCCTTTGTCTTGAATCTGCTCTCATGTGGATTCCTTTATCCTTGTGTTTGCATGTTTTTCAGTCTGGCTGATACATATTCAGATGGCCTGGGCAATCTGGACTTTGAGCGCTCTCATCTTGGGTCAGGCATGAGTCAACGCAGTGCTGCAAAACGACTGGTCAACGCACTGCACTCACACGCTCAGAGGACCAGTCAAAAGCAGTTTGATCTACAGACACTCCGATCTTTGGCCGACAAGCTGAACATCAAGGTGAAAGCATTCATGTGCACTGAAACACATGCACAGCAGTCAGAGTAACACTAGGCCAGATCTGCATGAGAAGCACACCTCTGTGTCGTTTTCACTGAGTATATGAAATTAGCTACTTAATCTGTGACTGTCCATCTAGGAAAATTTTGCTAATGGAGTTTAAGATGTATTAATATATTTCATAGATACTGTATATGAATGTCACTTTCGACTTTTCCCGTTGTGGGTCGCCACAGCGAATCATCACACTGACTATTTGTATGTTGACATTTGGCACGTGTTTTACACCGGATGCCCTTCCTGACGCAACCCTGACTCAAACCCGGGCTGCAGCAGCAAGAGCGCTGAATCCTAGCCACTAGTCTATCAAGGACCCTCATAGATACTGTCTATAAATACATTAAAGATGGAGCCTTGAACCTGACAAGAAAGAAAATTAAAAAGTGATTTTTGAAATAAAAATCATATCAAAATAAATATACCTTACATTATACAAGATTGGATGTCAGTTTCATCTGAGAGAAACTGGGACTCAAGCACCTTCAGCAGGTCACTTTTCTTTTGGCGTTTCACCACAAACTTGTGTCGTGTCTCAAGTTGTTCTCAGATACATGCAGTACAACCTGGTGTTGCATCTGTTCAACCATGTATTCCTTCCAGGTCATGGACTTTGAAGGTCTGGTGAATTCCCTGAATGAACAGGGTTTCCTGTTGAAAAAAGGAGCCAAGCTGTACCAGCTGCAGACAATCTGATCACTTACAACTACGATACCTGCTCCTAGCTACAGACCTCATTTCAAGGACAGTGTTTGAAGTGAAAAAGTACATATCTGTATGGAAAAGAAAAACTTCATGGGGTTCCATTATCCAGGCTGCTTTCACCAAACCACCAGCCGGGTGGCTACAGTGTGACCCTTTGAAGCTACTTGCAACGACCACAACTGCCAGAGGACAGATCATCTAAACTACTGAAACATCAGAGACGGCATTTGTCTCTCAGCAACCGCATGACTGAGCACAAATGTCCTGCTAAAAAGAGGAACTAAGTTCAGCGGACTCCATATCTCTGCTGAAATTGTCAGCATTTGTTTACACACAAAAAGCTTCAAACTAAAGGCATTATTGACCCTATTGGGGTTAGATTTCAATTGCATCAATTAAATTGTACTTCAGACAAATAAAAGTTGGCATCCCTCCTCTCCAGTAATGTCATGCACCATAAAATACCCTTATCTTAAGGAAGACAGTTTTTCAGCCTTAAAAAAAAAAAAATCTGTTTCTACTTTCTTCTTTTTTTTTCCATGCTTCTCTGCGTTCAGGTCATATTAATAAATAATTTAGGAGCTTGTTGTCCCAACTGGTTTTCCCTTATTTTGGTGACTGTGAATAGAATAGGAAATTGCACTGTGACATTTAAGAAATGTGAAATTTAATTTGGTGAACACTGGAAAAACCCTGATAATACAAATATTTATTATCCCATCTGCTTATGGTTACTTTTTCTATATGCACTTATGAGTTAACATGAAACATTCACTTAATAAATGTTTGTTTTTTAAATAACAGCATTTTGTTTTCTTTTTATACTATTACAAAGATGGGCAGTGATCTTTTAATAATGCTTTTAAAATTAACAGTTCATGTAATAAATATTCAATTTTTTTAACAGCAAGTTCTATAACTTAATTATGTTTGACAATCGTCATGTCAGAGCTATCTGAAGACTTTACTCTGATGCTTTTTCTCTTGATGATGATGAAATGTGTGTCTCAATCACAAGATTATCTATATTCAAAATAAAAGCCCTATTAAGAAAAGTGTCGTTGGCGATTTTACGACATCGTGCAATGAATCGGTTTACGGCAACATGGCCTCGACAAGTGAGTCTGTCGGTTCTGACCGTCAGACTGAACCTGTACCATGAAACCGGGGAAGCACAACACAACACGGTAACGGAGGACTCGTGAAGAAGATGTGTTTTCGGGGACTTTCTGCCTCGTTGTGCCGCAACGCAGCAAGCGTTCGGTGTCTGGTGTCCGCGCGGTGTGCGGACGTGTGTTGGCTCGAGCCTGCATCATGGCGGCGGAGACACACATCTATCAAGGTGTGTGCGAGGTTGAAAACGTCTCGGGTGAGCAGCTCGTGCCTCTTCAGGTTCAAAGGGATAGACAGCCGCGTCGCGTGCTGGAGTGCGACCCTCCAACAGGTGACACCGGCCGCTTGGCACGAACAGGGACCCGTAGCTCTGTTCCCTGGAGGTCACGGGAGGTCGGCGACTAGTTTCCGGTCTCTTCTGCCCCTCAGAGTTCGTGGACTTTGTAGCGGAAAGACAAAAGAAACACAGGACAACTCCCCGGTAGAGGGGGGGACTGAAGGCGGTGCCGAACCGGGACACGGACCGGTAGAGGGGGGGACTGAAGGCGGTGCCGAACCGGGACAAGGACTGTTTAAGTTCAAAGAGCTGGTGAGTACCGAGCTGTCAGACTGTCAACAGCAGGAAGGTGAAGTAGACAGTCACCTGTTTAAAGTATCAGTGATCGATGAAATCTTAAGAGGTGAAGTAGACAGTCACCTGTTTAAAGCGTTCGACACTATCAGTGATCGATGAAATCTTAAGGTCTCTAGCAGCCTAGCTGTATAAAATAATAAAAATAAAATTATGTTACACACACAAGGTACAGAACCGTATGTACAGTAGTTCACCTACCAGCTTTGTCTAAATAACTTGTTGATGCCTATTAAAATTAATTTCATATTTCCATATGGAATGTTGTGAAGTATAAATTAACATTGTTATGTTCAAGTAAAGTCCTACAGAACTATTCTGTGCATAGACTTAGGCTGACTAGGCACTACTGACTAGGATGTCAGCTGACATCAGTCCATTACAATTAACAAGGAATTACAATACAGAAATATGAATTTTATTTCAGGTAATCTAGAGACGATGTCATAGTTACACATTTTGTCCACCGGACATCACTTACCTGTCATCCTCCCCCCAGTCTGTACAGGAGACACAGTCACACATTTTTCTCACATGAACCTCAGATTCATAGGCTTAGAAAAGGTTGTGGCTTATTTACCTGTTGGACTATTACTGTAACTGTTTCCTCACTGTTGGTTTATGGACACGTGCATATCTGATTGTTCATTCTGCAGTATGAAAACCCATGGACCATCCCCAACCTGTTGTGTATGTGTCGGATTGTGCTTGCTCCAGTCCTGGGTCACCTGGTCATCCAGCAGCACTTTCACCTCAGCCTGGCTCTGTTTACTATCGCTGGAGCTACTGATCTGGTAATACAGATATTGTGCAGTCACTCTGCACACCTCTACACTACTGACTTTTCAGTTGTGTAGCTGTGGAATTGGTATTTTTTCCAGCCATCTCTCTCTTGGCTGTGCAGTGATGTTGCCAGTGGTATTGGCCCTTTCACACACTGCTGCCCACGAGCAAGAGCGCTCCTTGTGCTGATTGTCTGGAATTACCTGGGCCAACCCAGATCTTTATTCCACCATTTACAGAGCTAGGACTCTATACACACACAAGGTATTCTGAATGAACTAGCGGAATGGGCAGCAAGAGCAACATGAGAAACTTTTGCTGACAAAATGTGTAATGAATTAGAATCTTGGCCTATACCTTAAAACATCATTTGTCAAACTGCCTCCATCTCTTGCTGTCTCTTTCTCTCTAACTCAGTTGGATGGTTACATTGCAAGAACGTGGCCCACTCAGAAGTCGGCGCTGGGCAGTGCACTCGACCCACTGGCTGATAAAATTCTCATCAGTATTTTATACATCAGTCTCACCTATGCTGAACTTATACCAGGTAGTAGATTCAGCATTTTCTTTTGTACCCCCTTTTTTATTCTTAGTTTGTGTTTAAGACAACTAAAATGTAACTTAATTATCAGTGACAGTAGAAGAGCCGTTACAGTAATCATGTTTTTCATCTTACTCTGTTTCATGCGACGGTTCTAGTGGCAGTAGCAGAGTTTAACCAGATTGTGCGTTTTCTTTTCCTTTGTTATAGCTCCACTGACGGCCCTGGTGATTTTCAGAGACATCGGTTTGATAGCTGCTGTGTTTTGGGTCAGATACAAGACTGTTCCTCCACCGGTGAGACGCATTATGTTTCACTCTCAACACCAGCCAACCTGCCAGATGTTTAGTGAATTTGATAAGCTCTGTTACCGTGACCATACAGTTTCATCCTCTGTTTTTTCAGGTGACACTTAATAAGTTTTTTAACCCCTACTACACCACAGCACAGCTCAAGCCCACACTCTTCAGCAAGGTGAGAGACACACACATAAATGACCACCCACTTTCACTGATCTTCAAATGTTTTGTACATGGCTGCATTAAAGTGGAGATTTTAGCAGCACTAGAGCCTTACAGAATAACGTGTAATGACTATATTTATTTTCTTGCTCGTTACAACCTGTGCATGGCAGTGACACACACAGAACCTGAGAACCTAGCACAATGCTTTAGAGTCTGCACACAGTCATGGGTTTAATGTCATTTTAATGAAAAGTTGGTGGATTTCCAGGTAGAAGATGTATTACTGAAATGTATGCATCCCAGGTTTTTCCCCAGTTTTAATATACAGTGGGTACGGAAAGTATTCAGACCCCCTTAAATTTTTCACTCTTTGTTATATTGCAGCCATATGCTAAAATCATTCATTCATTCATTCATTTTCTACCGCTTGTCCCTGAACGGGGTCACGGGGGGGGGCCGGAGCCCATCCCGGCCAGCCATCGGGCGAA